>NW_027532858.1:0-615 GCF_008692635.1 Crocuta crocuta
GCTTTTTCTGCATCTATTCACAGGATCATATGGTTTTTATCTTTTTTCTTTTGTTCATGTGATATATCACATTGATTGATTTGCGAATATTGAACCAGCCCTGTAACCCAGGAATGAATCCCACTTGATCATGGTGGATAATCCTTTTTAGGTGCCGTTGGATTCGATTTGCAAGTATCTTGTTGAGGATTTCTGAATCTGTATTCATCAAGAATATTGGCCTGTAGTTCTCTTTTTTTGCTGGAAATCTGTCTGGCTTGGGAATCAGAGTGATGCTGGCTTCATAAAATGAGGCTGGAAGTTTTCCTTTTATTTCTATTTTTTGGAATTCCTTGAGAAGGATGGGTATTAATTCTGTTTTAAATGTCTGATAGAATTCCCCAGGGAAGCCATCTGGCCAAGGACTCTTATTTGTTGGGAGATTTTTGATAACTGTTCGATTTCTTCACTCGTTATGGGTCTGTTCAGATTTTCTATCTCTTCCCATGTAAATTTTGGTACTGAGTGTGTGTTTAGGAATTTGTCCATTTCTTCTAAGTTGTCCAATTTGTTGGCATATAATTTTTCATAGTATTCCCTGATAATTGCTTGTATTTCTGAGGGGTTGGTTGTAAT
>NW_027532858.1:636-823 GCF_008692635.1 Crocuta crocuta
CATGATTTTGTCTATTTGAGTGATCTCTCTTTTCTTTTTGAGAAGCCTGGCTAGAGGTTTGTCAATTTTGTTTATTTTTCCAAAAAATCAACTCTTGGTTTCATTGATCTGTTCAACTGGGGTTTTTTTTTTGTTTCTATAATGTTTATTTCTGCCATGATTTTTATTATTTCTCTTCTCCTACTGG
>NW_027532859.1:0-525 GCF_008692635.1 Crocuta crocuta
AAAAAAAAAACTTTTTCCTTATGTGTGCTTTAAATAATCATATTCGTGTTGTAATACTTGCAAGCTATATTAGGTTTATCATAGTTAAAGTGGAACAAGTTATGCATATTGAAGACAATATGCTCTTTCTCCTCAGCACTGTTCTCTAAGAATGCAAATAATGAATGGCTTTCCTGATGCTAAAAATGTTCTATTATAGACCAGTATTTGAACTTTAATCAATCAGCCGTGATATTTTTATTTCTGATTTATACTTTGCCTAAAATATAGAGTAAGTAGCTATAACAGTGGAAACTAGAATCCAAACAGACTTTTTNTTTTTAGAAGTCGATATGCATGAGGGTCCCAGAATTATTATAATTGAGAAGAACACTTAACCCTGAGCTTTCTCTCAGATGAGAACTAGGAGAAGGGCATGGACGATTTAATGTGAAGTCATCAAGGTTCACTTGAAGCCTGTCTCTTTGAGTTCCCAGCCCGTCTCCTTAGTGATCCATTTGGAGCAGAAATGCCTTATGTTGACAT
>NW_027532860.1:0-867 GCF_008692635.1 Crocuta crocuta
ATCCCTGTCGTGTTCCTGATCTCAGGGGGAAAGTTCTCAATTTTTACCCATTGAGGATGATATTAGCTGTGGGCTTTTAATAAATGGCTTTTATGATGTTTAAGTAAGTTCCATCTATCCTGACTTACTCGAGAGTCTTTATAAAGAACGGTGCGGTATTTTGTCAAATGCTTTTTCTGCATCTATCGACAGGGTCGTATGGATTTTGTCTTTTCTTTTCTTAATACGATGTATCACATTGATTGATTTGCAAATATTGAACCAGCCCTGTAACCCAAGAATCAATCCCACGTGATAATGGTGTATAATTCTTTTTATGTATTATTGAAATCGATTTGCAAGTATCTTGAGGATATTTTGACATCCATATTCATCAATAATAAGGGACTGTAGTTCTCTTCATTTGCTGGTTCTCTGTCTGGCTTGGGAATCAAAGTGATACTGGCTTCATAAAATGAGTCAGGNTCCTTCGATATCTATTTTTTTGAATAGGTTGAGAAGAATGGGTATTAATTCTGTTTCAAATGTCTGCTAGAAGAAAGGAGAATAAGTGATTTAGAAGACACAATTATATAAAAAAAGGCAGCTGTGAAAAAGAGAGATAAACTGATCCAGGAACATGAAAGAAGAGTTCAAGAGCTCAGCGGTAATATCAAACAGAATAATATCCGTATCATAGGAATCCCAGAAGAGGAAGAGAGAGGGAAAGCTGCTGAAGGAATCCTGGAACAAATTATAGCAGAGAACTTTCCCAAACTGGGGAGGGAAGTAGATGCTGAAATTTAAGAGGCACAGAGATTCCCCTCAGACATAACCTGAATTGATGTTCTGCATGACATATCATAGTGAAACTGGCAAAATATAAGG
>NW_027532861.1:0-795 GCF_008692635.1 Crocuta crocuta
AAGATTAAAAGCTTCTGCACAGCAAAGGAAACAAACCACAAAACTGCCGGGAGCAGAGCCGGCCTCTCTGGATGGCAATCACGGCAAGGAAGTGACAATGTTTGCAGCTCCTCCCATGAGAAATGAAAACTGGTATCTCCTTCCGCTACCATTAGCTCATGTTGGGTATAAGCCTGCTGGTATTGACCAGGCCTCCCGATATTCCATATCAGACCCATATTCTGAATACAGATACCTCATAAGGAAAAGCATATTTCTGCCTTTACAAAAGAGACTTCAGATGAAAGCTCTATGGGCAATTGTCAAAAGGCTCTTCCTATGGGCCTTGCAGATCCAAGACTTAAGGGGTTAAGAACACAAGAGTTACAATTGAGCCTGGCTTTGAGACAAAGAGCCTATTTCAGGGCAGAACATAAGTTACCACATATATCTTTGCTAATTGGTGAAGCATAGCAGTCCCTTCCTCAAGGCCTACATTCCACAAACACCCTCCCTTACACTGGCAACTGGGATGAGGATAGATAAGAGTAGCTAAAACATNAACCCAGGTGCATAGACGGACACATTTAGGGCCCCCATGATGGTTTCCACACGCAAACCAATTCAGAAACATTCATCCCTTGAGAGCCAGATAGAATGACTCCTAGCTTATCTATATACAACTTAACCTATATATTATCCTGTTGATCACTAAGAGCATCCTGTTAATTCCTTGGTTGTAAATTCACTCTGACTGGGATAATTCTGCAAAATATCAAAAACTTGTTATCACAAAAGGCCTCCCATTGTAGAAAT
>NW_027532862.1:0-217 GCF_008692635.1 Crocuta crocuta
GGAAGCCATCAGGCCCAGGGCTCTTATTTGTTGGGAGATTTTTGAAAACTGGTTCCGTTTCTTCACTCGTTATGGGTCTGTTTAGATTTTCTATTTCTTCCCGTGTGAATTTTGGTAGTGAGTGTGTGTTTAGGAATTTGTCCATTTCTTCTAAGTTGTCCAATTTGTTGGTATATAATTTTTCATAGTATTCCCTGATAATTGCTTGTATTTCTGA
>NW_027532862.1:309-453 GCF_008692635.1 Crocuta crocuta
GAGGTTTGTCAATTTTGCTTACTTTTTTTAAAAAAACCAACTCTTGGTTTCATTGATATGTTCAATTGTTTCTTGGGTCTCTGTGTTGTTTATTTCTGATCTAATTTTTTACTATTTCTCTTCTTCTACTGGGTTTAGGGCGTT
>NW_027532863.1:0-483 GCF_008692635.1 Crocuta crocuta
TAATCTTGATGAGGTCCCAATCGTTCATCTTTGCTCTTGATTCCCATGCTTTGGGAGATGTGTCAAGTAAGAGGTTGCTGTGGTGGAGGTCAAAGAGGTTGTTTCCTGCTTCCTCCTCTAGGGTTTTGATGGTTTCCTGTCTCACATTCAGGTCCTTTATCCATTTTGAGTTTATTTTTGTGAATGGTGTGAGAAAATGATCTAGTTTNATCTAGTTTCAATCTTCTGCATGTTGATGTCCAGTTCTCCCAACACCATCTGTTAAAAAGGCTGTCTTTTTTCCATTGGATATTCTTTCCTGCTTTGTCAAACATTAGTTGGCTGTATACTTCTGGGTCCACATCTGAGTTCTCAATTCTGTTCCATTGGTCAATGTGTCTGTTTTTGTGCCAATACCATACTGTCTTGATGATGGTAGCTTTGTAGTAGAGGCTAAACTCTGGGATTGTGATACCTCCCATTTTGGTTTTATTTTTCAGTATT
>NW_027532864.1:0-187 GCF_008692635.1 Crocuta crocuta
CCTCTAGCCAGACTTATGAAAAAGAAAAGAGAGAGCACCCAAATAAACAAAATTATCAATGAAAATGGATTTATTACAACCAACCCCTCAGAAATACAGGCAATTATCAGGGAATACTATGAAAAATTATATGTCAACAAATTGAACAACTTAGAAGAAATGGACAAATTCCTAAACACACACTCAC
>NW_027532864.1:228-448 GCF_008692635.1 Crocuta crocuta
ACAGACCCATGACTAGTGAGGAAATCGAATCAGTGATCAAAAATCTCCCAACAAATAAGAGCCCTGGACCTGATGGCTTCCCTGGGGAATTCTACCAGACGTTTAAAACAGAATTAATGCCAATTCTTCTCAAGCTATTCTAAAAAATAGAAAGCGAAGGAAAATTTCTGGACTCATGAAGTCAGCATCACTCTGATTCCCAAGCCAGACAGAGATCCAG
>NW_027532865.1:0-754 GCF_008692635.1 Crocuta crocuta
AAGATACTTGTAAATCAAATTCAACAGCACATGACAAGAATTATCCACCATTATCATGTGGGATTCACTCCTGGGTTACAGGGCTGGTTCAATATTCACAAATCAATCAATGTGATACATAACATCAATAAAAGAAAAGATAAAAACCATAAGATCCTGTCGACAAATTCAGAAAAAGCATTTGACAAAATACAGCATCATTCTTAATAAAGACCCTCAAGAAAGTTGGGATAGAAGGAACTTACTTAAACATCATAAAAGCCATCTATGAGAAGCCCTCAGCTAACATCATCCTCAATGGGGGAAAACTGAGAGCTTTCCCCCTGAGATCAGGAACACGNACAGGGATGTCCACTCTCACCACTGCTGTTTAACATAGTGCTGGAAGTCCTAGCATCAGCCATCAGACAACAAAAGGAAATCGAAGGCATCAGAATTGACAAAGAAGAACTCAAACTTTCACTTTTCGCAGGCGACATGATACTCTACATACAAAACCTGACAGATGTCGCCAGAAGCCTATTAGAGCTGATCCATGAATTCAGCAAAGTTGCAGGATACAAAATCAACGTACATTGATTGGTTGCATTCTTATACACCAATAATGAAGCAACAGGAAGAGAAATCAAGAAACTGATCCCATTCACAATTGCACAAAAATCCATGAAATATCTGGGAAGAAATCTAACCAATGATATAGGAGATCTGAATGATGAAAACTGTAGAAAACTTATGAAGGAAATTGAAGAAGACA
>NW_027532866.1:0-300 GCF_008692635.1 Crocuta crocuta
CAAAGCAGGAAAGAGTATGCAATGGAAAAAAGACAGCCTCTTTAATAGATGATGCTTGGAACACTGGACAGCAACATGCAGAAGAATGAAACTAGATCATTTTCTCACACCATACACAAAAATAAACTAAGAATGGATAAAGGGAGAGAGGGCAAGATGGTGGAGAAGTAAGGAGCTCCGTACTTGCACTCGCGCCCATACATCACACAGAAAAGATCTGAAGCCATTGGAAACCTTACAAAACCTGAGAGATTGGGAGAAAAAAGACGCAGAATCCACTGAGAGAGCCTTCTAACGTGA
>NW_027532866.1:354-487 GCF_008692635.1 Crocuta crocuta
GTGGGAGGCGATCCCCCTCTACCCTCTACGGGGAGTGAGAGGGGAAAAGGAGAGAGTCCGAAACAGAAAAACCTCCGCACGGGGTAGTAAAACCTCCACTTGGTGCATAGAAAGACCGTACTTGCCAAATACC
>NW_027532867.1:0-467 GCF_008692635.1 Crocuta crocuta
CTGAGATACCACCTCACACCACTCAGAGTGGCTAAAATGAACAAAAAAAGAAACTATAGATGCTGGCGAGGATGTGGAGAAACGGGAACCCTCTTGCACTGTTGGTGGGAACGCAAACTAGTGCAGCAACTCTGAAAAGTGTGGAGGTTCCTCAAAAAGTTGAAAACAGAACTACCCTATGACCCAGCAATAGCACTGCTAGGAATTTACCGATAGGATACAGTAGTGCTGATGCATAGGGGCACATGTACCCCAACAATAGTCAAATTATGGAAAGAGGTTAAATGTCCATGAACTGATGAATGGATAAAGAAGATGTGGTTTATATATACAACAGAATATTACTTGCAATGAGAAAGAATGAAATCATGCCATTTGCAGCAATGTGGATGGGACTGGAGGGAGATATGTTGAGTGAAATAAGTTAGAGAAAGACATATATCATATGTTTTCACTCATATGTGGAT
>NW_027532868.1:0-1405 GCF_008692635.1 Crocuta crocuta
CTCTCTGCCCCACCCTGCTTGCGCATACCCACACTCTCTCAAGAACAAATACAACTTAAAAAACCCCACAAATTTTGGAGGGGTGGGGAGACTGAAGGAGGCTGCCTGGACAGAAGACAGAGCCATGGGCAGATCACCACAGAGACTGAGACCCTGGGCCCCCAACAATTAGAGCTTTAGTGAAAGAGGGGACAAACGCACAGGAGATCCAAGAGACAGGGTGAGCATCGCAGAAGGCAGTGCCGGCAAAGTTCACCCTGACGAGGAGGGCCAGGGACCCTGTCTGTACTGGGAAAGCCCTGAGGGGAAGCAGACCAACGCTCCAGTGGGGGCACTCCCAGAGGTGGCAGCTCTGTGGTGGCTGGGGGCAAGACCAGTACCTGTCCCTCAAACAGGGACCCGGAGGCTGCAGACCCTCAAGGCATGTCATTCAAGGAGTCATCTCCTCCCACCTCTCCTCTCAAGCACTAAGTACCCAATTTGGAGGGCAAAATCTAGAACACAGAACATACGCAGATAGTGGCTTGGGACTGTAGCTAAAACTATTGCCTGAATTCCAATAGATGCTTTGGTGGTGTGAGGGCATGAGACCATCCTGNTGAGTTCAGAGTTTGCATTTATTCTTTTAATAAGTATCTCCTCAGCAAGTACTATGCACCAGAAACTGCTAGATACTGGAGGGTGGGTCTTGCAAAATGTAGTTCTCACCTCGAAGACATTTCTAGGCTCATGGACCAATGCTTCCCAAACTGTAATATGCACATAAATCTCCCAGGGTTTAAAATGCAGACCTGGGGGCGCGTGGGTGGCCCACTCAGTTAACCATCCAACTCCTGATTTCCGTTCAGGTCATGATCGCACAGTGCATGAGTCTGAGTCCTGCACTGGAGGTGCGGAGCCTGCTTGGGATTCTCTTTCTCTCTCCCTGTCTCTGCTCCTTTCCTGCTCATGCTCTCTCTCTCTCTGTTTCAAAATAGATAAATAAAAAAAACAGTATTAGGTGCAGCCTTGAAGGATGTGCATTTTGGAGAGCATTCTGGAGACACGTTGGAACACGCAAGGGCCAGGGACCGGGAAGAAGCCACAGAACAGAAGCGTTTTTCAGTTCATTTATTCAGAGGGAGAGAGACAGAGAGACCCAAGCCAGCTCCTCCCTGTCAGCACAGAACACACGGGACTCGAACACATGAAACGTAAGATCATGACCTGAGCTGAAACGAGTCCACACGTAACCGATGGAGCCACGCAGGCGCCCCTGGATCACACATTCTTAAGTGGTTACAATGGTAAGTTTTGTGTGAGTCGCATTTAGCGTCGTAAAAGTCACACGTGCCTCTGTGCCTGATGAGGAAAGATTCTTACCCTGAGGTAGGAACCTAAGTGTCCTCCCTCCAGTGACTATCTT
>NW_027532869.1:0-225 GCF_008692635.1 Crocuta crocuta
CCATCTATATGCTGTCTACAAGAGACTCATTTTAGACTGGAAGATGGCTTCAGATTGAAAGTAAGGGGATGGAGAAATATATATCATGCTACAGGAAATCAAAAGAAAGCCGGAGTAGCGATACTTATATCAGACAAACTGGACTTTAAATTAAAGACAATAACAAGAGATGAAGAAGGGCACTACATAATAATTACAGGGTCCATCCATCAGGAAGAACTAACA
>NW_027532869.1:259-711 GCF_008692635.1 Crocuta crocuta
ACCTAAATAACTAAAACAATTAATCACAAACAGAAACAAGCTTATAGATAAGAATGTGCTAATAGCAGGGGACTTAAATACTCTGCTTAAAGCAATGGATAAGTCAACCAGACAGAAAATCACTAAAGAAATAATGAACTTGAAAGACACATTGGACCGGATGAATCTGGCGGATATATTTAGAACTTTACATCCTGAAGCCAGGAAATTTACTGTCTTCTCAAGTGCGCATGGCACATTCTCCGAGATAGATCACATACTGGGACATAAAGCAGCCCTCAATAAATATAAAAGAATGGAGACCCTACCATAGACACTCTCAGATCATAATGCTTTGAAATTTGAAATCAATTACAGGAAGAAGTCTGGAAAACCTCCAAAAACATGGAGGTTANACCCATAACGATTGAAGAAATGGAATCAGTTATCAAAAATCTCCCAACAAATAAGAG
>NW_027532870.1:0-489 GCF_008692635.1 Crocuta crocuta
ATCATAAATGTCTACGCACCGAATATGGGAGCACCTGAATATTTAAAACAATCACATACAGAAACAGGCTCAGAGATAAGAATGTGCTAATAGCAGGGGACTTCAATACTCTGCTTACAGCAATGGATAGGTCAACCAGACACAAAATCACTAAAGAAATCAGGTACTTGAGAGACACATTGGACCAGATGGATCTGACAGATATATTTAGAACTCTACATCCTGAGGCTAGGGAATTTACTTTCTTCTCAAGTGCGCATGGCTCATTCTCCAAGATAGATCACATACTGGGACATAAAGCAGCCCTCAACACNATATAAAAGAATGGAGATCATACCATGCACACTCTCAGATCATAATGCTTTGAAACTTGAAATCAATCACAGGAAGAAGTCTGGAAAACCCCCAAAAACATGGAGGTTAACGAACACCCTAGTAAAGAACGAATGGGCCAATCAGGCAATTAGGGATGAAATTTTAAAATATATG
>NW_027532871.1:0-454 GCF_008692635.1 Crocuta crocuta
CTGAACAGACCCATAACTAGTGAAGAAATCAAATCAGTGATCAAATATCTCCCAACTAATGAGAGCCCTGGACCTGATGGCTTCCCTGGGGAATTCTACCAGACATTTTACACAGAATTAATACGAATTCTTCTCAAGCTATTCCAAAAAATAGAAATCGAAGGAAANNNNCTTCTGGACTCATTCTACAAAACCAGCATCACTTTGATTTCCAAGCCAGACAGAGATCCAGCAAAAAAAGAGAACTACAGGCCGATATCCTTGATGAATACGGATGCAAAAATCCTCAACAAGATCCTTGCAAATCGAATCCAACAGCACATAAAAAGAATTATCCACCAAGATCAAGTGGATTCATTCCTGTGTTACAGGACTGGTTCAACTTTCGCAAATCAATCAATGTGATCCTACACATCAACAAAAGAAAAGATAAAAACCATATGATCCTGTCAAT
>NW_027532872.1:0-13650 GCF_008692635.1 Crocuta crocuta
AACCATGTATCAGCAAAAAAAATATAAATCTTACTGGTTCATATAAAATAGTTGACTCTCATCTTATTCCACTTTATATATTCATCTAAATTGTGTTTCTGACCAATATGAGACAAGATAAAGTTACCTGTTCAATATCATGGCTAGTGTTTTTTACCCATATTTGTGGAGACGACTTGAGTTTTTATTTTGTCTTGACCTGGAATCTTATGCAGGCTGTAGACAACTGCTAAGGCTGAAGAATGGCTGTCTGGACTTGTCCAAAGTTAGCAAGTGGATAAAATAGTCAACATCCAAAAACCAAATAATCCAGGGAAGAAATGGTCAGAAGACATGAATAGACACTTTTACAAAGGAGACATCCAAATGGCTAACAGATGCATGAAAAGATGCTCAAGATTACTCATCATCAGATAAATACAAATCCAAACCACAATGAGATTCCACCTCATGTCGGTCAGAGTGGCTAAAATTAACAACTCAGGAAACAACAGATGTTGGGGAGGATGTGGAGAAAGGGGACCCCCCTTGCACTGTTGGTGGGAATGCACACAGGTCCAGCCACTCTGGAAAACAATATGAAAGGTCCTCAAAAATTAAAAATAGAGTTATTCCATGACCCAGCAATTGCACTACTAGGAATTTATCTTAAAGATATAGGACTGCTGATTCTAAGGGGGAGTATGCACCATGTTTATAGCAGAACCATCAGCAAGAGCCAAGTTATTAAAAAAAAAGAAAAGCCTAATTGTTCAACAACTGATGAATGGGTTAAGAAGATGTGGAAAAAATATACAATGGAATACAACTCAGCAATGAAAAATAATGAAATCTTGCCATTTCCAACAATGTGGGTCGAACTGAAGGGTATTATGCTAAGTGAAATAAGTCAGTCAGAGAAAGACAGGTATCATATGATTTTGTTCATATATGGAATTTGAGAAAACTTACAGATGATCATAAGGGAAGGGAAGGAAAAATAAGACAAAAATAGGGAAGGAAGCAAAACATAAGAGACTTAAATACAGAGAACAAACTTAGTGTTTATAGGGGTGGAAGGTGGGAGTTTGGGGAAGATGGGTGACGGGCATTAAGGAGGACATTTGTTGGGATGAGCACTGGGTATTATATGTAAGTGATGAATCACTGGATTCTACTATTGAAGTCAAGAGTACACTATATATTAACTTCCTTGAGAATAAAATAAATAAAGGAACTAATCAATATTAACACATTAATAGTAGAGGACTCTAACACCACACTTAACATCAGTGGATACATCATCTAAGCAAAACATCAACAAAGAAACATTGGTTTTGTTTTGTTTTCTTTTCTTTTTAAAAAAATTTAAATGTTTTATTTATTTCCGAGAGAGAGAGAGAGCGTGAGCAGGGGAGTGTCGGAGAGAGAAGGAGACATGGAATCTGAAGCAGGCTCCAGGCTCTGAGCTAGCTGTCAGCACAGAGCCTGACGCGGGGCTCGAACCCACGAACCGTGCGATCATGACCTGAGCCGAAGTCGGATGCTCAACCAACTGAGCCACCAAGGCGTCCCTGGAACAGATTATTTTAACAGCTACATTCAGAACATTCGATCCCAAAACAGCAGAATACACATTCTTTTCAAGTGCACACAGGACATTCTCCAGAATACATTACATATTAACCCAAAAAGCAAATCACAACAAGTTCAAGAAGATCAAAATCATATTCATGCATATTTTCTTACCACAATGCTTTGAAACTAGAAGTCCTCCACAAGAAAAAAAAGGAAAGACCACAAATACATGGAGGTAAAAAAGCATGTTACTAAACAATCAATGGGTAAACCATGAAATCAATGAAGAAATTAAAAAAGTATAGGGAATACTTTTCAGAATGGCTAAAATCAACAACACAAGAAACAACAGGTGTTGGCAAGGTTATGGAGAAAAAGGAACACACATACACACTCAGTGGGAATGCAAACTAGTGTAACCACTATGGAAAATAGTATGGAGGTCCTCAAATGTTAAAAATAGAACTAACCTATGACACAGCGATTTCACTACCAGGCATTTCCCCAAAGAATACAAGAACACTAATTCAAAGAGATATATGCACCCCTATGTTCATAGCAGCATTATTTACAATAGCCAAGATATGGAAGCAGCCCAAGTGTCCATCAATTGATTAATGTTATTCAGCAATTAAAAAACAATGAAATCTTGTCATTTGCATCAACAAGGATGTAGCTAGAGTATAATGCTAAGTGAAATAATTCAGAAAGGGAAAAAAAATACCATATGTTTTCACTTATATGTGGAATTTAAGAAACAAAACAAGGAAACAGGGAAAATAAGAGAGGAACAAACAAAGCAATAAACAGACTATTAGTTACAGAGAGCAAACTGTGGTAACCAGAGGGGAAATGGGTGGAGGGATAAGTCAAATACGTGATTGGAGTTAAAGAGTGCACTTGTCTTGATGAGCACAGGGTGATATGTGATGTGTTGAATTACCATATTGTACACCTGAAACCAATATAACACTATACGTTAATTGAAATTAAAATTAAAAGCTACAACAAAAACAAACAAAAATTAAATGGAACCAAATGAAAATGAAAACACAATGTTCAAAAACCTCTGGGATGAAGCAAAAGCAGTTCTAAGAGGGAAGGTTATAGCAATACAGGCCTAAATCAAGAAGCAAGAAAAGTCTCAAACAAAGTAACCTTAAACCTAAAGCAGCTAGAAAAGGAAAAACAAACAAAACCTACAACCAACGGAGGATAGGTAGCTCTGTCGGGTGAGCATTTGACTCTTGATTTTGGCTCAGGTCATGATCTTGCAATTGTGAGATTGAGTCCCCATCAGGCTCCACTCTGGGCATGGAACCTGCTTAATATTTTCTCTCCCAAGAGACCCTTAAATGGTAGAGAACAAACTGAGAATTGATGGAGGTGGGTGGGAGATGGGCTACAAGGGTGATGGGTATTAAGGAGGGCACTTGTTGTGGTGAGTATTGGGTGTGGTACATAAGTGATGAATCACTGAATTCCATTCCTGAATCAACTAAATAAAATTTGAATTAAAATTTTAAAAAGGGAGGTTTAAAAAAAACACTGTGTAAGTTTAAGGTACACAATGTGATGATGATACACATATATATTGTGAAATGATTAGTACAGTAAGGTTAGCTGACCCATCCTTCACCTCACACTGTTACTGTTTTATTGTTGTTATGTGAGAACATGAAAGGTCTCTTCTCATAGCAACTTCCAAGTATACAATCCAGTATGTTAATTATAGTGACCATGCTGTAAAGTAGCTCCTCAGAACTCATTCATCTAATATAGTTGATTCTTGAACAACTGGGTTTGAAAAGCATGGATCCAACATACATGGATTTTTTTCTTTCAATAAAAATGATACAGGACTGTTAAAAAAATTCTGTCTCCCTCTCTCTCTGTTCCTCCCCCACTCATTTTCTCTCTCAAAAGAAAAACTTTTCTAAAACCATCAAAAGGAAGGAAATAATAAACATTAAAGCAGAAATAAATTATATAAAAACAAATAATAACCCATAGAACAGATCAATGGAACCAGGAGGTGGTTCTTAAAAAAAAAAAAAAGTAAAANCAAATAAATAAGATCACAAATGAGAAAGGAGACATAACAACCAACACCACAGAACTACAAACTATTATAAGAGAATATTATGAAAACCTATATGCCAACAAATTGGGCAAATTAGAAGAAATGGATAAATTCTTAGAAACATATAAACTACAAAAATTGAAACAAGGAGAAACAGAAAATTTGAACAGACTGATAACTAGCAAGTAAATTGAGCCAGTAATAAAAAGAAACTCCCAACAAAGTACAGAACCAGATGTCTTCACAGGCAAATTTTACCAAATATTTAAAGAAGAGAGTCTACCTATTCTTCCCAGACTATTCCAAAAATAAGAAAAGGTAGATAAAATTTCCAAATTCATTCTATGAGGACAGCATTATCCTGATACCAAAATGGGACAAAGACACTAGTAAAAGAGAGAACTATAGGCCAATACCCTTAATGAATATGGATGCAAAACGTCTCAATAAAATAGTAGTAAATTGAATTCAACAATCATTTAAAAAATTATTCACCATGATCAGGTGGGTTTTATTACTGAGTTGCCAGAGTGTCTCAATATTCACAAATCAGTCAACATGATACATTACATCAATAAGGGAAAGGATATATGATCATTTCAATATATGCAGAAAAAAATCAGTTGACAAAGTAAAACATCCATTCATGATAAAAAAAAATCTCTCCACAAATTAGGTTTAGAGAGAACATACCTCAAAAAAATAAGGACCACATCTGAAAAACACACGTCTAACATCCTCAATGGGGAAAAAGTGAGAGGTGTTCCTCTAAGGTCAGAAAGAAGACAAAGATGAGGGAAGGGCAAGATGGCGGAGAAGTAGGGAGCTCCGTGCATCGCACTTGCCCCCATATCTCACACGGAAAAGATCTGAAGCCATAGGAAACCTTACAGAACCCAAGAGATTGGGAGAGAAAGGACGGAGAATTCACTGAGAAAGCCTTCTAACGTGAGTGCGAACTGGGTAAGATAAAATTGGGCCGGGATCAGAGACTGGGGGGAAGGGGGCGATCCCTCTCTGCGGGGAGTGAGAGGAGGAAAAATAAAGAGTCCGAAACTACTCAATATACGGTCCCTGTAGCTGGGAAACAGAAAAACCTCCGCTCGGGGCACAGAAGGACCGTGCGCACCAAATCCCTACGCGCCAGGTCCCTGCGCGCCAACTCGTCCCAGAGGGGCTGTGTACGCACGGGCACCTCTCCTTTGTACTCCTAGCTCCGCTGGATTCCTGGAGGAACCGTGTGTGTACCTCCACACTCCAGGCTGGCTGGTACTCTAGGGGGAAGGCAAAGGGCTTAAAACTGGGAGATTTGCCTGAGAGTTCGTGTTTCGGGTGACAAGACACAGAGGGACCTGGTTTCCCTCTCTCCAGTGGGCCAGACCCGCCCTGCAGACAAACCCCTGCCCATGCTCACCAACCAGACCTGGAGGAATGGGAAGAGTGGTTTCTGGCTCTACCCCCAGGGCTAGGCAAGAGGCTTGGAATCCCAAGAGGGGATCGCCTATGAGGTTGTGTCTACCGCAATTTCAGTCTGGCACATGGACTGAACTTGGAAACTAGCCTGACCTGGGATAAAGAGCGCGACCCACCAGGCACGGGGAGTTTAAACACCCAAAAAAGCAAGGTGTAGCGCTTGATTCAAGAAGGGACTGGTGCACTGAACTCTCCTCCCCACAACCACTGAGGTAGAACTTCCGCCTAACACATTGGATCACACCACGCCCATCACTGCCAGAGAGACGCCCTCCTCCTTTTTTTTTCTTTTTCTTTTACCTTTTTCTTTTTTTCCCAAAACACTGACCTGATTAACTCTGATCGCCTGCTTGCTTAAACAGTCACATCTAACCCATTCTGTTGATGTAAATTCTACACCTACCGACATTTTCATCTCTTTCTCTCAGGAGTAATTAGACTTTATAGTTTCTCTAGATAACACCAGCGTCCGTCTCTCATCTATACAACCATATTCCACCCCTTACATCTTTGAAAAAAGCTTCTTATCCCTTCTGCCTATTCATTCTATTTCCAATTTTGCCTCATTCCAGCCCTGTCTTCTCTCTCTTTCTCTATGCTCTTCAACCAGCACTGCATACACCCGGCTATTTAACTGTAGCTGGGAAATCTGGTTATATGCTTTAAACTGTTCTTTGTCAATATTTTTTCTTCTTTTTTCCATTTAATTTCTTCTTTTTGACCCTTTTATGAATTTTTTATTCTCTATTATTCGCCTTCCCTCCTCCGTCTTTTCTATTAACTTTCTCATTTTCCTCTTGGTTTGCATGTTTGTTGGATTTGCTGTGCGTTTGTTTGCCCCTGCTCCCTGTGTGTTTGTCTGTCTCTTTTCTTTTCCAGGGCTACCTCAAGAAACAAGTCAAAGTACACAAGGTGGAGAGTCCCAAATACCACTACGAGTAGGAAAATAAAATAACCAAGGTCCCAACAAGAGAGACCAGGAGATACCATTCAAAAACACTCTCTGAAAGGATACACCCTGGGCAGTCAAAGAGTCTTCTTGGATACAGCAGCGCTCTCAGGTGCAGAGAGCATAACAAGTCTTTAAAACTAACAAGAGACAGAAAGCTAACTAAAATGGCAAAAAGAAAGAGCTCTCCTCCAAAGAAATTCCAAGAATTGACAGCTACTGAACTGCTCAAAACAGATATAAGCAGCATAACTGAACAAGATTTTAGAATAATAACGGTAAAATTAATAGCTTAGCTTGAAAAAAAACATAGGGGACATCAAAGAAACTATCGCTAGAGACGAAATGGAGAAAAAATAGGCATGAAGAATTTAAAAATGTGATAAATGAGATACATAATTAATTAGAGGCATCCAATGCGCGGATTGAAGAGGCAGAAAGGAGAATATGTGATATAGAAGACACCATTATAGAAAAACAAGAAGCTGACAAAAAAGAGACAAACTGATCCAGAAACAGGAAAGAAGAGTTCGAGAGCTCAGCGATATGGTCAAACGCAACAATATCCGTATCATAGAAATCCCAGAAGAGGAAGAGAGAGGGAAAGGTGCTGTAGGAGTCCTGGAACAAATTATAGGAGACAACTTCCCCAACCTGGGGAAGAAATGAAATACGTTGAAATACAAGAAGCTCAGAGGACTCCCATCAGACGTAATTTGAATCGAACTTCTGCACGGCATATCATAGTAAAACTGGCAAAATACAAGGAAAAAGAGAGAATTTTGAAAGTAGCTAGGGTGAAAAGGGCCCTAACATGCAAAGGGAAACCTATCAGAGTGGTGACAAACCTATCTACTGAAACTTGGCAGGCCAGAAAGGAAAGGCAGGAGATCTTCAATGTGATGAACAGAAAAAATATGCAGCTAAGAATCCTCTACCCAGCAAGCCTGTCATTCAAAATAGAAGGAGANAATAAACAGAATTATTAATGAAAATGGACTTATTACAACCAAACCCTCGGAAATACAAGCAATTATCAGGGAATACTATGAAAAATCATATGCCAACAAACTGGACAACTTAGAATATATGGACAAATTCCTAAACACACACTCACCACGAAACTTCAAACAGGAAGAAATAGAAAACCTGAATAGACCCATAACGAGTGAAGAANAACAGCACATAAAAAGAATCATCCACCAAGATCAGAGGGATTCATTCCTGGGTTACAGGGCTAGTTCTGCATTCGCAAAACAATCAATGTGATACATCACATTAACAAAAGAAAANATCTGAGATAAAGGGTAAATATCCAAAATATATAAGGAACTCACCAAACTCCACACCTGGAACACAAACAACCCAGTGAAGAAATGGGCAAAAGAGATGAACAAACACTTCTCTAAAGAGGACATCCAGATGGCTAACAGACACATGAAACAATGCTCCGCATCCCTCCTCGTCAGGGAAATGCAAATCAAAACCACACTGAGATACCACCTCAAGCCAGTCAGAGTGGCTAATATGAGCAAATCAGAGAACTCTAGATGCTGGCGGGGATGTGGAGAAACGGGCACCCTCCTACACTGTTGATGGGAATGTAATTTGGTACAGCCCCTCTGGAAAACGGTGTGGAGTTTCCTCAGGAAAGTAACAATAGAACTCCCCTATGACCCAGCAATAGCACTGCTAGGAATTTACCCAAGGGATACAGAAATACTGATGCATAGGAGTACATGGACGCCAATGTTCATAGCAGCACTCTCAACAATAGCTAAAACATGGAAAGAGACTAAGTGTCTATCAACGGACTAATGGATGAAGAAGATGTGGTTTATCTATACCATGGAATACTACATGGCAATGAGAAAGAATGAAAGCTGGCCATTTATAGCAACATGGATGGACCTTGAGGGCGTTATGCTTAGCGAAATAAGTCAGGCAGAGAAGGACAAATATCATATGTTTGCACTTATAGAAGGATTAGGAGGAACTTAACGGAAGACCATGGGGGAGAAGAAGGGGAGAAATGGTGGGGAAAAGGGAGAGAGGCAAACCATGAGAGACTCTTTAATGCTGAGAAACAAACTGAGGACTGATGGATGTAGGGGGGAGGGGTGAGATGGACATGGAGGAGAGCTCTTGTTGGGATGCGCACTGGGTGTCATATGGAAACCAACTTGACCATAAACTATTTGTAAAAAAAAAAACAAAGAAACACAAAGATGTCCATTTTCACCACTTTTATTCAATATAGTACTGGAAGTCCCAGCCACGCAATCACACAAGAAAAGGAAATAAAAGCCATCCAAATCAGTAAGAAGTAAAACTTTCCTATTTGTAAATGACATGATACTATATATAGAAAACCTGAAAGACTCCACCAAGGAATTTCTGGAAGTTATAAACAAATTCAGTACTGTTGCAGGATACAAAATCAATCTATAGAAATGTGTTTCGTTACTATACACCAATAATGAAGTCCCAGAAAGGGAAATTAAGAAAACATTGTGTGGAATTTAAAAAACAAAACAGAGGCACAGTTGTATAAGCATCAGACTTCAGCTCAGGTCATGTTCTCACGGTTCATGAGTTCAAGCCCCACGTCAGGCTCTATGGTGACAGCCAGCTCAGAGCCTGGAACCTGCGT
This sequence comes from Crocuta crocuta, assembly GCF_008692635.1. Taxonomy (NCBI): domain Eukaryota; kingdom Metazoa; phylum Chordata; class Mammalia; order Carnivora; family Hyaenidae; genus Crocuta; species Crocuta crocuta. The sequence continues at coordinate 8,716 of NW_027532872.1, forward strand.
CGGATTTTGTATCTCCCTCTCTCTGACCCTCCCCTGCTCATGTTGCCTCTCTCTCTCTCTCAGAAATAAATAAAACATAAAAAAAATGAAACAAACTAGCAAAGGAAAATCATAGAGAGACAAAGAAACTATAGAGAGGAAACTGATGGTTACTGGAGGGGAGGTAGGTAGGATAATAGGTGAAATAAGTCATGAAGATTAAAGGGTACTCTTATCATGATGAACACTGAGTAATGTATAGAACTCTTCAATCACTATATTGTATACCTTAAACTAATAAAACACTATGTTAACTATATTGGAATTAAAATTAAAAATCTAATAAAAATAAAATATCCTTTGTAAATCATATAAAAACAATGGGTATTCTGTATTTGGGTGAAATGTTGTGAATATATCTGTTAGATCCATCTGGTCCAATGTGTCATTCAAGGCCACCATTTCTTTGTTATTTTCCTGTCCGGATGATCTATTCATTGATGTAAGTTAGGTGTCAAAGTGCCATATTATTACTGTATGACTATAGATTTCTTCCTTTATATGTGTTAATAGTTGTTTTATGTATTTGGTGCTCCCAATTTGGTGCATGAATATTTACAACTGTCATATCTTCTTGTTTGACTGTTGTGTTTATCGTTACATGTTAACTTTATTTTTTTTACAATATTTGTTTTAAAGTCTTTTTCCAGTATTGCTACCCTACCTTTCTTTTCATTTCCATTTGTATGATAAATGTTTTTCTATCGTTTCAATTTCAGTCTTCATGTGTCCTTAGTTCTAATGTGAATTTGTTGAAGGCAGAATATAGATGGGCCTTGGTATTTTATTTATTCACTCACTTTATGTCTTTCAGTGGAAGAATTTCATTCATATACATTCAAAATAATTATTTATAGCTATGTACTTATTGCCATTTTACTTGTCTTATGGCTGTTTTTTTCTTTTTTCTTTTTTTTTGGTCCCCTGTTCTTTTCTTCTCTTACTCTCTTCTCATGTGGTTTTATGGTTCTTTATAGTGAATATGCTTGACTTCATTCCCATTATTTTTTGCATATCTATGACAAGTTTTAATTTGTGGTTACCATGGGTTTATATATACCATTCCATGCATATAGTAATCTATATTATGTTGATGGCCACTTACGTTTGAACTATTCTAAAGGCACTATGTTTTTAAAACTGTCCCCTACATTTTATGGATATATTTTCATTTTAACATCTTTATATTATGAATACTGCTGCAGATTTTGAGTCTGGAGTTCTCTCTTGCCCATCAAGATAGTATATGCAGAATTAAATGGGAGAGGCTAATGTTTGGGAGGAGACAAAAATCCCGAATAAGGGTTTTTACTCCATTTTTATTAGAATCAGAAGGCTTACAAATGTGATGAACATGGAGTAACAGACAATGATACAGTGATCTTTAACTCATGTGTGTGAGAGAAAGGGGGTTTTGAAGATATGTGGTGTTAGGGATTTGGGTCAATATAAAACAAAATCCCAGCGCTGAGTAGAGGACTGTTTAGGCAGTCACTAGGTGTTGTGTCTGTTTCTCTTAACTTGCCTAGGAGATAAGACAGAGCATAATACCTCAGGGTCAACAAGGCAGCTTTCTTTTGCTAATTAGCTTTGCTTTGGACATTTTCACCCTGCTGAGGCTGTCCCTGTTTACCGATCATGGATGCTTCCATCCTGTGAAAGCAGCTTTCTGTTTTTGCCCTATGTTGGAGACGCTTTCGCCATTTATTTATCCCGGACACTTTCATCCTGTGGCTTCCCATTACTATGGTTTTGTACTAAGACTTGTTGACCCACTGATGCAAATTCAGGGAATTCCTAACATTCCCCACAGAATACCTTGACTGAGTTTTATAAATATACTTAATTTTGCTGATTTTGTGCTTAGTTTTTTTCTTTAATTTCTGCTTATCAATTATCCTTTCCATCAAAGTACCCTTTAACATTTTTGTTAGGCTGGTATGAATTCATTTAACTTTGTTTATCTAGGAAAATTTTAATTTTTTATTATATTTTTAATGTTTATTTATTTTTTAGAGAAAAACAGATCATGAGGGTGGGGGGAGCAGAGAGTGAGAGAGACAGAATTTGAAGCAGGCTCCAGGCTCTGAGCCATCAGCACAGAGCCTGACGCGGGGCTCGAACTCATAGACCATGAGATCATGAACTGAGCTGAAGTAGAACTTAACATACTAAGCCATACAGGCACCCCTATTTAGGAAAATTTTAAATCTCTCCTCTGTTCTGATTGATAGTCTTGTTGGATAGAGTATTCTTGTTGCTGTTTTGTTTCCTTTCAGCACTTCGAATACATCATGGCACTCCTTTCTGGCTTGCAAAGTTTCTGCTGAGAAATCTGCTGATAGCCCTCTGGGATTTCCCTTGTATGTAACTGTTTTCTCTTGCTGCTTTTAGAATTCCCTATCACTACCTTTTGCCATTCTAAATATCTGTCGTAGTGTGGAGATCCTTGGGTGATTTTCTTGGGGGCTCTCATTTCTTCCTGGATCTGGATGTTTGTTTTCTTCCCCAGATTAGGGAAGTATTTAGCTATTATTTCTTCAAATAAATTGTATGCCCCTTTTCTATCTCTATTTCTTATGAGATTGCTACAATATGAATGTCACACTTTATTGTGTCACTCAGTCCCCTTAATCTATTTTCTTATTCTTTTTTTCTTCCTTCTTGTTCACTTGATTGCTTTGCATTATTCTGTCCTCCAAGTACCTGATCTGTTCTGCTTCCTCTGGCTACTATTTATTCCTTCTAGTATATTTTAAATTTCAGTTATTGAGTTCTTAATTTCTGGTTGGTTCTTTTGTTTTCTATCTCTTTGGTGAGGACGTTACTGAGGTTCTCCACTCCTTTCTGAAGTCCAATGAATATTTTTATGACCATTACTTTAAGTTCTCTATGAAGCATATTACTTATGCTTTATTGAGCTCTCCTGCTTTGATTTTTCCTTGTTCCTCATTTGAGAACTGTTCCCCTATCTCCTCATTTTGTCTAACTCTCCATCTATTTCTATACAGTAGGAAGTTCAGCTATGTCTCTTGCACTTTATAGTAATGGTCTTATGAAGAGGTCCTGTAGTGCTCTACAGTGCAATATCCCCTGCTCTTGACAACCTGGTACTTTAGGGGTGTCCCCTTTGTGCACTGTGTGCCCTACTATTGTGTTTATGCCTCATTTGCCTTCAGTCCAGCCATCTGCAATGCTTTTCTTGGCTTGTTTTAGGCAAGGTTATTTTCTGTTGCTAATGGGTCAGTGTAAGTCAGCTTTGAGCTTGTGTTAGATTAGAATTGGTGTTTGACAGAGCTGCAATGGCACCAAACTGCACTGTGTTCTCCCTGTGTTGCTCCTTGAGAAGCTTTCATTGTTGGGTGAGGCCTGAAGTCAGAAGATATTTTGCCCCAACCCACTGCTGGGGCTGCAAATTATTGTGTGTGGCTAACTTCCCCTCTCTTTCGGCCAAGAGTCACTTTGGGGTGGTTCTTGCCTTTTTGGGGCTTCTTGCACACTGCCATGCTTGTGGTGCCATTGATGGACACCTGTCAGGAGCATCGTGGATAGTGTGGGTCTTCAAGAGAACATGGGCAGGGCACATGATGCCATCAAAGTCCATGCAGGTGCACCATCAAGGTCCATATAGATGGGGACCTGCAGCCACCCTGGAAAACAACTGCTGGGGTTGGGTTGGATGGGGCAGACCCACAGAAGGGCATGGTGGCATGGTATGCTGTTAGCAAGCTAGGTGGTGATTGTTCTGCCCTGGTTCCCACAGGTGTCTACAAAGCTAGACTCGGGGTAGGAAAGGAAAATGGTGCCCAGTGGCTCTTTTGTTCTTAAAAAACTCTTCTGATGATCCCTTCCCTTTCCAGCATACACTTTGAGATTAGTAAACAAATCTCCCTCTCATATACCCCAGGTATTTTTCAAACTGCTGCTTCTATGCTTATCTCGGGAGAATGGTTATTGTGCTGTCTCTTTAACGGTGGCAACTCAATTTCCTGTCAACTTCTACTTCTCTCAGAGACAAGCTGGCTGATTTTTAAAGTTCCAGGTGTTCAGCCCCACTGACTGTAAAAAGTTGTGATGTTATGTCACTCTGGTTTTCAAAGCCGAATGTTATGGGTATATATCTTCCTATTGCATATACCTCATGCTAGGGGTGACTTGTGTGGGGTCTGATCCTCTCCCCTCTCCATGCCTGAGACCTCCTTCCTCCTTTCAGACAGTCCCATGGGACAGTTCGTCTCCCAACTACATCTCAGCCCTTACTTACCTTTCCAATGTGGCTTCTCTGCATTCAGCTGTGGGTAGTCTGTTCTATCAGTGTTTTGGTCATTTTCTGGAGTATTTATACCGATGTGTGTGTTTACGTGTATCGTGGGATGGGATGAGCCTAGGATCTTCCTACTTCAGCATCTTCCCTGGAAGTTCTAATTTTCATGAATGCTTTTAATTGAGAACCTTATTTCTTTAATACAGAGCATTTTACAAATGGAATTTTACAAAAACATGCACGTCAACCATCTTGATCAAGAAAACAATTAATTATCTATAAGAATAAGGGATACCATAGAATAGACAGCATAGAAATATTGACAGTAAAGGGAGGAAATGTGCTGGGACTTTTAATTCATTTCCAGATTTTACCTTTTATATCCCCTTCCCCCACACTTCCCTGATATTTTCACACTATAAAAAATTAGTAGAAGTCCATTTGTAGGAAAAAAAGGTTATATTTTGACACCAATTTTAGTAGTATTTTGTATTTGGAGTTATTACAAAACATTTACTAAAAATTCAGTTTATTAGCTTGTAGTCATATAGAACTAAGACAGCAATGAAAGACAAAATTTATTAGGACCTTAATGGATTTACAGAAATTCAAAATACAACTAAAATTGGTGT
>NW_027532872.1:13742-19274 GCF_008692635.1 Crocuta crocuta
CAGGGCATCACAAAAGAGCATTGATTGGCTGCTGCAGGACCATCTCACAGGGTTTATTTGCCCTGGTGAGTTCACTAGGATCCATGCCATGGCCTTCAGTCTTAGACGTCTACAGTCTGATCTTGGTTGTGTCCCATAATTCATCCAAATCAGGAGGTGAAATTACGCTGATTATCACGAGACTTAAAGATAAAAACACAGAAGGACAATTTATTAACATACTGAGAAAATCAAGTATCATATGGGTCAGATATGACTGTTGAGAAGATAACACCCTACATTCCCTTCTAGGTGGGTTATAAGAAAAACAATTATTAGAGCATTTCTTCATAAACATAAAATCAAAATCATAAGATGCTGATAACTGGCATTTTGCTTTATACTTGATGAGTCTGACTGCACAATGAAAATTTATCTGTCACACAGACCAGATGTTTCTATCTTCATACAAGTTTTTCCCTAAGAAAACTCCTAGGAAGTCTATTTCTGTGTTTATTTTTCTAGGTTTTCTTAAGTGATCAACTGGCCCCAGGTTGACCTCTTCAGTTCTCAACACACTCTTATGTTCTTTAGAAGATCCGTATTCATGTATTTACAGAAATGATAAATGTATATAATGGAACTGTATACCATCCAAACAACATAGACAAAATTCTTGCCAAACTTCTGCCTTTCTTCAGTCCTCCTATCTCCAGAAGAAAACACAAGTATCAGTACTTTCTAAACATTTTTCTATGCATTCAAATGTACACACAGATAGTATTTAAAGTAATGTAAAGTTTTAGATAAGACGTTTTGATAAATTATTATATCATATCATACATACTATTCTAATTGTTTAGATCCACTTAATAATATCTCAATGATTTTTAACGTTTATTCATTTTTCAGAAACAGAGAGACAGAGCACGAGTGGGGGAGGGGCAGAGAGAGAGAGACACAGAATCTGAAGCAGGAGCGAAATAAGTCAGGCAGAGAAGGACAAATATCATATGTTTGCACGTATAGGAGGATTAGGAGGAACTTGACGGAGGAACAAGGGGGAGAAGAAGGGCAGAAATGGTGGGGGAAAGGGAGAGAAGCAAACCATGAGAGACTCTTGAATGCTGACAAAAACTGAGGACTGATGGATGTGGGGGGAGGGGGGGTGGGCATGGAGGAGGACACTTGTGGGGATGAGCACTGAGTGTTATGTGGAAACTAATTTGACAATAAACTATTAAAATAAAAAAAAAGAATCTGAAGCAGGCTTCAGGCCAGGCTCAGAGCCCAAAGCGGGGTTCGAATTCATGGATGGGGAGATCATGACCTGAGCCAAAGTTGGACGCTCAACCGACTGAGACACCCAGGTGCCCCACAATGATTTTTCTATATCAAAACAGAACTTTCCCAATTTTCAACTGCCTCATATTACATTGTATGAAAGAATAATTTATTTAGTCATTCTTCTGTTAAAAAGCATTTAGCATACATACAACTTTTCTTTATTAAAGTGTATTTGTTCATATGTAGAAGTATTTTTATAGTTTCCACCAAAAAATGTATCAAAGAACATACACATTAAGGTTTTGATATTGCTAAAATAATATTAAATATTGCCTTCTCAGGAAGCCTTAGTAGCTCAGTCAGTTAAGTGTCTTGATTTTGGCTCAGGTCATGATCTCATGATCTCATGGCTCGTGAGACTGAGCCCCATGCTACACTCTTCACTGACAGCATGGAACCTACATAGGATTCTCTCTCCTTCTCTCTTCGCCCCTCCCCACTTGTGCTCTCTCTGTCTCTCTCTCAAAATAAATAAACTTTAAAAAAAACACTCTCATAAACAGTGTATATTTCACTAAATTATTCTTAAAATTGAAGATGATGGAGACTTTTGATTATTGGGAGTATGATGGGCTAAAAGTGGTATCTCATATGGAATTATATTCCTGTGACAGTAATGAAATCAATTTACTATTATTGGACATTTATATTTTGTCTCTTTTTTTTAAATCTAAGAACCGTCTTTCTTTGAACATTCTTTCATTGAGTTATTTGTGCTTGGATATTACCATATTAGTGTTTTGTACATTCTGGAAGCTAATAATGAATCCATAACATGTCTTTAAAGTGTTATCACATTGTATATAAACTGTTTCCTAAGTTTATGATGTCTTTGATCATAATAAAGATTCAGTGTTTTATACAAAAAAAAATTATTTTCAAAGGTAATGGATATTCAAAGAAGGAACAATATGAAATGTACAATGACAATATTAATATTTTCTCCCCACAAACTCCATTCCCCATTTCCAAGGTTAACAGATGTTGAAAGTCTGAGGTGGCAGAGATGTCAGCAAGTTGATGGTATAGGAGCTTCTAGTGCTCTTCTCACAGAAACATCAAATTGAACAGCTATCTATGCAAAGACATACCTTTCCAGGAGCTGAGAATTTCAGGTGAGGGATTAAAGCACCAGGGTGGAGTAGAGACATAGGAAAAGATGAACTAAAAAAGGTAGCAAAGACTCTCAAATTACCCCATATGCTGTCAGCCTAGCACAGAGACCTTGTTCCCATCGGGGAAAGAGAGTTACATGACTACCTCACTTCACTATGAACCCAATCACAAGGCCCAAACCAGTGCCATGCCAGCCCCAAAGGTCCAAAGCACTAGGAAGGGTGCCAAAGGCCCAGGTCCCTAGCCCACTCTAGTGCCAAAGTGGTGCCCAAGGATATGGACCCAGACAAGCTCCTAGAGACCATATCTTGGCCTACCCCAGCACCTCATCAGTTTCTGTGGATACAGCTTCCAGAACACCTCCCAGAGACAGACACAACCTCTAGATTTTCTCCTCCTGCACAAGCACCATGATTTTTCTAACATCAGGTAGGCTTTCATGGATCTAGAACCCGATCTCCTGCCCCAGGCTGGTCTCCAGAAATCCAATATCAAAACCCACTCCACAACATGGTAGCCCGCATGGATCCAATATTTCGATTGGCTCCTCTTGCCCCGACCCATAAACTGGCCTAGCACTGGGTGAGCCACATCAAAATCAGTTACCAGACAACCTCTTGTGAACCTGGTTCTCAGCCAGCACCAGCACCAGGCCACCCCCTGCAGAGCAAGTCATTAATCCAGCACCTGCAGCCCTAGACTCCTGGATGACACCATGGTTCTGAGTTAACCATAGCACCAGGCTTGTTGCAGAAGACCTAGGATCTCAGGCAGTTTCTGGGCTGATGGTCAGCCCTGGTGTCAGGCCATATATTAAAGACAAAACTTCTAATTTGGCTACTATTAATCAAGAATCCTTGCTGACTCCCACAGACAAAGGGCCGAAACCCATTATGGTGGACACTGACACCAGGCCCACCTCTTATACCCAAACACCATTCCATTCCCAGGGAAACAGGCTCTAGATCAATCCTGCTAGAACCAAGCACAAGGCCTGACACCTCTTGACCAAAGTATCAGGCCTGTCTTCTGGAGGACTGCACCAACAAGACTACCCACAGACTCCACGAAGAGGCCCAACCAGAATCTATCAACAAGTTAACTAGAAAAGAGATTTTCTTCCAAAGGGAAGAATGTAAAGAATGTAAATATGCTTACTTTTTCAAATATACAGGCACCAATATAAGGCCACAAGAATCACAAATCATTAAAAAAACATGATAGCACCAAAGAAAACGAACATAGTAAGTGCTTCTAAAGAAATGGAAATCTCTGAATTGTCTGTACAAGAATTCAGAAGAATCCTCTTAAAGAAACTTACTGAACTAAAAGAAAAAAATAGACAACTCAATAAAATTAGGAAAACACTGCATAAATAAAACAAGATTTTAAAAGACATAGAAACCTTTTTTAACATATTTATTCAATTTATTTATTTAAATTCAAGATAGTTAACATACAATGTAGCATTGGTTTCAGGAGTAGAACTCAGGGATTTATCACTTAATATAACACCCAGTGCTCATCCCAACAAGTGCCCCTGTTAATATCCATCACTCATTTAGTTCATCCCTCCACCAACCTCCCCTCCAGCAACTCTCAGTTTGTTCTCTGTATTTAAGAGTCTCTTATGGTTTGCCTCTCTCTCTTATTTTTCCTTGTTTTTCCCTATGTTCATCTGCTGTGTTTCTAAATTTCCACATATAACTCAAATTATAGTTTGTCTATCTTGGACTGACTTATTTCCCATAGCATAATACATTCTAGTTCCATCCCCCACATTGTTGCAAATGTTAAGATTGCATTCTTTTTCATCGCTGAATAGTATTTTAGTGTATATATACACCACGTCTTCTTTATCCATTCATCAGTCAATGGACATTTGGGCTCTTTCCATAACTTGGCTATTGTTGTTAGTGCTGCTATAAAGATTGGGGTGAATGTGGCCCCTTAAATCAGCATTTTTGTATCCTTTGGATAAATATCTAGTAGTGCAATTCCTGGGCTGTAGGGTAGTGCTACTCTTAATTTACTGAGGAACCTCCATACTGTTTTCCAGAGTGGCTGCACCAGTTTGCATTCTCACCAACATTGCAAAAGGGTTTCCCATTCTCCACATCCTCGCCAAAATCTGTAGTTTCCTGAGTTGTTAATTTTAGCCATTCTGACAGATGTGAACTGGTATCTCATTGTGGTTTTAATTTGTGTTTCTCTGATGATGAATGATGTTGAGCATCTTTTCATGTGTCTATTAGCCATCCAAATGTCTTCTTTGGATAAGTGTCTATTCAGGTTTTTTGCCCATTTCTTCACTGGATTATTTATGTTTTGGGGGATGTTGAGTTTGACAAGTTCTTTATGGATTTTGAATACTAAACCTTTATTCGATATATCGTTTGCAAATATCTTCACCAATTCTGTCAATGGCCTTGTAGTTTGTATGATTGTTCCCTTTGCTGTGCAGAAGCTTCTTACATTGATGAGGTCCCAATAGTTCATTTTTTGCTTTTGTTCCCCTTGTCTCCCAAGACATGTTTAGTAAGACGTTGCTGCGTTTGAGGTAAAAGAGGTAGTTGCCTGTTTTATCCTGTAGGATTTTGACGGTTTCCTGTCTCACATTTAGGGCTTTCATCCATTTTTACTTTATTTCTGTGTATGGTGTAACAAAGTGGTCCAGTTTCATTCTTCTACGTGTCACTGTCCAGTTTTCTCAGCACAATTTGCTGAAGAGACTTTTTTCTTTTTCTTTTTTTTTAAAATGTTTTATTTACTTATTTCTAGGAGAGAGAGAGACAGCATGAGCAGGGGAGGGTCAGAGAGAGAGAGAGTGACAGACTCTGAAACAGGCTCCAGGCTCCTGGCAGTCAGCACAGAGCCCGACGCGGGGCTCGAACCCACGAACCGCGAGATCATGACCTGAGCGAAAGTCGGACGCTTAACCGACTAAGCCACCCGGGCGCCCCGAGACTGTCTTTTTTCTATGGGATACTCTTTCCTCCTTTATTGAAGATTAGTTGGCCATGCATTTGTGGATGGAACTAGAGTGCCTTATGCTAAGCAAAAATAAGTGAGGCAGAGAAAGACAAATAT
>NW_027532872.1:19741-20165 GCF_008692635.1 Crocuta crocuta
CCACTCATCTAACGTTTCTGTGCCAGGAACATACTGTCTTGATGATTACTCCTTTGTATCATAGTCTGGAACTGTGATACCTCCAGCTTTGGTTTTCTTTTTCAAAATTGTTGTCAACATTACTTTTACACCGATTATCTCCTCTGCTTCTTCCATCCTCACTGTTACTATATCTACTTTGTTTTGCATCGCGGTTATAGCATTTTAAAATTCATCCTGACTAGTTGTTAGGTCTTTGATCTCTGCAGCTAGGGTTTCTATGGTGTCTTCTATAGTTTATTTTCAGGCCCAGCTAGTAATCAAATAACTCCCTCTAAATTCTTGTTCACATATATTGTTTTTTTAAAAATAGTTTATTGTCAAGTTGGTTTCCATATAACACCCAGTGCTCATCCCCACAAGTGCCCTCCTCCATGCCCATCAC
>NW_027532872.1:20363-24040 GCF_008692635.1 Crocuta crocuta
CTGGCTGTGATTTCTTCTTGTAACTTTCTTTTGGGAAGTATTCCTCTGTATTGTCATTTTTTGCTAAGTTTCTATCTTTTGTGTGTTTTAAAAGGTTGTTATGTTTTCTGCACTTGAAAGTATTACTATATTAAAAAGGGGTCATACAGTGTCCAGGGTTTGGCACTCCAGGAAGTGTTTCTAGTGTATGCTGTGTGCACTCTGCTGTTGTGATTTGGCTGTTCTTTCCCACTGGTCAGTCCTCTGCAAAGCTCCTCTTTGCTTGCATTAACAAAGTGATTGGACTTTTATTTTTTTTAATTTATTATTTTTAACAGTTTATTGTTAGTTGGTTTCCATATAACACCCAGTGCTCATCCCCGCAAGTGCCCTCCTCCATGCCCATCACCCCCCTTTCCCTCCCCCCCATGACCCAGCAATAGCACTTCTAGGAATTTACCTAAGGGATAAAGGAGTGCTGATGCATAAGGGCACATGTACCCCAATGTTCATAGCAGCACTCTCAACAATAGCCAAGACATGGAAAGAGCCTAAGTGTCCATCAACTGATGAATGGATCAAGAAGATGTGGTTTATCTATACAATGGGATACTATATGGCAATGAGAAAGAATGAAATATAGCCATGTGTAGCAACACGAATGGAACTTGAGGGTGTTATGCTGAGCGAAATAAGTCAGGCAGAGAAGGACAGCTACCATATGTTTGCACATAAAGTGTTTGGACTTTTAACATGTGTGCTTTGATTTGTTTGTCGAAGTAACCCTGGAAAAAGATGGGGGGGGGGATCCTGATCCCATTAATAGAGAAAAAGGAATGGGAACAGGAAAAAAACAGAGAATCAATAAACTATAAGGCTGATTGCAAGGAAAAGGGGAAAAAAAGAGAAAAAAAGCAGAAGAAAAGAGAAAAGAAAGAAAAAGAAAACCCTGACTAAAAAAAAAAAAAAAAGATAATAGGAAATCAGAAAAAAACAAATCAGAAACTATGAGCCTGATTCCCCCTCCAAAAAAGGAGGTAGAAATGAAAAATAAAAATAAAAGAGTTGTCTGTTGGTGCCTGGGAGTTGTTGGGGATGCTGGTCTGGAAAATAGGCTGGCTCTATTGGCTTAGTGTTAGTCTTGGCCCAGTAAATGAGCAGCTGCCAAGCATGGAGGGGCAGGGTTTGGTGTAAGCTTGTCTTACCTCCACTAGGGACCACTGTGTTGTTCTGTGAAGTCCCACCCTTCTGTTGGTGGGGGGGTGGGGGGATAGTGCCCCCATAATCTTAAACTCCGAGATGCAGGATCTCACCCACTGCTGTTCAGGAAGCCCTCATGGATTAGCAAGGAAAGCCAGCTTTCCCTGTCTCAAAACCCTCTTGTGATTTTTCTTTGATGCTCAGCTGTGGTTCAAAATCTAAAGTCTTAAAGGGTCCAGCGTGCCAATGGGATTCAAAACCCAGTCTTAAAGGACCTAGCACTTGGTGCTTGGCTGGGATTCCAAACTTAAAGTCTTAATAGATCCAGCACTTGGAACTTGGATGGGATTCAAAACCCAGTATCTTAAAGGACCTGGCTCATGCAGCTGGGATTCATACCCAAAGTCTTAATGGACTGGAATGGTGTGGATCTGCTCCCCTACTCTGGAATAGAGCCTCTGCACACTATTGATGAAAGGCCGTTGGTTGGCAACTGCAGGGTCGTTTGTTTGGAGAGGCAAAAAATTATCTTCCAAAATACTCCAGGAAGGGGAATGTTCTCTCCCAGTGCACCGCTTAGATTGCTACACCATTCTATGCACTCTGCGGCCGGCTCCCTCCTCCCCAGGAATATGCACCTCGGGATCTGAGCTCCAAAAGCTGTTTGCAAAAAAAGAACTGGGACACTCAGTATTTCTGCACCCCAGTCCGTGGTCCAAAAAGGTTTTCCTTTTGTGCTAACTCAGTGCGCACTTTCTCAATTCTTCACTTTTTCTCTCCCATTTGTCTCTACAGGTAAAGGTTTTCTTCCACTCCATAGCTCCAGCATTTTCTCTCTCCTAGTTCACATCCACACACCTCACACCTGCCCAGCTTTTTCCCTCCAACTGTGGAGATCCTTCTACCACTTCGTAGAACACTCCTGGGTGTTTCAAGTAATCTGATCTCAATAAAGTTGTATTTGAGGGATGAGAAAAACCCAGAGTTCCCCTACTTTTCCGCCATCTTAACTCATTTTCCCCTTATGATCTCTTCTTAACAAAGCCATTACTCTCAGAAGAAAGAAACAGAAGGGATTTCCTAACACAGAAAAGACAAGAAGACATAGACAAAGTGATAAGATGGAGAAATTCATCCCAAGAGAAAACAAGAAAAGATCATAGCCAGAAATTTCATTAAAATTGATATAAATTATTTCTGAAGAGGAACTAGGATGGTGGAGTAGTAGCTAAGATGATCTCAGCTTGCCTGATCCATGGAACTCAGATAGATAAATACCACACCATTATGAATAACCAATAAATCAATCTGAGGAGTGACTGAACAAACTGCACAACTAGAGGGAGAGAAGAGTCCACATTGCGGAAGGTATGAGGTGCAGTGATGTGATTTGAGGGAGAAAAGAATCATGGGATCAGGGGAGGGTAGAGAGCCATGGTCACAGAGAGGAGAGAGAGACAGAAAGAGACAGAGAGAGAGAAAGAACACAGGGATTGCACAAGGAATGCACTTCCCCGAAGCCATTGGCTATAAAAATGAGAGGAGTTGAGTTTTGTGAGATTTTGCAACCAATGGGGCTCAAGGAGTAAAGTTTTAGAGGTCTATAGCATGGAAAGTGTTGAGACAGGTGGGTGCAGCAGTGCTCCTGTGAAGGGCATATAGCCTGGGGGGAATATGGAGTGATCTGAGGATCCACAGTGACAAACAGGGAGAGAGATGGTGCCCCATTCTTGAAACGCATCTGAGACATGGTATTGTCTCTCCAAGGACAATGGAGCTTTAGAGTGCCATTTCTCTCCACCTCCCCTCAGCATAAACTAACTTCAGTGAGCACCACAGTGCTAACAGTGGCAGCCTAAGCCACTTACACCAAGCGCATCCCCCCTGTACTCTACAGGTGCTACTTTTTTCTGCATGCCTGAGAACCAAGGCAGCAGGCACCTTCTCCAGACGATCAGCACAAATCCCGCGCAGGCACGAGGTCTACTGATCATAGAGTTCTGCAAAGCCTCAGCTCTAGTGGAAATAGGATCATGCTCTTTTAACAAGTCTCCAGAGACACACCTATTTAAAACTTGCCACATTCTGGCCAAGATCCAAACACTTCCCACTGCTGGCAAGGAGAAACTGTGCAGAGGACTGNCCTTTCAACAAGCCCTGCCCTCCTGTGCTCTGCAGGTGCTGCTTTTTATTGGCAAGTGTGTCTGAGAACAAGGGCAGTGGGCATTACCCCCAAAACCAGCACAACACCCTGTACCACAAGAACTACGTCCACTGACCATAGAGTTGTGAAAAACTTCAGCTGTAATGGAAATAGCCTCAAGTCTCATTTAAAAAGCACAAAACAGCACACCTATTAAAACTCATCACATGCGGGGCGCCTGGGTGGCTTAGTCGGTTAAGCGTCCGACTTTCGCTTAGGTCATGACCTCGCGGTTCGTGGGTTCGAGTCCCGCGTCGGGCTCTGTGCTGACTGCCAGCTCAGAGCCTGGAGCCAG
>NW_027532872.1:24181-24390 GCF_008692635.1 Crocuta crocuta
GTAAGGAGCTCCGTACTTGCACTCGCGCCCATACATCACACAGAAAAGATCTGAAGCCATTGGAAACCTTACAAAACGTGAGAGACTGGGAGAAAAAAGACGCAGAATCCACTGAGAGAGCCTTCTAACGTGAGTGCGAACCGGGGAAAATAAAATCGGGCCGGGATCGGAGACTCCAGGGTGGGAGGCGATCCCCCTCTACCCTCTAC
>NW_027532872.1:25363-25604 GCF_008692635.1 Crocuta crocuta
CATGGATGGACACCTTGAGGGTGTTATGCTGAGCGAAATAAGTCAGGCAGAGAAGGACAAATATCATGTTTGCACGTATAGGAGGATTAGGAGGAACTTGACGGAGGAACAAGGGGGAGAAGAAGGGCGGAAATGGTGGGGGAAAGGGAGAGAGGCAAACCATGAGAGACTCTTGAATGCTGACAAAAACTGAGGACTGATGGATGTGGGGGGGGGAGGGGGGACGGGCATGGAGGAGGGG
>NW_027532872.1:25709-27434 GCF_008692635.1 Crocuta crocuta
AAAGTGCACCACTAGAGGGAAGGAGGAACCCTGCAGAGGACTGACCTGAGGAAAAGAGCATCCAAAACACAGTAGCAGAGTGCACACAATACACATCAGAGAGAGTTCCCGAAGAGCCAGGACTTAGACAGTATATGATTTCTTCTTTATAAGTCATTACTCTCAGGAATAGGAAATACAATAGACTTTCCTAACACGTAGTAGAAGACAGAAACCTAGACAGAATGCCAAGACAGAGGAATTTAATCCAAACGAAAGAACAAGAAAAGGTCATGATCAAGGATCTAACTGAAATAGATATAATATGTTCTATCCACAATTTCAGGAAACAATCATAAGGATGCTAGCTGAGCTTGAGGAAATCATAGAAAAGATCAAGGAGATGCTAACTGGAGAAATAAAAGACTTAAAAGTAAGTCAGGCTGAAAAGACTTCAATAACAGAGACGTGAAATCAACCGGTTATTAATGACCACATGGATGGGAGAAGTAGAGAAATGAATAAGATATAGAAGATAAAGAAGATACAGAAACTATAGAAGATAAAATAATGTAAACTAATGAAGCTGAGGGGCACCTGGGTGGCTTAGTCGGTTAAGTATCCCACTTCGGCTCAGGTCATGATCTCTCGGTTCATGGGTTCAGGCCCCGCATCGGGCTCTGTGCTGACAGCTGGCTCAGAACCTGGAGCCTCTTTCAGATTCTCTGTCTCCCTCTCTCTTTGACCCTCCCCTGCTCATGCTCGTTCTCTCTCTCTCTCTTAGAAATAAAACATTTTTTAAAATTTAAAAAATAAACAGTGAAGCTGAAGAGGGAGAGAAAAATATTAAATCACAAGTGTAGGTAACTGAGGGACTCTGTAAAACATAATAACATTCATGTTATATGAGTCACACAAGAGGAAGAGAGGGGGGAAAGGGGGCCAGAAATTTTATTTGAAGAAATTATAGCTGACAACTTCCCTAATCCGGGGAAGGAAAGAAACATACAAATCCAGGAGGCATAGAAAACCCCCAACAAAATAAACAAAATAAGGCCAACACCAAGACATATTACAGTTAAATTTGCAAACTATAGAGATAAGCAGGAAAAAAATCTTAAAGGGAGTAAGAGAAAATAAGTCCTTTACTTACAAGGGAAGTCAAATAAAGTTAGCAACATATCTTCCACAGACACATGGCAGGCCAGAGGAGAGTAATATGATATATTCAATGTCCTGAAGGGTAAATATATGCAGCCAAGAATACTCTATCAAGCAAGGATGCCATTCAGAACAGAAGAAGAAATAAAGGGTTTTCCAGACAAACAAAGCTAAAGGAGTTCATGACCTCTAAATCAGACCTGCAAGAAAGATTAAAGGGAACTCTCTAAATGGGAAAGAACGAATGGGAAAAAGCTTAGTAAGGGACAGAAAACCTCCAGAAACAACAATTCAACAGATAATACAATGGCACTAAATTAATATCTATCAATAATTACTCTGAATTTATTTTGTTTCATTTATATTTATTTATTTATTTTTCTACAAATAGTGTGTAAAAATGCTGGTNTGAAGAAAAAAACATAAAATTTATTTTCTTTTCTATTTTTGGGAATATTTTCAAAAGAATAGATAGTAACTTTTCCCTCCCTTCCTCCCTTCCTTCCCTCCTTCCCTACTCCCTTTCTCCCTCCCTCCCTCTCTCCCTTCCTTCCTTCCATTTCCTTATTTCATAGTTCGTAGTGT
>NW_027532872.1:27640-42143 GCF_008692635.1 Crocuta crocuta
GATGAAGCCATGTGGTCCTGGACTTTTGTTGGAAGGTTTTTGTTTTTTTTTTTTTAAATTCAATTTCATTGCTGGTCATGAGTCTGTTCAAATTTTTTTATTTCTTCTTGTTTCACTTTTGGTATTTTATATTTTTCTAGGAATTTACCCATCTTCTAGGTTGTCCCATTTGTTGGCATATAGTTTTTCATTATATTCTCTTATAATCATTTGTATTTCTGTGGTATTGGTTATTTCTTCTTTCTTGTTTGTGATTTTATTAATTTGGTTCCTTTCTCTTTTCTTTTTGAGAAGTCTGGCTAGAGATTTTTCAAAGAACCAACTCCTACTTTTATTAATCTGTTCCCTTTTTTTGTGTGTGTGTTTCTGTATCGTTTATTTCTGCTCTAATCTCTATTATTCCCTTCCTTCTGCTAGCTTTAGGCTCCATTTGCCGTTCTTTTTCTGGCTCATTTAGGAACAAGGTTAGATTGTTTATTGAGGTTTATCTTGCTTCTAAAGGTAGGCCTGTATTGCCATATTCTTCCCTCTTATGACTGCTTTTGCTGAATCCCAAAGGATTTGAACTGTTGTTTTCATTTTCAGTTTCGTATTTTTTTTTAAATTTTTCTTTAATTTTCTAGCTGTCCCCTCTATTGTTTAGTAGCATTTTGTATACCTCCTTTGTATTTGTGGTCTTTCCACATTTTTTTCTTGGTTAACTTAGGAGTTTCATAGTACCCTCAGAAAAGTGGCATGCTATGATTTCCATGTTTTCATATTTGTTTACACCTGATTTGTGACCTAATATGTGTCCTATTCTGTAGAATATCTCCTGTGCACTTGAAAAGATTGTGTATTATGTTGTTTTAGAATGTAATGTTCTGAATATATCTGTTAAGTTCGGGGCGCCTGGGTGGCTTAGTCGGTTAAGCATCCGACTTTCACTAAGGTCANCTGTTAAGTCCATCTGCTCCAGCGTGCCATTCAAAGTCATCATTTCCTGATTTTGTGTTTAGATTATCTCTCCATTCATGTAACTGGGGTGTTAATATCCCCTACTGTTATTGTATTATTAACAATTACTTCCTTGGGGCGCCTGGGTGGCTAAAGTCAGTNCGCTGTGTCTCTCTCTCTCTCAGAAATAAATTTAAAAAAATTTAAAAAACCCAATTACTTCTTTTATGTTTCTTATTCATTGTTTTATATATTTATATATGCTTTCATGTTGGGTGCATAAGTGTTTACAATAGTTATATCTTCCTGTTGGGTGTCCCCTTCATGATTATATATTTCCCTTCTTTGTCTCTTGTTACAGTCTTTATTTTATTTTTTTAACGTTTTATTTATTTTTGAGAGAGAGAGAGAGAGAGACAGCATAAGCATGGGAGGGTCAGAGAGAGAGGAGACACAGAATCCGAAGACAGGCGCCAGGCTCTGAGTGAGCTGTCAGCACAGAGCCCAACGTGGGGCTTGAACCCACGAACCGTGGGATCATGACCTGAGCTGAAGCCAGACGCTTAACCGACTGAGCCACCTAAGTGCCCCATTACAGTCTTTATTTTAAAGTCTATTTTGTCTCATACAAGTGTTGCTACTCCAGTTTTCTTTTCATGTCTATTTGCATGATAAATGGTTTTCCATCACCTTACATTCAAATTCCAGGTGTCTTTAGATCTACAAGGAGTCTTTTGTAGGCAGCATATAGATGATTCTTGTTTTTTACTTCATTCTGACAACCCTATGTATTTTGATTTAAGCATTTAATTCATTTACATTCAAAATAATTATTGATAGATTTGTATTTAGTGTCAATTTATTATTTTGCCATTGCTAGAGATTTTGTTTCTTTCTTGTCTTTCCTTTCAACTCAAAGAGTCCCCTCTAATATTTTCTGCAGGGCTGGTTTAGTGGTCACAAATTCCTTCAGCTTTTGATTGTCTGGAAAACTCATTATGTCTTCTTTTCTGAATGATAGCCTTGCTGGATAGATATTCTTGGAGGCATAATTTCCTCCTTCAGTGTGGTGAATATATCATGCCACTTCCTTCTTGCCTTGTAGTTAGCTTATGGGTCTCACCATGTATATTAAGTACATCTTTTTTCTTGCTGCTTTTAAGCTTTTTTAAATTTATCACTATATTTTATAACTCTAATTACAATGTACACTGTTGTTGGCCTGCTTTTGTTGATTTTGATGGGAGTTTTCTGTGCCTCCTGGATCTCGATGTCTGTTTCCTTCCCCAGAGTAGGGATATTTTCAATGATCATTTCCTCAAAGAAATGGCCCCTTTTTCTCTTTTTCCTTTTTCTAGGACTCCTAAAATATGAATATCATATTTGATGTAGTCACTGAATTCCCTACGTCTATTCTTGTTTTCCATTATTTTTCATTCTCTTTTGTTCAGCTTCATCATTTTCCATTATTTTGTGTTCTAAGTCACTTATCGATTTCTCTGCTTCTTGCAGTCTGCTTTTCATTGCATCAAGCCTATTTCCAATATTGTTTATTTCATTCTTCATCTATGATTCTTTCTAAAATTCTTTTACCTCTGTGGTAACAGTATCCCTAATATCTCATATTCTTTTCTCAAGTCCAGTGGGTATCTTTATTATTGTTGCTTTAAGTTCTCCATCTTATATCTGTTTTGCTTACATCTCTGGCCATGGCCTTATCTTGCTCTTTCATTTGGGATGAGCTCTTCTGTCTTTACATTCTAAGTCTCTGTCTTATTCTCTATGTTAGAAAAGCCAGTTATGTCTCCTACTCCTGAAAGTAATGTCCTTATGAAGATGAGATCATGTAGTTCCCAGGGGCTGGTGCTTCGGGGAGTGTCCCAGTATATTCTGTGTGCACTCTGCTGTTGTGTTCTGGCTGCTCTATCCTTTAGGCCAGACATTTACAGATGCTCTCCTTGCCATGTGTGGGCAGTATTTGGTCCCTGGCTTGAATATGGTGAGTTTAAACTAAGTGTTTTCTGGTCTGCTTCTGAAATGAGAGACCTGATACCACCTCCACCAGAATTGGGGCTCTGCAGATCTTTCTGGTTGGGAGATATGGTGTGAGCATTGTTTTGTTCTACTCTTCTAGGGGAGGGGCATGCTATGCTGTGACTGAGGCAAGAGTGACTGAGAAGGTTAGTACTGCTAGAAGGCAGGGCTTTGGGGCTTGGTATATCAAGTGAGGCAGCCAGTGTCTGGACTGGGCAGCTTCCAGAAGGTACTTGTGTTTATGCTGAAGGGTGAGTGTAGGAAATGGTGCCAGCAGCTCCTTTGTTCCTGGAGTGGAGTCTCAGTGAATGCTTCTTCTTGGTGATGAAGTCACAGAAGAGCCAATAATCTCCTGCTTGTGTACCCCAGGCTCTCTTCAGGTGGCTGTTTTCATGATGTCTGCTCCCAGGTTATTTGCCTACCTTGTCTCCAGCAGTAACACAGTGCCTCCTGGTCTCTATTCCAGCCAATCGCACTGACCTTTAAAACGCCAGTGTTTAAGTCCCCCTGGTTTCAAGAACTCTTGAAATTCAGCTCCCCTTGTTTTCCATGGTAATAACTTTGGGTAAATGTTCTCCTTGTGCATTCCCTATATGCTCCTCTCTTTCTCACTTTTCTCATCCATGGCACCCTCCCCTCCAGAGGACCCATGATCTGATTCTCCCCTAAACTACGTTTCCTCACTTCCTACCTTTTTTGCTGTGGTCTCCTTTCTCCTTTTAGTTGTGGAGATTGTTCTGTCAGTTTTCATGCCAATTTCTGAGTATTTAGGATGATTTAATAGCTATCTAGTTGTGTTCATGGGATGGAACAGGACTAGGGCCCTCCTACTCTGCCACCATCTTCCCTCTCCCTAGTCCTGGACTTTTACTTTTTGGCTGGGTTTTTAAAATTAATTATCCAATTTCTTTACTTGTAATCTGTGTGTTCAAATTTAATAGTTCTTTCTTAATCAATTTTAGAAGATTATAGATGTCTAAAAATTTATTTATTTTTTTCCAGGTTATACAATGTACTGACATATAATTTTTCATAAAAGTCTCTTCTAATCCTTTGTATTTCTCTGGTGTCAGTTGTTACTTCTCTCTCATATGTGATTTATTACTTTTTTTGGTCTTTACTTTTTTTCTTGATGAGTCTCACTAACGGTTTAACAATTTTGTTTATCTTTCCAAAGAGCCAGCTCTTGGTTTCATTGTGTTTTTCCATTTTTAAAACCCTCTATGTCATTTACTTCTGCCCTGTTCTTTATTTTTCCTTCCTTCTACTTATGTTGAACTTTGTTCCTTTTCTCCTTTTCTTTTAACTCCTTTAGGTGTAAAGTCAGATTGTTTATTCCAGCTTTTTCTTGTTTCTTGAGGTAGGCCTGTCACTATATATTTCCCACTTAAAACTATTCTCACTGTGTCCCAAAGACTTTGAACTGTTGTGTTTTAATTTTTATTTGTCTCCATGTATTTTTTAATTTCTTCTTTCACTGATTCATTGACTCATTAGTCATTTAGTACCATGTTGTTTAGCCTCCATGTGTTTGTGATTTTTCCAGTTACTTCGTGATTGATCCCTAATTTCATATTGCTGTGATTGGATAACATGCATCGTAATATTTAAATTTTTGTTAATTTATTAAGACTCGTATTGTGTCCCAACATGTTATCTATTCTGGAGCATATCACATTTACACATGAAAAGAATGTATATTCTGTTGGTTTTAGAGAATGAGTTTTATATATCTATTATGTCCATTTGTTCTGATGTGTCAAAGACATTGTCCATTAATGTTTGCTTTATGCATTTAGGTGCTCCAATATTGGGTGCATAGATATTTATAACTGTAATATCCTCTTGTTGGAATTGATTCCTTTATCATTAGGTAATGTTCTTCTGCGTTTGTTGCAGTCTTTGTTTTAAAGTCTATTTTGTCTTGGGGTGTCTGGCTGGCTCAGTCAGTTGAGCATGTGACTCATGCTCTCAGGGTTGTGAGTTCCAGCCCCACGTTGAGTATAGTGATTACTTAAAAATAAATTCCTAAAAAAATAAAATAAAATCTATTTTGTCTAATATAAGTACTTATACTCTGGCCTTTTTTTCACCTCCATTTGCATGGTAAATATTTTCTCCTCTCTTTGCTATTAGTGTGTATCTTTCTTTGGCTCTGAGGTGAGTCTCCTGTAGGCAGCAAATAGATGGGTATTGTTTTTCCATGCATTCTGCCAACCTATGGCTTTTGCTTAAAGCATTTAGGCCATTTACACTTAAGTAATTTCTTCATTTTTTAACTTAAATTCAAATTAGTTAACATACTGTGTAGTCCTGGCTTCAGAAGAACCCAGTAATTCATCTCTTACATATGACACCCAATGCTGTTCCCCAAAAGTGCCCTCCTTAAGGCCCATCATCCATTTAACCCAGTCTCTNTTCAGGTTGTTCTCTGTATTTAAGTCTCTTATGGCTTGCCTCCCTCTGTTTTAACCTTATTTTTCCTTCCTTTCCCCTGTGTTCCTCTGTTGAGTTTCTCAAATCCCACATGAGTGAAATCATGTCTTTCGCTGACTGACTTATTTGGCTTAGCATACTACCCTCTAGCTCCATACATATTGTTGCAAATGGCAAGATTTCATTTTTTTCATCACTGAGTAGTAGTCCATTGTGTGTGTATGTATGTATATATGTATATATGTATGTATATATGTATATATATGTATATATATGTATGTATATATATGTGTATATATGTATGTATATATATACCACTTCTTTATCCACTCATCAGTAATTATTGATATGCTTGTACTTATTGCCATTTTGTTCATTATTTTTGGGTTGTTTTTTTAATTTCTTCTCTGTTCCTTTCTTCCTCTCCTATTCTCCTTTGTGATTGATACATTTCTGTAGTTTTATGTTTAGCTTATTTCTGTTTACTTTTTGTGTATNCAAAAAAAAACACAAAAGAAATTGTTTATTTACTTTCTACTTCACATTTTATGTATATGTTATCATTTCTCTACATCTTCTTATTCACAATTTTCATATATGTAATTATGGCCATTTCTTTTCTGCTTAAAGAAGTTCTTTTAACATTTGTTGTAAGACTGGTTTAGTGGTGATAAACTCCTTTAACTTTTCTTTGTCTGGGAAAATCTTCGTGTCTTTTTCAATCTGAATGATAATCTTGCCTGGTAGAGTATTTTTGGTTGTAGAGGTTCCCNTGCAAAGTTTCTACTGATAAATCAGTTGATAGTCTCATAGGCTTTCCCTTTTAGGTAATTGTTTGTTTCTCAATGCTTTGAAGATGTTTTTATCATAAACTTTTGACATTTTAATTACTATATGTCATGGTCTGGTCCTCCTTGGGTTTATGTTGTTTGGAGCTCTTTGTGCTTCTTGAACCTGGATGTCTATTTTCTTTCTCAGGTTAGGGAACTTTTCAACTATTTCTTCAAATTAGTTTTCTGCCTCATTCTTTCTCTTTTCTTCTCGGACCCCTATAATGATTTTTTTTTTTCTTTTTTAGCTTTAGATCCCTTAAGCTATCCTTGTTTTTAAAATTCTTTTCTCTTTGTTGTTTACCTTGGGTACTTTCTATTATACTGTCCTCCAGATCACTGATACATTCTCCTGCATCTGTTAATCTGATTTCCTCTAGTGTATTTTTTATTTCAGTTACCTTATTCCTCAACTCTAACTGGCACCCTATTTTTTGAATCTCTTTATTGAAGGTCTCACTGAGTTCTTTCACTCCTCTTGTGCCCAGGGCACCTCTCAAGTATGATTATTTTAAGTTCTCATCGAGCATTTTGCTTATCTTTGTTTCATTAGTTCTTTCTCTGAAATTTTGTGTTGTTCTTTCTTTTGCAGCATATTTCTGTTTCTTCATTTTGTTTGCCTTTCTGTGTTTGTTTCTATGGACTAGGTGGAACAGCTACTTCTCAAAACTTGAAGGAATCATTTTATGTATGGTTAGTTCCTATGTAGAATGTGTGCTTGGAGAATTTAGCTGACTAACTGAAGCTGTGGATGTCATCGGCTAGGAGCTTCCAAAGTTTAAGAAGTAACTGTCCTGTCAGGGCGGCTAAAGCTGACATGGTCACAGATGGATATGGCCCCTTGGCTCTCCATGCAGTAGGTGCTTTGGCAGGGCAGCTATAACTAAAGTGCATGCAAGCTGTGTTGTTCTGAGGTCTATGCACAGAAGGCACCTTGGCAGGATAGCTATAGCTGAAACAGGTGTTAGCTGAGGTATCCCAGAACTCTCTCCAGATGGTGCTCTGGCTGTGCAACTTGAGCTGAAGGACAGAGTGTGGGCTGGGAGGTATTGTGGTTTCCCATGCATGGGCACCATGGCAGCTAAAGCAGATGCACGCTGAATGTCACTGATGCCACACTGGGAGGACAGCTGAAGCTGATGTGGATATAAGCCAGGGGGTTCCAGGGTGTTTCACACTGGGTATTCTTTGGTATGGCAGCCAGAACTAAAATGGGTTTAATCTGGAGGATTCTGTGGTCCTCTGTGCAGCAGGTATCCTATCAGGACACCTTAAGCTTAAGTGGATGCAAGCCAGGATTCTAGGGTTCTACATGCTGAAGCACCCTGGCAGGATAGCTGAAGCTGAAATGGATGCAACCCAGGTTGTTCTGGTGCTACCCATGCAGGGAGTCTCTACTGGAGTGGTTGGAATTGAGGTGGTATATGTGCTGTGAGGTTCCTGGGCTCTTTTAGTGCAGGGTTCTCTGATAGAAGTGGGTGTAATCCAGGAAACCTAGTGCACTTTGCACAGGGGACACCTTGGCATTATAGCTGAAGTGGGTATAAACAAAGGTGCTCTGGGGGGTCTCCACACTGAGGGTGACCCAGTTGGCAACTGAGGCTGAAGTGGTTGGATGCTGGGATGTCCCTGGGTGCTCAGTGCAGAGGATGCCTTGGCCAGCCTAATAGAGCTGAGACCAGTGCAGGCAGGGATATTCTGGGGCACTCTGCACAGAGGTGCCTTGCCAGGGTGGTTAGAACTGATGCAGGTATGGGGCAGGGGGTGTTCCTGGGGTGCTCTGCACAGGGGTCACCCTGGTTGGGCAGCTGGATCCAAAGAAGTCATTTGGGAGGTTCTGGAGCACTCTGTAACAGTGGTGTCTTAGGAAACTGTCTGAAGTTGAACTGGCATGGGTCTGGCTGTTCTAGGGTGCTTTGTGCCTGTGTCATCTGGGAGCAAAGGATGGAGTTGTAGTGGGCACTGAACAGGGTTGTCTTGGTGTGCACCACCCTGTAGCCACCTTCGTGGGGTGGCTAGGGCTGGTGTAGGCTAGGGGACCATGATTCACTGAGGTGGTAGGATGGTTAGGTCACACAAACCACGCAATGATCTCTGCTTTCAAGGTGGAGGGCGAGCATAGACCATGTCAGGCCATCTCACCTGGAGAAAGTTCCAGCAGTTCCCTGCCATTTGACAAGAGCTCTGAGGCTGACTCTTTAATAAACTGATTGCTCTTTAAACCACAGCCTTGTGCCAAAGGACAGATGAATCTTTTCCTAGTCCCTCAATACTATTCCTCCCCACTGCAGTTGCAGCACCAGAGGTGGGGTTCCTTTTTTTCTTACTATGTATCTGTCTTGCTGTTCTCTTTTACTGTTCTTTCATTGTGCAGAAGCTGCTTAGTGGGCTGTCAGCTCTTCTTCAGAAAAAAATTGGTCTATAAATAGGTATAATTTGGTGTGTTCCATGGAGAATGTTCTCCTAAGTCACCATCTTGGACTGGAAACCTTGCATCCCACAAGCTTTAGTATGTTGTTTCCAGTTGTTTTTGTAGGTGTTTTTCCCCCCTCTAGACGTTTTCTGATTTCCTTTTTGAATTCTTCTTTTGTTTATTGTCTTTGATTTTACAGGAGTGTGTTCTTTTTCACATACTGGTGAAATTTCCTGTTTTTCTCTTTTTTTAATTTTTTTAATGTTTTATTTATTTCTGGGGGGGGGAGAGAGAGAGACAGAGAGAGAGAGAGAGAGAGACAGCATGAGCAGGGGAGGGTCAGAGAGAGAGGGAGTCACAGACTGAAACAGGCTCCAGGCTCTGAGCTGGCAGTCAGCACAGAGCCCGACGCAGGGCTCGAACCCATGAACCGTGAGATCATGACCTAAGCGAAAGTCGGACGCTTAACCAACTAAGCCACCCAGGCGCCCCTCCTGTTTTTCTCTTGTTATTGTTTTCTAACTTCAAATTATTATGTTTGGAAAATATACCTGATATGATTTCAATATTTTGAAATGTTAAAAGTTACTTTGTGATTACTATATGATCTATCCTGGAAAATGTTTCTGTGTGCTTAAGAAAAATTATGCATTCTGCTGCTATTAGGTGGACTGTTTTCTATGTGTTTTTTAGGTCCATTTAATCTAAAATGGACTTTAAGTCCATTATTTTAATATTCATTTTCTGCCTCTATGATCTATTCATTGTTTACAATAGGGTACTGATGTACCCTACTATTATTGCATTGCTATTTTTTCCTTCTCATCTGTTAATAATTGTTTAATATATTTAGGTGCTCTAATATTGGGTGAATATGTTTATGGTTCTTATATCATCTTCTTAAATTATCCTATTATTATAGAATTACATTTACCTCTATTCACACCTTTTGACTTATTAAACTATTTTATCTGATATAAATATAGCTACCCCTGTTTCTGCTGATGTACATTTTGCATGGAATATCCTTTCCATACCTTCACTTTCAGAAACAAAGAAACAAAGAAATAACAACATCAAAAAGACTCTTAAATGCATTTCCATAATTTTAAGTGAGTTTGCTGTAAGCAGCATATAGTTGAGTGTCACTTTTTTACCCATTCAGATACTCTATGCCCTTTTATAGAGGAACTTAAACTATTTTCATTCAGACTAATTATTTATTAAGAACTTACTACTATGATTTTTAAGTTATTTTCTGATTCTGTTAAAGATCCTTTGTTCCTTTCTACCTCTCTTGCTGTTTCATTTGTATTGATGACTTTTGTAAAATTATGGATTGATTTATTTCTCTTTGTCTTTGTGTATGTACTATAGGTATTAGCTGTCTAGTTACAATAAGGTTTTCATAATATATCTTATAAGTCTATTTTAGACTGATAATAATGTCAATTGTATATAGAAATTCCAAACATTTTCTTGTCCCTATCCCACATTTCATGTCACAATTTTTTCTTCATTTTATTGTTTTTGTCTCTTCATTTTAATTGAGATATAACTGAATTATAACATTATATTAGTTTTAGTTGTACAATATAATGATTCAATATTTGTATGTATTGTGAAAGAGCCACCACAATAAGTAAAGTTAACATTCACGACCATACATAATCATAACTTTTTTTCTTCATGAGGGCTTCTTAGCAACTTTCAAATATGCAGTAAAGTATTATTAACTATCATTGCAATGCTATACATTACATCTCCATGACTTATTTGAAATTTGGAAGTTTGTACTTTTGGAGTACCATCACCCATNTCTCTGTATCTACAAGCTTTTTTGTTTCCAGGTGATTAGATTTCACATATAAGTGAAATCCTACAGAATTTGACTTCCTCTGTCTGATGTATTTGACTTAGCATAATGTCTACAGTGTCCATCCCCGATATTGCAAATAGCAAATTTTCATTCTTTTTTTAAATGACTGAATAGTGTGTGTGTGCGTGTTTGTGTGCACACGCGTGTGTGCGTTCATGTGCATGTGTATGTGTGATACCTTCTTTATCCATTTATCTATCAAAAGACACTTAGGTCATTTCCATATCTGAGTGATTGTAAATAATGCTGTAATGAACAGTGGTGTAGATATCATTTTGAATTACTGTTTTTGTTTTCTTCAGATGAAACCCAGAAATGAAGACTGAATCCTATGGTAGTTTTAGCTTTACTTTTAAAAAATGGTTTTAATGTATTTTATTTATTTATTTATTTATTTATTTATTTTTGAGAGAGAGACAGAGCAGGAGATGGGCAGAGAGAGAAACAGACAGACAGACAGAACCCAAAACAGGCTCCAGGCTCTGAGCTGTCACCACAGAGCCTGACATGGGGCTTGA
Organism: Crocuta crocuta; assembly: GCF_008692635.1. NCBI lineage: Eukaryota > Metazoa > Chordata > Mammalia > Carnivora > Hyaenidae > Crocuta > Crocuta crocuta. The sequence goes on from NW_027532872.1 coordinate 38,687, forward strand.
ACTCACAAACTGTGAGATCATGACCTGAGCTAAAGTCAAACGCTTAACTGACTGAGCCACCCAGGAGCCCCATATTTTTAACTTTTTAAAAGTAAGCTTTATGCTCAATGTGGAGTTCAACTCATGACTCTGAGATCAAGAATCACATGCTCAATCAACCGAGCCAGTCAGGTGCCCCTCTATTTTCAATTTTTTTAAGGAACCTCCATATTGTTTTTTCATAGTGGCAGCACTAATTTACATTCCCACCAATAGCGTATAATTGTCTTTTTTGACATCCGTGCAAACATTTATTTCTTGTCTTTTTGCAAAAGACACTCTAATAGGTGTAAGCTAATAATTCACTGTGATTCTGATTTGCATTTCCCTGATGATTAGTCATGTTGAACATCTTTTCATGTACCTGATAGCTATCTGTGTATCTTCTTTAGAAAAATATCTATTCATTTCCTAGGACTTTTTTTTATCAGATCATTTGTTTTTTAGCTAATGAGTTGTATGTGTTTTTTTAATATATGTTTTGAATACTAACCCCTTATCAAATATATGATATACAAATATTTTCTCCCATCCAGTAGGTTGCCTTTTCATTTCCTGATGATTTCCTTTAATGTACAGAAGCTTTTTGGTTTGATATAGTCCCAATTGTTCATTGTTTTCTTTTGTTGCTTTTGCTACTGGAGTCAGTTCAAAAAATCATCAACAAGACCTATGTCAAGGAGCTTACCTACTAAGTTCTCTTCTAGGGAATTGTATGGCTTTAGGTCTTATATTCAAGTCTTTAATCTATTTTGAGATATTTTTTGGAAGGTAGAAGATAGTGGTCCAGTTACATTCCTTTGCATATGGCTGTCCTGTTTGTCTGGCACCATTTATTTTTGGCTTCTTTGTAGCAATTAATTGACCATATATGCATGGGTTTATTTCTGGGGTCTCTATTAGGTTCCATTGATCTATGTGTCTATTTTTATACCAACATCATATTGTTTTGATAACTATACTTTTGTATATAGTTTGAAATCAGGAAGTTTTGTTCTATCTCAAGATTGCTTTAAACAATTTAGGGTTTCTTTACGATTCCATATATATTTTAGGATTCTTTCTACTATTTCTGTAAGAAGTGCAATTGGAATTTTGAAAGGGATTGGATAGAATCTGTAGATAACTTTGGTTAATATTAACATTTTAACAATATTAATTCCTCCAACTCATGAGTATGGAATACACTTCCATTTATTTTTTTTTTTAATTTCTTGCAAGAGGGCCTTAAAGTTTTCAGTGTACATGTCTTTCAAATGCTTGGTTAAACTCATTCCTAGGTGCTTTAATAGATTTGATGTAATTATAAAATGGATTTCCTTCTTAATTTCTTTTTCTTGTTCAGTATTAGCATGTAGAAATGCAACAGATTTGTTTTGCATATTAATTATGTATCCTGCAAATCTACTGAAATTTTAAAGTTGTAACAGTTATTTTGGTGGAATACTTAGGATTTTCTATGTAAAATATCATGCGATCTAAAGATAGTGAAAGTTTTACTTCTTATTTTCCAATTGGTGTGTTTTTTGCTACTGTGTTTTTGTTTGTTTGCTTGTCTAATTGCTGTAGCTAGTACTGGCACTTTTATGTTGAATTGAAGTGGAGAGAGTGTGTATCCTTTTCTTGCTCCTGATCTTAGAGAGACAAGATTTTAATGTTTTGCCACTGAGGGTTTGTCATAAATGTCCTTTATTATGTTGAGGTACATTTCTTCTATACCCACTCTGTTGAGAGGTTTTATCATAAAAGGATGATGAATTTTGTCAAATAAATTTTCTGTATATATTGAGATAATCATATGATTTATATTCTCCATTTTGTTTATATGGTGCATCATAGGATTTATTTGTGGATGTTGAAATATCCCTGCATCCCAAGAATAAATCCTACTTAATCATGGTATATGATCCTTTTAATGTATATTTTAATTTGCCTTGCTAATATTTTGTTAAAGATAAAGGGTACAAGTTCAGTAGGATGCAGAATCTCTGATTCTGAGGAAGGTGCAAGAGTGTATTCTCCAAGCAGTTCTGTCAGTTAAGGTCAATATAGAAAATACTATATGTACCATAGTGGCCAAGTTTGCAAGTCTCCTGCACCTTTGTGGTGGAAGTGGTGGATACAGCCATTGGATTCCTTGGAGGCAAAAGCTATTGGGGTTGTTTGATTTTACTTTTGCACCCATGGAAGGAAGTTCTAACCAAAGAGGTCCTACTTGGAGCCAAGTCTTGTATGCTGCCACTCAGTGACAATAGCTAGGGTTTTGGCCTCAGAGACATGTGGAACTACTATGGCATCTGAAGCTAAGGCACAGAAGTACTTACATTTAACATAGTGCTGGTATCAGATTTCAGGGCATGTGCACAACACATACTGAACTTGGTCTGAGTCACTGGGATTTAGCATGTGACAAAGGTCCTAGAAGAAAAAGAGGCAGGATGCAGCTGAATCAGGAGCTTACGGCTGACATATTATAGCAGTGGCCTAGGCTCAGGGAAATGGGTACAGTGACAGCATGCCCTGGAGTTCAAAGTGTGTTCTCAGAAACCAGAGGGGAGTATGCAGAAAACAAGACACAGGTCTTAGTGATGGAAGTCAAAGTCCTAACTTAGGAACCAGGGATGAGGGGCGTTAACAGCAGCAGAATGGTCCTAGTGTTAGTAATCATATTTGCTACTTGCCATATAAGAAACTAGACATAGCACAGTAGCAGGTACTGATGACAGATCAAAGCAGCAACTCACGATCTAGAGGGAAGGGCAAAAACTAGCAATAGTATGTATGGCCACAGAAACTCAAAACCACAAATCAGGAACTGTAGGAAGTGCTCAGGGTAAGAGCAGATCAGCTTCAGTGAAACCAAAACTTAGAACACAGCCCCAGATGACAAGTCAAAGGCAAGACTTAAAACACAGGAAATAAAGGACATCACAGCAATAAAGCAACTTATAGACAGTGTGAATCTGAAGAGCAGCAAGCAGCTCTCCTGGGTACAGGACATGACATGGTGAAAATACAAGTACCTGGAAGGAGAAGACATTGAGAACACCAAGGAGAAACTGAGATAGAGTCAGCATTGTGGGACCATGTGGCAGCCAAGGCAGCAAATAGTACAGATTCAAAGAGTGGTGACTAGCATGGAAAGATCATACTATTTTCAATTTCCCTAAGAAGTGAAATCTTTCCAAAGGAATGACTCTGGGTGATAAACAGATAAAGCTGAAGGAAAAAGTAACACAGGTAACATTATTTTAATATTTTTCTATATGACTACTAGAGTTTTAAGATCTGTGGAATACCTAGAACATTGCTTTTAACTTAGGAAATAATTTCTTTTGATTGTATATTACAATCGTATTTATACTGTTTATGAAAACACAGTAAAATGGACCTCAAAAAAAAAAAAAACAGATTCTGC
>NW_027532872.1:42299-42498 GCF_008692635.1 Crocuta crocuta
CTGAAGTCTCTTTCTAGAAAACAACATTTCAAAGATAATTGTTTTAATGCAATGAAGGGAATGTAAATGACCAAAAAGAAAAAAAAAAAACAGTGAACCAACAGTACACAAAACAGTTCACAACTCATGGGGCACCTCGGTGGCTCAGTCGGTTAAGTGTCCGACTTTGGCTCAGGTCATGATCTAATAGTCCATGGGT
>NW_027532872.1:42576-44342 GCF_008692635.1 Crocuta crocuta
TGAAAAATTAATTTTATTATAACATTTTATTTTTAAATATTTATTTTTCAGAGAGGGAAAATCAGGGCAGGGCACAGAGTAAAGGGGGGAGTGGATCCAAAGCTAGCTATTCCCAGAAAGCAAAGAGGACAATAGTGAGTGGGTTGGAACTCTACATCCTGAGATGAGGACCAGAATGGAAGTCTAACAGCAAACCCCTGAGCAACACAGAAAACTATAAAATAAAAATTTTAAATACATAATTCAGGGACGCCTGGGTGGCTTAGTCGGTTGAGCGTCCGACTTTCGCTTAGGTCATGATCTCGCGGTTCGTGGGTTCGAGCCCCGCGTCGGGCTCTGTGCTGACTGCCAGCTCAGAGCCTGGAGCCTGTTTCAGTCTGTGACTCCCTCTCTCTCTGACCCTCCCCTGCTCATGCTGTCTCTCTCTCTGTCCTAGAAATAAATAAAAAACATTAAAAAAAATTTTAAATACACCATTCAAATTGTGATGTGATTTTTTGACACCCAAAACAATATAAAATAATTCAAATGGCAGTAACAATTTGAAATTTGAAAATATCCTACAGTAAAAACTGAACTGAGAATACACATAAACTTCTTTCTGAAACACACAGGTNTTCTGAAACGCTCAGGTAACAGTAACCTATCTTCTACCAGCCACCAGGGTAACACTATGGAGTATATAATATTCACATTATAGGTAAAGAAATCTTGGCCACACTGGGGCCATGTTGGCATCAGGAGGACCCTTTCCACCCTGGGAGCGGAAGCCTTTAGAGGTTCTGGGGCCGGGACACTGGTGCTTGACAGTCCCAGGCAACTCCAGGGCTCAGCCATCTCAGGCCGCCCCTGGGGTTTCTGAGTGCCTTCCTCAGCTCCGGAGCCAGGGTCCAATCTCCCATCCAGCACACAGGTGAAGTGAACGCCAGGAGCGAGGGTTCTAATGCAGTCTCAGGACAACCTCCTCCCCCCACGACCACCACCTCCTGCAACTGATACATACACACAAAGTCATCTCCTTCCCACTCCTGAGCTTTTCCCTAGCACTTGAGCCCAGGCAGCTCCCTTGGACAGAATGGATTTCCGCTTGATGGCAGTATGGCTCCAGGAATGAATGCCAACCGAATGCCTACCCTGCCCCTCCCCATTCAACCCACCACCTCAGGTCTGGGTCCTCATTCCCTACTAAGGTAAGGACAAACAGACAAAATCAACAGCAACAGCAACAAGAAAAAGAAACACCCCCAAAAAAAGGAAAAGCAAAGAAGCAAAACCAAAACCCCCTTAAAACAGAAACCATGAGAGACTCTTGAATGCTGAGAATAAACTGAGGACTGATGGGGGTGGGGGGAGGGGAAGCGGGGTGATGGGCATGGAGGAGGGCACTTGTGGGGATGAGCCCTGGGTGTTATATGGAAACCAACTTGACAATAAACTACTTTTTAAAAAAAGTAAAAAAACAAACAAAAAAACAAAAAACACACAAAACATGAAACACCACAACACACTCAAACAGACCACAAAACTCCAAACACCAAACAGTAAAAACACACCCCACAACACAGAATGACGAATGAGAGAAACAGAAATAAATCAGCCACCAGGACCCAAGCTGACCACCCAATACACAGGGCCAAACAACCACTGACTGCGAGGGTGGACACCATGGAGGCCTTTCCCCTTCCTTTGATCCTACCCCGTTTTTCCTGGCTCCAGCTCTTGGAAAAAGCAAATAGAAATGGACATATAACCCCACCTTTTTGACA
>NW_027532872.1:44412-51472 GCF_008692635.1 Crocuta crocuta
CTTTTTTTTTTTTTGGTTCCCTATACATTTCCATTGATATACATCTCTGTTTTTATTCAGTACCATACAATTTTTATTACAATTCCTTTCAGTTTATCTTGAAATCTGGGTTTTGATACCTACAGGTTTTCCCTTCATCAAGGTTCCTTTGGGTGTTCAAGGTCCTTTGAGGCTCCACATGAAATATATTATTTCTTCTAGTCTCTGAAGAATCCTATTATTAACATTTCATTGAAACTCCTGTGTTCTTTGTGGAGAATAACCTTTTTAATGATTTTAATCTTCTAATCTATGAACACAGGATATCTTTCCATTCATTTGTTTTTAATTTTTTAAATCAATATCTTAAAGTTTTTATAGAATAGGTTTTTACCTCCATGGTTTAATATATATGTAGGTAATTTATTCTTTTTGGTGCAACTCTAATTGGGATTGCTTTCTTAATTTCTCTTTCTGCTTGTTCATTACTATTGTATAAATACAACAGATTTCCATATATTAATAATATATTCACCAAATTTACTGAACTTATTGGTTGTAATACATTTTTAGTGAAGTTTTTAGGTGTTTTCTGTTGTTGTTGTTGTTGTTGTTGTTGTTGTTTTTTAATATCCATTCAATGTGGCCCCTGGTTGGCTCTACTGATTAAAGGTCTTACTCTATCTCAGGTCATGATCTCAAGTTTCATGGGTTCAAGCCCCACATCAGGCTCTGTGCTACAGCTTGGAGCCCAGAGCCTGCTTTGGATTCTGAGTCTCCCTGTCTCTCTCTGCCCTTCCCTCACTTCTGTTCTCTCTCTCTCTTTCTCTCAAAAATAAGTAAACATTTACAAATTTTTAATATTTATTCAATTTGAGCAAGAGAGTAAGCATGAGTGAGGGGCAGAGAGGGAAAGGGAGAATCCGAAGCAGGCTCCATGCTCACCATAGCAGCTTATGTGGGGCTCTATATCATGACAGTTACATCATGACCTGAGCTGAAATAAAGAGTCAGACACTTAACAGATGCCCCTTTAGGGTTTTCTTTATGTACTATCAAGTAGTCTCTAACACTGACAGTTTGATTTCTTACAAATCTGTATGCTTTTGTAGCTTTTCTTCCTACTTCATTTATTATTTTAAATGATAAATGTACTTCTGAAAAAACATCACCTATTTCACTCATCCTCCCACTCACCTCACCTCTAGTAACCATCAGTTTGTGTTCCATAATTATGAGTCTGTTTCTTGGTATCTGTGTTTCTTTTTTCCTGTGCTCATCTGTTTTTCTTTAATATTCTTTATATGAGTGAAATGATATGGTATTTGTCTTTCTCTGATGGATTTATTTAATAAGCATTATATTGTCAAGCTCTATTCATGTCTTTACAAATCATAAAACTACATTCTTTTTTATGTTTTAATAATATTTCACTATACATTATATAATTTCTTCTTTATCCATTCATCAATGACAGACACTTGAGTAGCTTCCATATCTTGGCTATTGTAAATAATTCTGCTATAAACATTGGGATGCATGTATCCCTTTGTGTTAGTGTACTTGTATTAATTTTAGGGTAAATTCTCCGTAGTTTGAATGCTGGATCATAAAGTAGTTCCAATTTTAACTTTTTGAGGAACCTCCACATTGTTGTCCTAAGGAGCTGCACCAGTTAGCATTTCCACCAATAATACACAAGTGTTCCTTTTTTTTTTTTACCACATTCTTGCCAAAATCTGTTGTTTCTTGTGTTGTTGATTTTAGCCACCGTGAAAGGTGTGAGGTGTTATCTCATTGTACTTTTGATTTGTACTTCCAGATGATAAATAGTGATGAGCATCTTTTCATGTGTTTGGTGGCCAACCAGCTGTCTTCTGTTCATGTCTTCTGCCCATTTTTAATTGCATTATTTGTTTGTTTCATTTTTGGTTTTGGTTGTTGGGTTGTATATCCTGTTTATATCTTTTGGATACTAACCATTTATCAGATATGTCATTTGCAAATATCTTCCCCCATTCAATGGGTTGACTCAGGTTTTTTTATTGTTTCCTTCACTCTGCAGAAGCTATTTATTTTGATGTATTCCCAATAGTTTATTTGCTTCCCCACCTCCTTTCCTCAGGAGACATGTACAGAGAGATGCTGCTATGACCAATGACAGAGTAATTACTACGTGTATCTTCTTCTATGACTATTATGGTTTCAGGTTTCATATTTAGGTCCTTAATCCATTTTGAGTTCATTTTCGCATTTTCAATCTTTTACATGTGGCTATCCAGTATTCCCAACACCATTTGTTAGAGACCATCATTTTCTCATTGCATATTCTTGACTCCTTTATTGAAATTTAATTGGCCATTTAATTGTGGATGTATTTCTGGCCTTTCTATTCTGTTCCATTGATATATGTCTATATTTTTGTACCGCCACTATACTGCTTTGATTTTACAGCTTTAATATAACTAGGAACCTGGAATTGTGAAACCTCTAGCTTTGTTTTTCTTTTTCACATCTGCTTTGGCTATTCCAGGTTTTTTTTTGGGGGGGGTTCAATACAAATTTTACAATTGTTTGATCTAGTTCTGTGAAAACCTTGTTGTAATTGTGATAGGGTGTGAATTATATGTGTATATTGCTTTGGGTAGTATTGACATTTTAACAGAATTTTCTCTTCCCATCCATAAACATGGAATGTCTTTCCATTTTTTTGTGTGTCATGTTCAATCTTTTTCATTAGTGTTTTATAGTTTTTATAGTTTTCAGAGTCTTTCACATCTTTGGCTAATTATATTCTTAGGCATTTTATTATTTTTGGTGCAAACATAAATGAGATTGTTTTCTTAACTTCTCTATCTGCTGCTTCAGTATTAGTTCACAGAAATGCAACAGACTTCTGCACATTGATTTTGTATCCTGTAAGTTTACTGAATTCATTTATCAGTTCCAGTTTTTTTTTTTTCTTCTTTTCGTGGAGTCTTTGGTGCTTTTTATATATGTATCATATCACCTGCAAATAGAGCAAGTTTTAGTATTTCCTTACCAATATGTTTGCCTTTTATTTCTTTTTGTTGTCTGATTGCTAAGACTTCCATTACTATGTTGAATAAAAGTGGTGAGACTGAACATCCTTGTCCTGTTCTTTACCTTAGGGGGAAAGCTCTCAGTTCTTCCCCATTTAAAATGATGTTAGCTATGTGTTTTTCATATACATACCTGATTATGTTGAGGTATCTTCCTCAAAACCTGATTTGTTGAGGTACTTATCATGAATGGATGCGGTACTTTCTCAAATGCTTTTTCTCTATCTACTGAAATGATTGTATGGTTTTTAACCTTTCTCTTTCTGATGGGATGGATAACACTGATTTGCAAATATTGAACCACCTTCCAAGGAATAAATCCCACTTGATCACCTTGAATGATTAAATTGTTTTAATGTTTATTTATTTTTGAGAGAGAGACAGAGTGTGAGCAGGGGAGGAGCAAAGAGAGAGGGAGACAAAGAACCTGAAGCAGGCTCCAGGCTATGAGCCAGCTGTCAGCAGCCTGTGGCTCAGTCAACCGACTGAGCCACCCAGGCACCCCAATCACCTTGAATGATTTTTTAAAAAATATATTGTTGCATTCAGTTTGCTAATATTTTATTGAGAATTCTTGCATCAATATTCATCAGGAATATTATCCAGTAGTTCTCCTTTTTTTTTGTGATATCTTCATCTGGTTTTGGTATCATGGTAATGCTGGCCTCATAAAATGAATTTGGAAGTTTTATCTCTTCTATTTTTTTGAAAAGCATGCTAGGAATAGGTATCAACTCTTCCTTAAATGTTTGGTTGAATTTCCCTGTGAAGCTGTCTGGTCCTGAACTTTTGTTTGCTGTTAGTTTTTTTTTATTACTGATTCAATTTCATTGTTGGTAATTATTTTGTTAAACTTTTCTATTTGTTCTTACTTCAGTTTTGGTTGGTTGTATTTTTCTAGGAATTTATGCATTTCTTCCAGGTTGTCCAATGTGTTGGCATATAATTTTCATAATATTCTCTTACAACCTTTTGTATTTATGTTGTGTCAGTTGTTATTTTTTCTCTTTCACTAGTGATTTTATTTGAATCTTCTCTTTTTTTGATGAGTTTGGCTAAAGGTTTATCATCTTTGTCTTTCTTTTCAAGATACCAGCTCCTCCTGGAGTCTGTTTCAGATTGTGTGTCTCCCTCTCTCTGACTCTCCCATGCTCACACTGTCTGTCTGTCTCTCTCAGAAATAAATAAAACATTAAAAAAAGATACCAGCTCTTGATTTCTTGATATTTATTATTTTTTCTTTCTATATAATTTATTTCTTTTCTAATCTTTATTATTTTCATTCTTCTGGTATGGGGTTTGTTTTCTATTCTTTTTACATCTCCTTTATATGTAAGGTTAAGTTGTTTATTTGATATTTTTTCTTGCTTCTTGAGATAGGGCTATATTCCTGTTCCTTGGCTATGAAACTCCCCCTTAGAACCACTTTTATTGCATCCCAAAGACTTCAGATCATTGTTTTCCTTGTTTGTTTGTTTGTTTGTTTGGATCTTTATGTGTTCATTTTCACTTCTATGTAATTTTTAACTTCATCTTTGATTTCTTGGTTTCTTCATTTACTTTTTAGTAATACATTATTTAACCTGCATGTATTTGTGAGTTTTTTAGTGTTTTTCTCATGGTTGATTCCTAGTTTTACAGTATTGTGGTCTAAAAGGATGTACTGCATGACCAATATTTTTCATTTGTTGAAACTTGTTTTGTGGCCTAATAGGCAATATAGTCTGAAGAATATTCCATGTGTACTTGAAAAGAATTTGTATTCTGTATTACAATGGGATGTTCTGAATTTGGGTCCATCTGGTCCAGTGTGTCATTCATAGCCACTGTTTCTTTTTTGATTTTCTGCTCAGATGATCTGTCTATTGATGTAAGTGGAGTATAAAAGTCCTCTATAATCATTTTATTACTATCAATTAATTCCTTTATGTTTATTAATTAAACGTTTTATGTATTTTGTTGCTCCCATGTTTGTGGATAAACATTTATAATTTTAAAATGTTCTTGTTGGATTGTAACATTGTAACACTGTAAATGTTTCTCCATACCCTGACTTTCAATCTGCATGTGTCCTTACATCAGAAATGTATCTCTTGGGGATGCCTGGGTGGCCAGTTAGTTAAGCATCTGACTTGATTTCCACTCATGTCATGATCTCACAGTTTGTGAGTTCAAGCCCCACATCAAGTTCTGCACTGTCAGTGGGATTCTCTCTCCCTCTGTCTGTTCCTCCTCTGCATGTGCTCCCTCTCTCTAAACAAATAAACAAACATTAAAAATATAAAGAAATGTGTCTACTGTAGGCAGCATATAAATGGATCTCATTTTTTATCCATTTTGTCACAGTATGTCTTATGATTGAAGTATTGTCCATTTGCATTCAAAGTAATTTTTTTTTTATTGTGCTAAAGTGTCGTTAAGTATAAAGACATCCAGATCTGGAGCCAAGATGGCAGAGAAGTAGGGGGATCCGTACTTCCGGCCCACATCTCTCAAACAAAGAAGGGCTGAAGCCAAGGACTCTGAACCCCAAGAGTCTGGGAGGAAAGAATATGGAGTATAATAGAAAAANAGAGCCTCATAGGGCTTTTGGAGAGAGATCCCAGAGCTAACTGCGGAGCTATCTTTGGACTGGTTTTCCCTAGTCTGTCACTGGACAAAAGAAGTTCCCTCTGGGTTAGGCAGTACCCCAGGGGAACAATCAGCATCAGGAGGAAATGTTCCCCTGCTCTGAAGTGCTGTGGCTCATGGGATTACATTTTGGGCAGCATCATTAATGGGCATGGAGTGAGAGCTTGGAACCCAGCTGGGTATGGGCATAGGAGATAGCGCACCTTGGCTGCATCCAGGCACAGTAAGAACAGATCATAAAGAGTAATTTGGGACACCTGGCTCAAGGAGAGGGACTGGGGGATCGCCATTTTTCTCCCCATAACCACCAAGGCGGGGCCTCAGGAATCAGCCAGCNTACACCAAACCACGCCCACCTGCACTGGGTAGCTGCTGGGAGTCAGTAGATGCGGCTAAACAGAAGGTCCCTCCCCCAAGACCAGCGCTGCTTCATTGCCATGATTGACCCTAGATCAATTCTTGCTATTGAGATATATTCTCCCTTTTCTCCTTCTTATCTCTCCCCTCTTCTGGGCTGGTTATTCTGGCTATAGGTTTGCTTAAACAGACATATTTAATCCATCCTCATGAGACATGTTCCACATCTCCTTCTTTACCACCCTTTTTCTCTCTCTGGAATAATCAGACTATCTAGTTTCTTTGGGTAACATTATCTTTGTTTCTTTCTCCTTGTCTCCTGCCGTATTCTCCTTTTTCTCTCCCTGAATTAAGCCTTTTAGTCTCTCTGCCTGGTCAATGTTCATTTTCTCTTTCTCCTCACCTCTGTAATTTCACTATTTGTATATATCCTCTTCCATCAGCACTGCCTCCACCTACTCTTTATTTGTAACTGGGATTTCTGGTTTTAGGCTTTTCGACTGTCCTTTGATTTTTTTAAAAATTGTTTTTGTCGGCCATCTATGAGAAGCCTTCAGCTAACATCATCCTCAACGGGGAAAAACTGAGAGCTTTCCCCCTGAGATCTGGAACACGACAGGGATGTCCACTNCCTTTCTAGGGCTACTTCACAAAAGAAACCAAAGCACACATGGTGGAGAGTCCAAAATAGCACTACGAATAGGGAAATAAAATAACCAAAGTCACAATAAAGAGCAAGTGAAACCTTTCAAAAAACACCTCCTGAATGACAAGGCCCTGGACAATGTATGAACCACCTTTAGTATAGCAGTACTCACAGGTTCAGAGCACATAACAAGTTTTCAAAACTTATAAGAGACAGAAAGCTAGCCAAAATGATGAAATGGAGGTCTCCTCAAAAGAAATTCCAGGAAGAAGTGACAGCTAAAGAATTGACCAATACAAATATAAAAACATAACTGAACAAAAATTTAGAACAAAAGTCATAATATTAAGGCCTTGTTTTGAAA
>NW_027532872.1:51861-55426 GCF_008692635.1 Crocuta crocuta
AAAACCTGGTCTTGAAAAAGGCATAGAAGAAAGCAGAGATTCTATTGCTGCTAAGATCATAAGTCTTAAAAATAGTTATAATGAATTAAAAAATGCTATAAATGAGGTGCAAAATTAAATTGACATGGCAACTGCATGGATTGAAAAGGCAGAGAGGAGAATAGGTGAACTAGAAGATAAAATTATAGAAGAAGAGGAAACTGAGAAAAAGAGAGATAAATTGATCCAGGAGGATGAAAGGAGAATTTGAGAAATGAGTGAGGCAATCAAATGGAACAATATCCATATCATGGGAATTCCAGAAAAAGAATAAGAAAGAAAGGGGCTGAAGCGGTACTTGAACAAAATATAGCCAAGAACTTCCCCAACCTGTGTAAGGAAATAGACATTGAAATCCAAGAGGCATAGAGAACTCCCCTCAGACATAACTTGAATTGAACTGCTGCATGACATATCAGAGTGAAACTGGCAAAATATAAGGATAAAGAGAGAATTCTGAAAGCAGCTACGGATAAACAGGCTTTAACATACAAATGTAGACACATAAGGGTAGTAGCAGACATATCTACTGAAACTTGGAGGGCCAGAAAGGAATGGCAGGAAATCTTCAATGTGACAAACAGGAAAAATACGCAGCCAAGAATGCTTTATCCAGCAAGCCTGTCATTCAGAATAGAGGAGAGATAAAGGTTTTCCCAAACAAACAAAAATTGAAGGATTTCATCACCACTAAACCAGACCTACAAGAAATCCTAAGTGGGACTCTATGAGGGAAATGGTGCAAGGAATACAAAGAACTAGAGACACCAGTACAAGCATGAATCCTAGAGGGAACATAATGACTCTAAACCAATATTTTTTCAATAACAAGACTGAATGTAAATGGACGAAATGCTCCAATCAAAAGACATAGGGTAGCAAAATGGATAAAAAAAAAAAAAAAGACCCACCTATTTGCTGTCTACAAGGGACTCACTTTAGACGTGAGGACACCCTCAGATTGAAAGTGAGGGAATGGAGAAATCTCTATCATGCTACTGGAAGTCAAAAGAAAGCTGGAGTAGCCACACTTATATCAGACAAACTGGACTTTAAAGTCAATAACCAGAGTTGAAGAAGGCCATTATATAATAATTACAGGGTCTATCCATCAGGAAGAGCTAACAATTATAAATGCCTATGCACCGAATCCAGAGGCCCCCATATATAGAAAACAGTTAATCACAAACATAAACAATCTTATGGATAAGAACGTGCTAATAGCAGGGGACTTTAATACTCCACTTACAGCAATGGATAGATCAACTAGACAGAAAAACACTAAAGACACAATGGACCAGAATGACACATTGGACCAAATGGACTTGACAGATAAATTTAGAACTCTACATCCTGAGCTATGGAATTCACTTTCTTCTCGAGTGCACTTGGTACATTCTCCAAGATATCACATACTGGGTCACAAAGCAGCTCTCAATAAATATAAAAGAATTGGGATCATACCATGCATACTTTCAGATCACAATTCTATGAAACATGAAACCAACCACAGGAAGAAAGTCTGGAAAACCTCCAAAAGCATGGAGTTTAAATAACACCTTACTAAAGAAAGAATGGGTCAACCAGGCAATTAGAGAAAAAATTAAAAAAATATATTGAAATAAGTGAAAATAAAACTACAACAGTCTAATCTATTTGGGATGCAGCAAAGGCAGTCCTAAGAGGAAAATAAATTTCAATCCAGGCCTGTCAAGAAAGCAGAAAAAGTGCAAATAAAATATGTAACAGCACACCTAAAGGAACTAGAAGCAGAGCAGCAAGAACACAAACCCAGCAGAAGAAGACAAATAATAAAGATCAGAACAGAAATCAACAATATAGAATCCAAAAAAACAGTTGAACAGATCAATGAAACCAAGAGTTGGTTTTTTGAAAAAAACAAAATTGATAAACCTCTTGCCAGGCTTCTCAAAAAGAAAAGAGAGCATCCACACAGACAAAGTCATGAATGAAAATGGATTTATTACAACCAATCCCTCAGAAATACAAGCAATTTTCAGGAAATACTATGAAAACTGTGCAAACAAACGGGATAACCTAGAAGAAATGGACAAACTCCTAAACATACACACACTGCAAAACTCAAACAGGAAGAGATAGAAAAATTGAACAGACCCATACCTAGTGAAGAAATTGACAATTATCAAAAATCTCCCAACAAATAAGAGTCATGGACCAGATGGCGTCCTTGGGGAATTCTACCAGACATTTATTTCAGAGTTAATACCCATTCTTCTCAAGCTGTTCCAAAAAAACAGAAATGGAAGAACTTCCGGACTCATTCCATGAAGGCAGCATCACTTTGATTACCAAACCANGCATCACTTTATTACCAAACCAGTCAGAAGCCGAGCAAAAAAAAGAGAACTACAGGCCAATATCCCTGATGAATATGGACGCAAAAATCCTCAACAAGATCCTTGCAAATCGAATTCAAAGAATATAAAAAGAATTATCCACCATTATTAAGTGGGATTCATCCCCTAGTTGCAGGGCTGGTTCAATATTTGCAAATCAATCAATGTGATACATCACATTAACAAAAGAAAAGATAAGAACCATATGATCCTGTCGATGGATGCAGAAAAAGTATTTTACAAAATACAGCATCCTTTCTTAATAAAAACCCTCGAGAAAGTTGGGATAGAAGGAACGTCTTTAAACATCATTAATAATGATTTATGAAGAGCCCACAGTTAATATTATCCTCAATGTGGAAAAACTGAGAGCTCTCACCACTGTGGTCTAAAATCCTAGCATCAGCAATCTGAAAACAAAATTAAATAAGAGGCATAAGAATTGGAAAAGATGAAGTCAAACTTTCACTTTTCGCAGACGACATGATACTCTACATAGAAAACCCGACCGATGCCACCAAAAGTCTGCTAGAACTAAGACATGAATTCAGCAAAGTACCAGGGTACAAAATCAACATACAGAAATCCGTTGCATTTTTATACACCAATAATGAAGCAACAGAAAGGGAAATCAAGAAACTGATCCCATTCAGGATTGCACCAAAGACCATAAAATACGTAGGAATAAACTTGACCAAAGATGTAAAAGATCTGTATGCTGAAAATATAGAAAACTTATGAAAGAAACTGAAGAAGACACAAAGAATGGAAAAACATCCCATGCTCATGGTTCCGAAGAATAAATATTGTCAAAATGTCATTACTACCCAAAGCAATCTACACCTTCAATGCAATTCCAATCAAAATTGCACCAGCATTCTTCTCAAAACTAGAACAAACTATCCTAAAATTTGTGTGGAAACACAAAAGACCCGAATAGCCAAAGTAATATTGAAGAAGAAAACCAAAACGGGAGGTATCACCATCCCAGACTTTAACCTCTACTACAAAGCTGTCATCATCAAGACAGTATGGTATTGGCACAAAACAGACACATAGACCAATGGAATAGAATTGAGAACTCAGAATTGGACCCAATAGTATACAGCCAACTAATCTTTGAAGCAGGAAAGAGTATCCAATGGAAA
>NW_027532872.1:59058-62522 GCF_008692635.1 Crocuta crocuta
AATTAGAGAAAAAATTAAAAAAATATATTGAAATAAGTGAAAATAAAACTACAACAGTCTAATCTATTTGGGATGCAGCAAAGGCAGTCCTAAGAGGAAAATAAATTTCAATCCAGGCCTGTCAAGAAAGCAGAAAAAGTGCAAATAAAATATGTAACAGCACACCTAAAGGAACTAGAAGCAGAGCAGCAAGAACACAAACCCAGCAGAAGAAGACAAATAATAAAGATCAGAACAGAAATCAACAATATAGAATCCAAAAAAACAGTTGAACAGATCAATGAAACCAAGAGTTGGTTTTTTGAAAAAAACAAAATTGATAAACCTCTTGCCAGGCTTCTCAAAAAGAAAAGAGAGCATCCACACAGACAAAGTCATGAATGAAAATGGATTTATTACAACCAATCCCTCAGAAATACAAGCAATTTTCAGGAAATACTATGAAAACTGTGCAAACAAACGGGATAACCTAGAAGAAATGGACAAACTCCTAAACATACACACACTGCAAAACTCAAACAGGAAGAGATAGAAAAATTGAACAGACCCATACCTAGTGAAGAAATTGACAATTATCAAAAATCTCCCAACAAATAAGAGTCATGGACCAGATGGCGTCCTTGGGGAATTCTACCAGACATTTATTTCAGAGTTAATACCCATTCTTCTCAAGCTGTTCCAAAAAAACAGAAATGGAAGAACTTCCGGACTCATTCCATGAAGGCAGCATCACTTTGATTACCAAACCAGTCAGAAGCCGAGCAAAAAAAAGAGAACTACAGGCCAATATCCCTGATGAATATGGACGCAAAAATCCTCAACAAGATCCTTGCAAATCGAATTCAAAGAATATAAAACGAATTATCCACCATTATTAAGTGGGATTCATCCCCTAGTTGCAGGGCTGGTTCAATATTTGCAAATCAATCAATGTGATACATCACATTAACAAAAGAAAAGATAAGAACCATATGATCCTGTCGATGGANAACTTCCGGACTCATTCCATGAAGGCAGCATCACTTTGATTACCAAACCAGTCAGAAGCCGAGCAAAAAAAAGAGAACTACAGGCCAATATCCCTGATGAATATGGACGCAAAAATCCTCAACAAGATCCTTGCAAATCGAATTCAAAGAATATAAAACGAATTATCCACCATTATTAAGTGGGATTCATCCCCTAGTTGCAGGGCTGGTTCAATATTTGCAAATCAATCAATGTGATACATCACATTAACAAAAGAAAAGATAAGAACCATATGATCCTGTCGATGGATGCAGAAAAAGTATTTTACAAAATACAGCATCCTTTCTTAATAAAAACCCTCGAGAAAGTTGGGATAGAAGGAACGTCTTTAAACATCATTAATAATGATTTATGAAGAGCCCACAGTTAATATTATCCTCAATGTGGAAAAACTGAGAGCTCTCACCACTGTGGTCTAAAATCCTAGCATCAGCAATCTGAAAACAAAATTAAATAAGAGGCATAAGAATTGGAAAAGATGAAGTCAAACTTTCACTTTTCGCAGACGACATGATACTCTACATAGAAAACCCGACCGATGCCACCAAAAGTCTGCTAGAACTAAGACATGAATTCAGCAAAGTACCAGGGTACAAAATCAACATACAGAAATCCGTTGCATTTTTATACACCAATAATGAAGCAACAGAAAGGGAAATCAAGAAACTGATCCCATTCAGGATTGCACCAAAGACCATAAAATACGTAGGAATAAACTTGACCAAAGATGTAAAAGATCTGTATGCTGAAAATATAGAAAACTTATGAAAGAAACTGAAGAAGACACAAAGAATGGAAAAACATCCCATGCTCATGGTTCCGAAGAATAAATATTGTCAAAATGTCATTACTACCCAAAGCAATCTACACCTTCAATGCAATTCCANTCGTCCTACACTGTTAGTGGGAATGTAAACTGGTGCAGCCTCTCAGGAAAACAGTGTGGAGGTTCCTCAAAAAATTAACAATAGAACTCCCCTATGACCCAGCAATAGCACTGCTAGGAATTTACCCAAGGGATATAGGAGTGCTGTTGCATAGGAGCACATGGACCCCAATGTTCTTAGCAGCACTCTCAACAACAGCCAAACATGGAAAGAGCCTAAGTGTCCATCAACGGACAAATGGATCAAGAAGATGAGGTTTATCTATACGATGGAATACTACATGGCAATGAGAAAGAATGAAATCTGGCCATGTGTAGCAACATGGATGGACCTTGAGGGTGTTATGCTGAGCGAAATAATTCAGGCAGAGAAGGACAAATACCATATGTTTGCACGTATAGGAGGATTAGGAGGAACTTAACGGAGGACTGTGGGGGAGAAGAAGGGGGGAAGTCGTGGGGGAGAGGGAGAGATGCAAACCATGAGAGACTCTTGAACGCTGAGAACAAACTGAGGACTGATGGGTGTGGGACGGTGGGGGGATAATGGGCATGGAGGAGGGCACTTGTGGGGATGAGCACTGAATGTTGTATGGAAACCAACTTGACAATCAACTATTTGTAAAAAAATAAAATAATAAAATAAAATGGGAAAGTTAACAAAAAAAAAAGAATGGGTATTACAAGAGACAACAAATGCTGGTGAAGATGTGCAGAAAAGGAACCCTCTTACATTACAAATATACACTGGTACATCTATTATGAAAAATAGTATGGAGGTTCTTAAAAAAATTAAAATTGAGATTACCATATGATCCAACAATTCCACTTCAAATATATGTCTAAAGAAAATAAGATCACTAATCTTGAAGAGACATCTGCACCCCTATGTCTGCATCATTATTTATAATAACCAAGACATGGTAACAACCTAAGTGTCCACTGACAGATGAATAAAGAAAATGTAGTGTATATATATAATGAAATAATATTCAGACACAAGGAAATCCTGCCATTTCCAACATAATGGATAAAACTTGAGGGCATTATACTAAGTGAAATAGTTCAGAGAAAAACACTATATGATCTCACCTATACATGGAATTGAAACAAACAAACTCATAAATACAGAGTAGATGGGTAGTTTCCAGAGGTGGGAGTACGGGAAAAATGGATGAAAGGGTATAGATTCTCACTCATAACATGAACAAGTTCTTGGTATCTAATATACAGGATGATGTATATTATAGATCATGTTAATAACATAGTTATAGTATATATAGTTAATACAAATTATAGGATAGTTATAGTAAATACTACAGTATAGTGAGTATAATTAACAGTATTGTATACTTAAAAGTCACAGAGAATAGATATTAAAGGTTTTCATCACATACTCACAAAATGGTTACTGTGTGAGACGACTGTGTGAAACCTTATTGTGGTAATTATTTTGTAATATATAGGTATAGCAAATCACCATATCGTACACCTGAAACTTAAAACATTATATGTCAAATATATTTCAAAAAAGCAAGACAAAAAGAAC
>NW_027532872.1:62639-66738 GCF_008692635.1 Crocuta crocuta
TGCAGCTTGCAGTGTCCACTTGAAATTATGTTCTCCCAAATTCATCCCTTTTCCATTATTTGTAAGTGGATAATCTTCACAATAAAGGTATATGAAACATACAAAAACTAGCACATTGTCAATTTCTATTTTGACACATGCAGTGAGGTCATGTAAGAGAAAGGAATCTTTCTGAAGAAACATGCACTGATGTATTTACAGGTACAGAAGTAAAGGAACATGAGATCTACAAGTTATTCTTAAATAGTTAAAAAGTCAGTAGACTTCAGCTCAGGTCATGATCTCAGGGTTCCTGAGTTTGAGTCCCGTATTGGGCTCCATGCTGACAGCTCAGAGCCTGAAGCATGCTTCAGATTTTGTGTCTCCCTCTCTCTCTGCCCTCCCCTGCTCACAATCTGTCTCTCGCTCTCAAAAATAAATCAACATTAAAAATATTTATATATATATATATCAGGAGTAACTCCATCATTGAATAGCATGCAGATGCATTTCTATGTATGTAATGAAAGAAAAAGTTTTATATGGCCAAATGTGTTGAAATGAGAAGCTGGTATATAATTCTGCTTTTTCTTATAAGATTAAAAAAAAAACTTTAAAGAAGAAAATCAGATGAAGTTTAACTGTAATTGAACTAATGATTTCACCATATAATGTTTTAAAAAAGACTCATATTGGTACATTAAACAACTCATGAGTCAAAAAAGAAATCATAAGAGAAATTATAATTGAATGGTAATAAAATACATATATAAATCTGTGAAATTCTTCTGAAGTTGTACATAATGGAAGATTTATATTCATAAATTCTTATTTTAGAAAAGAAGATTGAAAATTACTGGGGTAAAGGTCCAAATAAATAAATTAGAAAATGCGCAAGTGAAAAGCAAGTAGAGGAAATAATAAAGATAAAAGCAAAATTATTAAAATAGTAAACAAAATATTCAAATGGTGAGGCCTGATGAAACCAAAAGCAGGAAAGAGATTAGAAAACTAATTATTGTAATTTATCACACACTGTCATATTAATGGAGAAAAACTCCATATTCATTCATAATAAAACTCTTAGCATACTAAGAAACAAACTTCTTTATCCTGTAGAAGCAAATCTACTAAAAATGGTGAAACATTTATAGAATTCCCTGTAAATTCAAAAGCAAGATAAGAAAATCTCCTATTATTGATACTATTTCTCATTGTATTGAAGGTTCTAATTAGCACAGTAAGACAAGGTAAAAAACAAATATTGGAAAGAAAGTAACTGCCATTATTCACAACAAAATTAATAGATAATCCAAGAGAATCTGTAAATTATAAGAACAAACAGAACTCAGAAAATCTGTAGCATATAAAATCAATATGTAAAATTATCAATCATGTTCCCATTTACCAGCAAAAATCAGTAAATGTGGTTTAAAAATACATTTCACACTAACAACAAAAACTATAAGGTAAATAGAAGTGAATTTAACAAAGCAACTTATAAATCACATTATTATTATATGGTATGTATGGTTTCATATAATGTAGAAAATAGTTTCAATTTTACCACTTGGTGCTAGCTTTGTCTTTTGTTTGGCTATTTATTTTTACAACTCTTATTCCTCTTCCTCCTTTAATAAGTTTTTGGTAAAGAAATTACCTTATAAAACACAATTACCTGGTGCAGGGCATCAGAAAAATCAGGGCAGCATTGTCAATAGTCTTCATCGTCATCACAGGGTGAACCATTTTATGAATGCACCAAGGAAATGGAGTCATTCTGCAATCCCTCAGAGACTAAAAAAATAGTAAAATAGGTAAAATTATTTCCTCTGTTATTGGATGTTTCTTTCCCCTGGCCTCCTCAAATCCTTATGTTCCACCATGCTCCCATTTCTATTATATATTTCCTGTAAAATAGTTATATAGATCGTATTAGAAGGGGTCGATTACAAATTAAGAGCATAGATTCTAGAAGCCCCTTAGAACAGTGTCTGGCATACAAAAAATGTTCAGTAAATATATGCTAGTATTATAATTTTCAATGATTTGAATAAATAGAGGAAATTATGTAGCTCTTGCACTTTTTGCCCTGTACAATGTCCTTTGTTTCTATATAAGGACTGCTACCCCTATGCCCTACCTTCTACCAGCACTACCATTTTGGATACTGAAGTAAAATTGGTGGAAATCAGAATGTAAAGGAGTGACTAGATGATGCTTTCAAGTAAAAAAGCTCATTCTTTTTTCTATGCACTATCACCAAGTCCCAAGTCCAGAGCCTCTTTAGTTGCCACTGTTATCCTAGCATTTATTGACTTATTTATTCAAATATCTGTTTCACTCCAACTATGTATCAGGCACTAAGCCTTGGTCATCCACTCCCTACAGCTCCCAGCACAATACCTCATACATTGCAAGGGCTCCATAAGGGTTTACTGCATGGATGAAAAAAGGATGCCCTGCTTCCTTTGGATTACAAGGACCTGTGAGCCTTGGGTCAGATTTGGTTTTATTTTTTGCATTCCATAAGGTCATCTAAATAAATGACTATTTCTCTGATAGTAACAAATGGACTCCTAAAATATATCGCTTGATTGAAAATCTTCAATGGTTACCACTGCTTTCAGATTAAACTGCATACTCCTTAGCACAACATTCAAGGCCTTGCAACACTCTATTGCACTTCCAAGTCCTTCTTTCTCAAAGATTCAGAATTATACCCAAGCTTTTCCCGCAAGCCCACTTTGGGGGTTTTGTCCTGAAAACACAAGGCCTGAAAAGCATTCTCTCCCTTTCCTCATGGCAGATGTCACTCACCCTTTAAAGGACCACCCAAATTTCCCCTTTCCTTTTTGACGGGTCATGATTATTACCAAGCAGAATGATTTTGTCCATCCTGGGTGATCCCTACACACCTTGAACAAGAAAACATTAAGGCCCTTGGGTTTGACTTACCATACTGTTTTTGTTTGTTTGTTACCTATTAAATTTTCCTGCCACACACAGAAACGCACACTCCTGAAGACACTTCAAAATACCCTCTGTTAGCACAGGAATTAGGTCTGTTTAGCATAGGAATGAGGCCTTCCATATGTTGTTACTGATCTTGAACCAAGGATTTTTTTTTAATGGAAAAGTTTCAAATATACACAAAAGTAGTGAGAACAGTATAATGAATCTCCATGTATACATCACCCAGTTATCAACTCATGAATATTTTGTTTGTAATTCCCACTTCTGCCCCCACTGAATTACTTTTAAACATATCAAACATTTAAATCTATTTCTTAAAAAATATAACCACAATTATCACAGCTAAAATATTAAAAATAATTACTTAATGTCATTAAATAGCCATAATTTTGCCCAAGCATATTTTGTGAAAGAGCTTTTTAACGCCCATATGGTTTTTGTTTGTTTACTGTGTTTTTCGATTATGAAATCGTGTAAAGAATATAGAAAAGGGGAAGGAGATCTGGGAAAGTGCATAATTAAGTTGCAGAGAGCCTGGATGTCCCAGATGAAAAGGAAAGAATCTGACCTGGTTTGGTGTGGGAGAAGTATATTCTACTACTTCTCCGGAGGAGGAGGGTGCGACTTCAGGCCGGGTGATGCAGGAGAAGGTGCGGAGGGGAGAGGGGTGCTGCCTCCGTTGGGGGTTCCCTCTGGATAATCCCACCGTGGAGCTAGGAGGCAGCGCTTTTTTGGAGGTCTGGTTTCCCGCGTGTTTCCAGGTGGGAGCGTGGATCTCCCGGAGGCACAAGGTTGGTCCCCCATAAGGATTATAGGACAGGACCTCAGCTCTCTCTGGTGGGCCCCGTGAGGCCCAGAACTGAGATGGCGGCGAGTCCCCTCCAGGCACAGAGCTTCCTCCGGGTTTCGCGCTTACCGTATTTCCTGTATCCTGAAACGCATATCCCTTCTCCGCCTCCGCCCTCTGCCCCTTACTCCACCCTATTTTAACGTTCTACGGGGTGGGTCGTAAAGACTACACATATATTTAACATATGTTTTTCCACCGCCCCTCCTCCAAAATGTAACTAAATCTATGTTCTGTCTTATACAATCAATACAATACAATTTTGAGATTAGAAGAAATTCAGGTTTTCTCCAAAAT
>NW_027532872.1:66821-68204 GCF_008692635.1 Crocuta crocuta
AAGCGCGGGGAGGGCGCAGGTGGAGGGAGGGGGGAGAACAAAGACAGTATGGAAAAGATAAGGGCTTTACTATCGAGTTGCAGCTGTGTAAAACAGCCATGAAACTACCTAGGACCATTTGAAAAGCAATATGCAAACACGTTAGTTGACTAAAGTGCAAAATAACACACTAGCATTGAACATAGTAATTGAATGTGGAAAATAAATTCGCCGTATGTCATAGAATGTAGGGTCACATTTTTCTTCATATTGTAACAAATTAGAAATCTCTGAAGGCTTACTTTTTAAAATGTCTAATGATTTTTAATGTTTCAACATATATAAAATCTCAGTTAATGAATCTAAATTTCGATGGAAAGTCATACTTTAATTGTCAACGTTTTTGTTTTCTTAGAGTTAAGGAAAATAATAATTCATCTTACTATCTGGTGTACTATATTCTATGATATATGGTAATAAGATATATGATATATGGTAAGAAGAGGGTGCCATGTGGCTTTGAAGAAAAGGATCCTGGAACTTTCTTAGACCTTCAGCATTCACATCCATCCCCCTTTGGCTCTGTACAAACTAGAACACAGTTTTACAGCACTGTCCTCAGGTTTTTTTTTAATGGAAAGAGTTCAATCCTTAATGTCATAATAGATCTGACTTTTAAAATACTGTTACTTACAAGCTCTGTGATATTTAAGTAGTCGATTAAACATTTAGAGCTATGGGGGTGTCTGGGTGGCTCAGTCAGTTGAGCTTCTGACTTCAGCTCAGGTCATGATCTCATGGTTTGTGGGTTTGAGCCCTATGTCGAGCTCTGTGCTTACAGCCAGCTCAGAGCCTGGGGCTTGTTTCAGATTCTGTGTCTCCCTCTCTCTGACCCTCCCCTGCTCATGCTCTCTCTCTCTCTCTCAGAATAAATAAGACATTAAAATTTTTTTAAAAAAAACATTTAGAGCTATAGTTTCCACTAGATAGTAATTTCTTCCTTGTATACTATTGTCATAATTAGGGATCATGCTAATAAAAAGTACTTAATAATAAAGTACTTATTAACCATGATTGTCTCTCATTTCCACCTTCACTACCTTCCTCTAAGTACCAGTGCAGTCCTTTACACAAACTAGATTCTCAGTAAATGTTTAGGAAATAAGTGGTCCTGTGATTTTTCTACCAGATGCTACTAATAAAAATATTGTAGCATTGAGTTAATGAAAACATGTGAAGGGAAATTAAAAGAAACAATGCTCTAGATTTAGAAAAAATAGTTGGGATTAGACAAAACAGATATGGGAGTCACTAACATAGCTCTGGTAGTTGAAGTCATGAGAATGAATGGTATCCTAAAGAGAAAATATAGAAAAAGGAAATGAGCTAAAGACAGAATATTAA
>NW_027532872.1:68235-69225 GCF_008692635.1 Crocuta crocuta
GAGAAAATATAGAAAAAGGAAATGAGAAAAAGACAGAATATTGAATAATTATAGACAAAAGAAGAATAGACTGCTGTAAAGGCTGAGAAACAGTGGCTAAAGTCAGAGAGGACTCTAACTTAGGGTTACTCACTCTTGGGACTATTGACATTTGAGTCCAGATCACTCTTTGCAGTGGGAGGCTGCCTTGCGCATTGTAGGGTGTTTAGCAGTATATGAACATGTATCAGTAGCACTTCCACACCACTCCCAAATGTTGAAAAATAAAATGCCTACAGACTGCTAAATGTCCCCTAGGAGGCAAAATCATCCCCTCTTAGAACCATTGGTCTATCTTTAATCCTCCAAACTTACCCCTTCGCTAGTCTTCCTTATTTCAATGAATGTTATCCCTTCTACCCATTTGTATAAATCAAACCTTACTATTATTTTTTATACTACAGAATATTTTATTATTTTCCAAAGTAAATGAAGTAACATTTACATGTGTCTCTGTAGCAGCATTTTCACACAGAGAGTTGTGATACCAAGGTTTTTTTGGTTTTGTTTTGTTTTTAGGAAGCAACTTTATTTGCAACTGCACTGCTCATTTGAGCTTGTACCCAAAGAACTGCACCCTGAATGCCAAATGGCATAGTTTTTTTAATATGTTTTCTATTTCTTTGTATGTCAGATATGGTAACACACACAAACATGTAGTCTGATTAAGTGGTCTTGTGTTACAAGGTCATGAGGGATATTGTCACTTACCTGTATAGCCAGGTTGCCTTTAGGTTTTTTTTTTTATTCTCCTTAAGGAGTGGACCCTACCACGTCTCTAAATCTGCAAGATAAAAGAGTCAAAGAGTAAAAGTTGAAATTAAGTTGTTTTATAGCTATGGTTTTAGTAAATTAAGATAAATATTGCCTATTTTAGTAAAAGGACAGGAATTAAAATTATGTCAAATCCAAGTGTATTTGATTTATGGTGTACATTTAAATTGTGAAAAC
>NW_027532872.1:69293-75720 GCF_008692635.1 Crocuta crocuta
TGCCATCAGCCTGGAATATTTATATTTTAACTGGATTTATTTATTTTTATTTTTAATTGTGGTAAAAAACACATAAAGATTACCATTTTTATCGATTTTAAGTGTACAGTTAGTCATGTTAAGTATATTCACAGTGTTGTACAATCTCCAGAATCTTTTCATACTCATTAAACAATGCCTTCCTGTTTTCCCCTCTCCCCAGCCCTTGGTAACCACCATTGTACTCCCAACTGTATTTTTGTTTGTTTGTTTTTGTTATACTAAAATGGAAAACCAAAGCCTCTTACAACAAGGTTTCAAAATGATTTTTACCCCTCATTTCTTCCAAGTTAAGCTTTCTTTCGTTTTGTTTTGTTTTTAACACAGGTGAAATAGGTGAATGTGAATCATAAAACCAGAAGAGGGCACTGTTAGGCAAAAGGGCTATCAAGTCAGAGTTGAGAAGTGTTATAGATCTGAATGTCTTTCATAATTTTAAGTGCTCAAAAGATGACAACAGAGGGGAAATGACAGTCTCTTCTATAAATGCTCCTAGGAAAACTGGACAGCTACGTGGAAAAGAATGAAATTAGATCACTGTTTTCCAGCATACACAAAAATTCACTCAAAATGGATTAAAGACTTGCATGTAAGATCATAAACCATGAAATTCCTAGAAGAAAACATAGACAGTAAGCTCCTCGACATCACTCTTGGCAATATATATTTTTTAATCTGGCTCCAAAGGTAATGGCAGCAAAAGCAAAAATAAGCAAATAAGACTACATCAAACTAAGAAGCTTCTGCACAGTAAAGGAAATCATCAAAATAAAAAAGGCAATATACTTAATGGAAGAAAATATTTATAAACTGTATACCTGGTAAGGGGCCAATATCCAAAATATATAAAGAGCACATACAATTGAATAACAAAAAAAGTCTGGTTAAAAAATGGACAGAGGATAGGCATAGATATTTTTTCCCAAAGAAGACATGCAGAAGGCCAATAGATTCATGAAAAGCTTCTCAATATCAGTCATTATCATGGTAATGCAAATCAAACCCACAATGAGATATCTCCTCACACCTGTTAGAATTTCCTTGATTAAAAAGACAAGAACTAAGTGTTGGTGAGAATGTGGATAAAAGAGAACCCTTGTGCACTGTTGGTGGGAATATAAATTGGTGCAACCACTATGGAAAACAGTATGAAGGTTCCTGAAAAAATTGAAAATAGAACTACCATATGATCCAGCAATTCCACTTATGGATATTTATCCAAAGGAAACAAACTATAATAACTCAAAAGTATATACGCACCCCCATGTTCACTGCAGCATTATTCATATAATAGCCAAAGTATAGCAACAACCCAAGTGTCAAAACAATGGATTAGTGGATGAAGAATATGTGATACACACACACACACACACACACACACACACACACACTGGAATATGACTCAGCCATGAAAAAAACATGAGATGTTGCTATTTGTGACAATAAAGGGGGACCTAGAGGATATTATGCTAACTGAAGTAAGACAGAGAAAGAAAAATACCGTATGATTTCATTTGCATGTAGAGTAAACAAAAAGTGAACAAAGCAAAGCAAAACAAAACTCATAGATACAGAAAATAGATTGGTGGTTGCCAAAAGGCAGGGATTTGAGAGGTAGGTAAAATCAGTGAAGTGGATCAAGAGGTACAAATGCTTAGTTATAAAATCAATAGGTCATGGGGATGTAATATACAACATAATGACTATAGTCAATAATATTGTTTTGAAATTTTGAAAGATGCTAAGAAATTATATCTTTTTTTTTTACAAATAGTTTATTGTCAAATTAGTTTCCACATAACACTCAGTGCTCATCCCCACAAGTGTCCTCCTCCATGCCCATCCCCCCCTCCCNCTAAGAAATTATATCTTAAAGATTCCTATTGCAAGAAAAAAATTGTAGTTTTATATGGTGACAGATAGTAACTAGACTTAGTGTGGTGATCATTTCTTAATGCATACAAATGTTGAAATATTGTGTTGTACAGCTGAAACTAATATAATTTTGTATGTCAATTATACTTCAATCAAAAATAACAATAGAAAACAAAACTGAACTCACCTCTGTGTAAGAGCTGTCTGTTTTCACTTAGGGTTTTTTTTTTAAATTGAAGAGTTGGTTTATTAATTGTGATTTCTTTTGGAAATTGACTTTATCTGAAGGCCAAGAATTTTCCCTTACATGTACAAATATAAAGGACTTCTCTGTTAATTGTTTTTCAATACCAATCTAAGGACAAGAACCATGGAGTTTTTCTAGCATTTTCACAAACTAAAAATAAAAATGATTTGGAGAGACACTACAAATATAATTTGTTTTGTTTTGTTTTAGGGTTTTGGGGGGGCTTATTTTTTCTACTTTTACTTAACTTTTTAGTTAACATGCAGTGCAAAATTGATTTCAGGAGTAGAATTCAGTGATTCATCACTTACATACAATACCCAATGCTCATCAAAAGTGCCTTCCTTAATACCCATCACCCACTTCACTCCATCAACCCTCAGTTTGTTCTCCATTATTAAGAGTCTCTTGTGGTTTGTTTCCCTTTCTTCTCTTTTTCCCCCTTCCCATTGTTCATCTGTTTTGTTTCCTAAATTCCACATAGGAGTGAAATCATATGGTATTTGTCTTTCGCTGATGGACTTAATTCACTTAGCATAATACACTCTAAATCTGTCCACATCGTTGCATATGGCAAGGTTTTTTTTTTCTGATGGCTGAGTAATATTAAATCATATATATGGCATCTTCTTTGTTCATTCAACAGTAGGTGGACATTTGAGCTCTGTCTGTAGTTGGCTTGTTGATAATACTGCCATAAACACACATATAGGTCTTTCATCCATTTTGAATTTATCTTTGTGTATGGTGTAAGAAAGTAGTCCAGGTTCTTTCTTCTGCAAGTCACCAGTTTTCTGAACACCATTTGTTGAAGAGACTATCTTTTTTTCATTGGATATTCTTTCCTGCTTTGTCAAGCAGTAGTTAACTATATAGTATGGGTCCATTTCTGGGGTTTCTATTCTGTTCCATTGATTTATGTGTCTGTTTTTGTGCCAGTGTAATACTGCCTTCTTGACTACAGCTTTGTAATATAGTTTGAAATCCTAAATCATAATGCATCCAGTTTTGTTAATGTTTTTCAGCATTGCTTTGGCTATTTGGGGTCTTTGTACTTCCATAAAACTTTAAGGATTGTTTGTTCTAGCTCTGCAAAAAGGCTGGTGGTATTTCGATAGGAATTGCATTAAATGTGTAAATTGCTTTCAGTAGTATAGGCATTTTAACAACGTTTTTTCTTCCAATCCATGAGCATGGCATGTTTTTCAATTTCTTTATGTCCTCTTCAATTTCTTTTATAAGTGTCCTATAGTTTTCAGAGTACACATATATTTACCTCTTTAGTTAGATTTTGTCCTAAATATCTTATTGGTTTTGGTGCAATTACAAATGGGATCGATTCCTTGATTTCTTTTCCTATTACTTTGTTATTGGTGTATAGAAATGCAACAGATTTCTGCATATTGATTGTAGAACATGCAACTTTGCTGAATTAATGTATTAGTTCTGGCAACTTTTTGGTGGAGTCTTTTGGGTTTTCTACATAGAAGATCATGTCATCTACAATGAAAGTTTGAATTCTTCCTTGCTAATTTGTATGCACTTTAATCTTTTTGTTGTCTCATTGCTGAGGCTAAGACTTCCAATACTATGTTAAATAGTAATGGTGAGAGTGGACATCCTTGTCTTGTTCCTGACTGTAGGTGAAAGGCTCTCAGTTTTTCCCCATTGAGAATGATATTAGCTGTGGAACTTTCATATATGGCCTTTATGATATTGAGATATTTTCCACTTATGCCTACTTTTTTGAGTTTTTTTAAAAATCAAGAATGGATGTGCAATTTAAGAAACCAAACAGATGAACATATGGATAGAGAAGTAAAAATAAAATCACATAAAAACAAGTAGGGAGGCAAATCATAAGAGACTTTTAAATACAGAGAACAAAATGAGAGTTGGTGGAGTCAGTGGGTGGAGGGATGGGCTAAGTGGGTGAACAGCATTAAAGATGATTGTTGTAGGAATCAGCACTGGGTGTTATATATAAGTGATGAATCACTAAATTCTATTCCTGGAACGAATACTACACTATCATGGTAAGTAACTTGTATTCAAATGAAAAACAAACTTTTTTAAAAAAATTTTTAAAGTTTTCTTTTTATTATTATTGAGAGACAGAGAGAGACAGAGCATGACCAGGGGAGGAGTAGAGAGAGAAGGAGACACAGAATCTGAAGCAGGCTTCAGGCTCTGAGCAGTCAGCATAGAGCCCGATGTGGGGCTCGAACTCACAAACCGCGAGACCATGACCTGAGCCAAAGTTGGATGCTTAACTGACTGAGCCACCCAGGGGCCCCTAAAAAAAAAAAACCTTAAAAATGGATGCTATAATTTGTCAAAATTTGTAAAATGCTTTTTCTGGAACTATTGACAGGATCATATGATCCTTATCCTTTCCTTTATTAATGTGTTGTATCACACTGATTGTTTTGTGAATATTAAACTAGCCCTGCAGCCCAGGAATAAATCCCACTTGATTATGCTGAATATTTTTTAATGTTCATTTGAATATGATTTAGTATTAACATGCTGAGAATTTTTACATCCATGTTCATCAAGAATATTGCCTGTAAGACTCCTTTTTAGTAGGATCATTGTCTGGTTTTGGAATCAAGGTAATGCTGGCTTCATATTTTGGAAGTTTAACTTGAATTTCTAATTTTTGGAACAGATTGAGAAGAATAGGTAATAACTCTTCTTTAAATGTCTGGTAGAATTCCCCTGGGAAGCCATCTGGTCCAAGTCTCTTTTTTTTGGGAGATTTTTTTATTACTGAATCCATTACTTTGCTGGTTATGGATGTGTCCAAATTTTCTATTTCTTCCTGTATCAGTTTCAGTAGTTTGAGTTTCTATGAATTTCTCCATTTTTTCTAGATTGCCCATTTTATTGGTATATAATTTTTCATAATTGTTTATATTTCTGTGGTGTTGTTCATGATCTCTCCTCTTTATTTGTGATTTTATCTATTTGGGTTCTTTTATCTTTTTGATAAGTCTGGCTAAGAGTTTATCAATTTTCTTTATTTTTTCAAAGAACCAGCTATTAGTTTCATTGATCTGTTCTACTGGGGTTCTTTTCTATATTGTTTATTTCTGCTTTACTCTATTATTTCCCTTCTTCTGCTGTGTTTAGGCTTCATTTGCTGTTCATTCTCTAGCTTCTATAGTTACAAAGTTAGGTTGTATTTTTGAACCTTTCTTTCTTCTTGAGATAGGCCTGAATTGCAATATACTTTCCTCTTAGGACTGCCTTTACTGCATCTCAAAGGTTTTAGACTGTCGTGATTTCATTTTAATTTGCTCCCATGTGTTTTTTCTTTCTTCTTTACTTTCCTGGTTAACCCGTTCATTCTTTACTGGGATGTTCTTTTCCATCCATATATTTGTGGTCTTTCTAAATTTGTTCTTGTGGCTGACTTCAAGATTCATAGCACTGTGGTATGAATATATGCATGGTAGGTATAATGTCAATATTTTTGTACTGATTGAGCTCTGATTTGTGCCCCAGTATGTGATCTAATCTGGAGAATGTTCCATGTTCACTTAGTCCAGTGTGTCATTCAAGGCCATTGTTTCCTTGTTGATTTTCTGCTTAGATAATCTGTCCATTGCTGTAAGTGGTGTGCTAAATCACCTACAATTATGATACTATAATCAATGAGGCTTTGATGTTTGTTATTAATAGATTTATATATTTGGGTGCCCTCAATTTGAGAGCATAAATGTTTATAATTGTTAGATCTTGATGGATAGACCTTTTAATTATTTTATATTGCCCTTCTTAATCTTTTCCTACAGTCTTCATTAAACCAAATCTAGCTTGTCTGAAATAAGTATGGCTACTCAGGCTTTCTTTTGACCTCCATTGGCGTGATAGATCATTCTCCATCCTC
Organism: Crocuta crocuta; assembly: GCF_008692635.1. Lineage (NCBI taxonomy): Eukaryota > Metazoa > Chordata > Mammalia > Carnivora > Hyaenidae > Crocuta > Crocuta crocuta. Next base: position 75,350 of record NW_027532872.1, read on the forward strand.
TCACTTTCCATCTACAGGTGACTTTAAGCCTAAAATGAATCTCTTGTAGGCCACATATAGATGGATTTTGTTGTTTTTTTAATCCATTCTGATACCTTATGTCTTTTGATTGGATCGTTTAGTCTATTTAAATTTGGAATGATTATTGAAAGATGAATATAGTGCTATTGTGTTATTTGTAGAGTTTTTTGTTTTGGGAATTCTCTCTGGTCCTTTCTAGTCTTTGTTGCTTTTGGCCTTTATTTTCCCCTTCCTCTTAAAGAGTACCCCATAAATTTCTTATAGGACTGGTTTCGTTGTCACAAACTCCTTTAGTTTTTGTTTGCTGGAAAACTCTTTATCTCTGCCTCTATTCTGAATGACAGCTTTAA
>NW_027532872.1:75738-75996 GCF_008692635.1 Crocuta crocuta
GCAGACAGGTCTGCTGCAAACTAATCTGTCTTCTGTTGTAGGTTAAGGAAATTTTTACCCTTGGTGCTTTCAGGATTCTTTTCTTCTCTGTGTATTTTTTTTAATTTGACAATGATATCACTTGGTGATGGTTGGCTTTTGTTGAATTTCATGGGAGCTCTCTGTGCTTCTTGGATTTTGATGTATGTGTCCTTCCCCAGATTAGGGAAGTTTACAGCTAAAATTTATTCAAATAAAACTTTTTCCACTTTTTCTCAC
>NW_027532872.1:76469-82755 GCF_008692635.1 Crocuta crocuta
TTCACCTTTTTACATATGCAATTTGGCATGTTTTAGTATATTCACAAAATTGTGCATGTATCACCACTATTCAATTTCAGAACATTTTCATCACTTTGAAAAGAAACCATGAACCCATTAGTAATCACTTCCAAACCTCACCTACCCAGACCCTGGAAATGACTAATTTATTTTCTATCTCTAAGGATTTGTCTATTCTAGATGTCATATAAATGGAATCATACAATATTCGGTCTTTATGCATCAAGATTCTTTCACTAAACATATGTTTCAGATCCATGACGTACCACATATCAGTGTTTCATTTTTAATATTTTAAAATTTGTTATTGTGATAAAATACACATAATGTAAAAGTTTTTTATTTAAGAAAATTCTTCTTTTAAAATATTTTTTATTTATTTCTAGGAGAGAGAGAGAGAGAGACAGCGTGAGCAGGGGAGGGTCAGAGAGAGAGGGAGTCACAGACTGAAACAGGCTCCAGGCTCTGAGCTGGCAGTCAGCACAGAGCCTGACGCGGGGCTCGAACCCACGAACCACGAGATCATGACCCAAGCGAAAGTCGGACGCTTAACCGACTAAGCCACCCAGGCGCCCCTATTTAAGAAAATTCTTAATCATCTTTATCATTTTAATGTGTAAAGCTCAGAGTGTTAGGTATTATACAACCAATCTCCACAAGTCTTCATCTTACCAAACTGAGATGCTATAATATTTAAGCAATAACTCCCCATTCACCACTGTCCCAAGTCCCTGGAAACCACCATTTTACTTTCTGTTTTTATGTGTTTGACTACTCTAGTACCTCATATATATAGAATCATACAATATTAGTCTTTTATGAATTACTTACTTTATTCTGTTGTAGTATGTGTCAGAATTTTCTTCCCTTTAAAAACTGAATATATGACAGAATTTCCTTTCTTTGAATGGCTGAATAATATTCTATTGTACAGAATATTACAATATTCTATAGAATATAAAGTCTATACAATAGAATATTATTTCATCCATTCATCTGTTATTGGACATTAGAGTTCCTTTCACATTTTGGCTCTTGTGAATAATGCTGGCATGAACATGAGTGTAAAGATATCTCTTGAAGATCCTGCTTTCAAGTTTATGAATAAGATGCATAGGTGGAATTGCTGGATCACATAGTAATTCTATGTTTACTTTTTGAGTAAACACCAAAATGTTTTCTGTAATGACTACCCATTTGACATTTTCACTGACAGTGCACAAGGATTTGGTTATCACATCCTTCCCAACATTTATTATTATTTTTTATTTTATTTTATTTTATTTTATTTTAAATAGTTTATTGTCCAGTTGGTTTCCAACAACACCCAGTGCTCAACCGGACAAGTAACCTCCTCCATGCCCATCAACCCCCACCCCCCCACACTCAGTCCTCAGTTTATTCTCAGCATTCAAGAATCTCTCATGGTGTGCCCCCCTCTTTCTCCCCCACTATTTCCCCCCTTCTTCTCCCCCATGGTCCTCCGTTAAGTTCCTCCTAATCCTCCTATACGTGNCCGTTGAGGATGATGTTCGCTGAGGGCTTCTTATAGATGGCTTTTATGATATTTAAGTAAGTTCCTTCTATCCCTACTTTCTCTTGGGTCTTTTTTAAGAAGGGATGCTGTATCTTGTCAAATTCTTTTTTTGCTTCTATCAATGGGTACAGAAAAAGGTCTTATGGTTTTTATATTTTCTTTTGCTAATGTGATTTATCCCATTGATTGATTTGCGAATATTGAACCAGCCCTGTAACCCAGGAATGAATCCCACTTGATCATGGGGGATAAATCTGTTTATGTGCTGTTGGTTTCGATTTGCAAGTATCTTGTTGAGGATTTTTGCATCTGTATTCCTCAAGGATATTGGCCTGTGGTTCTCTCTCTCTCTCTCTCTTTTTTTTTTTTTTTCTGGATCTCTGTCTGGCTTTGGAATCAAACATGGCATTGTGTTCTTTGTAAATTCAAGCTTGTTGTGGTATCTCTGTTACCTTGTGTTCCGTGCAACATTTCCTTCATCGAATCCCCCTAAGTATTTCTTGTAGGGCTGGATTCATGTTGACGAATTCTTTCAATTTTTGTTTAATTGGTAAGACTTTTATTACTCTTTCTATTCTAAATGATAGGCTTGCTTAATAGAGGATTCTTGGCTGCCTATTTTTTCTGTTCATCACATTGAAGGTTTCCTCTCATTCTTTTCTGGCCTGTCAAGTTCAGTAGATAGGTCTGGCCCCACTCTGGTAGGTTTCCCTTTGTATGTTAGGGCCCTTTTCTCCCTAGCTGCTTTCAGAATTCTCTCTTTGTCCTTATTTTTGGCCTTTTTCACTATGACATGCCGTGCAGAAGATCGATTCAATTTACATCTGAGGGGAGTTCTCTGTTCCTCTTGGATTTCAATGTCTGTTTCCTTCTCCAGATTGGGGAAGTTCTCTGCTATAATTTGTCCAAGGACTTCTTCAGCGTCTTTCCCTCTCTCTTCCTCTTCTGGAAGTCCTATGATAAGGATATTGTTCTGTTTGATTGCATCAATCAACTCTCAAACTCTCCTTTCGTGTTCCTGGATCAGTTTATCTCTCTTTTTCTCGGCTTCCTCTTTTTCTATAATTTTGTCTTCTAAATCGCCTCTTCTCCTCTCTGCCTCTTCAATCGTGTATTGGACGCCTCTATTTTATTATGCATTTCATTTATAGCAGTTTTTAATTCATCACAACTATTTTAATTCATCATGATCCATAGTCTTTGTGCAATAGTTTCTCTGATGACTTCATGCCTTTTTCAAGCCCAGCGATTAATTTTATGACTATCGTTCTAAATTCTTGTTCAGTTATGTTGCTTATATCTGTTTTGAGCAGTTCTTTAGCAGTCATTTCCTCCTGCAATTTCCTTAGAGGAGAGTTCTTATGTTTCATTCTTTTGGCTAGCTTTCTGTCTCTTGTTAGTTTTGAAAGCTTGTTATGCACTCTGCACCTCTGAGTACTGCTGTAGTAAAGAAGGCTCTTTGACTGTCCTGGTCCTGTCTGTGCAGTAAGTGTTCTTTTAATGGTGTCTCTTGGTCTCTCTTGTTGAGACTTTGGTTATTTTATTTCCCTACTCATACTGATATTTGGGACTCTCCACCATGTGTACTTTGGCTTGTTTCTTGAAGTAGCCCTGGAAAAAGAAACAGACAGACAAAACACAGGGAACAAAGGCACACAAACGCACAGACAAATCCAACAAAGACTCAAACCGAAAGAGGAAAAGAAAAAAAAGGACAAAAAATGAAAAAGAGGAAGGAGGAAAAATAAATAGTAAAAATAAAAATAAAAAATAAAAAAGAAGAAAAGAAATAAAAAAAAAAGACAAAGGACAGTCTAAAAGCATAAAACCAGAATTCCCAACTACAAATAAAGAGCTGGGTATATGCAGTGCTGATGGAAGAGCATATACAAAGAGAGAAAGGAAAGGGTAGGGAGGAAGCGAAACTGGACAATGATGAAGCAGAGAGATTAAGAGACTTAATTCAGAGGGAGAAAGAGGAGAATATGGTGAGAGGTGAGGAGAAAGAAAGGAAGATAATGTTACTCAGAGAAACTATCTAGTCTGATTACTCCAGAAAGTGAGAGATAAAAAGGTAGCTGTGGAGGTATAGAATATACATCTAGAGAATGGATTAAATATGACTGTTTAAGGAAACCAATAACCAGAGTTCAGTTCGGCAGTGGGGAGAGATAAGAATGAGACAAAGGAAAATATATCTGAGTAAAAGGAATTGGTCTAGAGTTAATCACTGCAGTGCATCCATGTTGGTCTTGCCCCAGGCTCTGGCTAAAAAAAAAAAAAAAAAAANGCATCCCTCCGGCAGCTCCCTGAGGTCATGCCTTGGTGGTTGTGGGGAGAAAAATGGCAGAGCCCCAGTCCTTTCTCGAACCAAGTGTTGCACCTCACTTTTTTGGGTCCTATCTCCCTGTGCCGCAGTCATAGCCAAAGTGGGCCATCCTCTATGTCCCAAGCCATGCCTTATTTCCAGATCTTAGTCTGTGCGCCCCATTGATACTGCCTGAAATATAAACCCATAGGCCTGACCGCTTTCCTGCCCAGAGGGTGGAGCGGGGAAAGCAGAGGAGCAGCCTTGGGTTGGCCATTTCCCCACCTCAGGTGGGGGATGGGTCAAGCCGGGGGTGTGGCAGCGCAGCCTCAGATTAGCCGCCTCCACGCCACTGGAGGTTGAGCCAGAAGCTCCATTCATTCTTTAGTAGGATATTCTTTTTTCTTAAATCTGTGATCTTAAAATATGCATGTTATGGTCTCAATCTTTCTGGACCTGTTGAGGGCTGACTTGTGACTCATTATGTGACATAATCTGGAGAATGTTCCATATGCACTTGAGAAAAATGAGTTTCAGCTACTTTTGGATGACTTGTTCTGAATATATTTGTTAACTCTATCCTGTCCTGTGTCTTTCCAAGCCAGTATTTCCTTGTCAATTTTCTGGTTAGATGATCTGCCCCTTGCTGTAAATCAGGTATTAAAATCTCCTAGTCTTATAGTATTATTATCAATTAGATTCTTTAGGTTTGTTATTAATCGATTTATATACTTGGGTGTCTTCATGTTGGGTGCATAAATATTTACAGTTTAAATATATCTTCTTGATGGCTAGACCCCTTAATTATGATAACAGGCCCTTCTTAATCCCTTGTTACAGTTTTTGTTTTAAAATCTAGTTTGTGGCATTTGGGTGGCCCAGTCTGTTAAGTGTCTGACTTGGGCTCAGGTCATGAACTCACGGTTTGTGGTTTCAAGCTCTGTGTCAGGCTCTGTACTGACAGCTCAGAGCCTAGACCCTGCTTCGGATTCCAGGTATCCCTCTCTCTGTCTCCCCCCACTCCCCCGCCCGCCTGGCTTACACTCTGTCTCTTTGGCTCTCAAAAACAATAAAGTTTTTTTTTTATTTTTACTGTTTAAAATCTTGTTTGTCTGATATAATTATGGCTACTTTGCCTTTGTTTTGACCTCCATTACCAAGATAGATGGTTCCCCATCCCTTCACTTTCAATCTGCAGTTGTCTTTAGGCCTAGCATTAGTTTTTGTAGGCTGCATATAGATGGATCTTGGTGTGTGTGTGTGTGTGTGTGTGTGTGTGTTTTAAATCCATTCTGATACCCTATGTCTTTTGTTTGGAGTATTTAGTCTATTTACAGTAGAGTGATTGTTGAAAGATATGAACTTCTTGCCATTTTGTTACCTGTAAAGTTGGTGTTTCTGATGATGTTCTCTGGTATTTTATAGTCTTTGTTGCTTACATCTTCTTTTTTTTCTCCACTCAGAGTCCCCATTACAATTTCCTGCAGACCTGGTTAGTGGTCATGAACTTTTTAGTTTCTGTTTGGGAAACTCTTTATATCTCCTTCTCTTCTGAATGACAGCTTTGTTGGATAAAGGATTTTTAGCTGCATATTTTTTCTATTCAGCACATGGAATATTTCCTGCCACTCCCTTCTGGTCTGCCAAATTTCAGTGGACAGGTATGCTACTAACCTTATGTATCTAAACTTCTAGGTGAAGGAAATTTTGCCCTTAGCTGCTTTCAGAATTCTCCTTTTATCTTAGTATTTTTCCAGTTTCACTATGTCATGTCATGGTGTTAACCTGTTTTTGTTGATTTTAAAGAGAGTTTTGTGCCTCTTGGACTTGGATGCCTGTTTCCTTCACCAGATTAGGGAAGTTTTCAGCTATAATTTGTTCATATAAACCTTTTGCACCCCTTTTCCCTCTCTTCTTTTCTGGGACTTCCATGATATAGATATTTTTTCATTTCATGGAATAACTTGGTTCTTTAAATTTCCCCTCATGATCTAGTAACTTCCTTCCCATCTTTTTTAAAGCTTCATTATTTTGCATAGTTTATCTTCTATTTCCCCTTAATGTCAGGAGCATAACCAGGATGTCCTGGCACTTCAGAAAGTGTTTCTGGTGTATATTGTGTGCACTCTTTTGTTGTGTTTTGGCTGCTCTTTCCCACTGGTCAGTCTTCTGAAGAACTCCTATTTTCTTGCAGTGGTGGAGAAAGTGGTGAACCTTTAACTAGGTGTGCTTTGATTTCTTTGTTGAAGTAACTCTTGAAAAAGGCAGGGAGAAAATGATTCCAAAAGACGAGAAAAGGAAATGGTACAAAAAAAACCCCCAGAGAATCAATAAACTATAAGGCTGACTCCAAAGAAGAAGAAAGTAAAAAAGAAAAAAAAAAAAAGAAGGAAAAGGAAAAGTATAACACATTTAATCCC
>NW_027532872.1:82824-88924 GCF_008692635.1 Crocuta crocuta
AGCCTGATTCCATGAGAAAATAAAAGGAAGAAAAAAAATTTAAAGCTCTCTATCAGTGTATGGGATGTGCTGGTTGTGCTGGTCTGGAGGAGATGCTGGCTATGTTGGTTTAGAGTCAGTCTTACCACAGTAATTCAGCAGTTGCCAGGCATGGAGGGGCAGGGTTTGGTGTAAGGGATTTCCACCTCCACTTGGGGCCGCTGTGTTGCTTTCTGAAGTCCCACTATGTTGGTGTTGGAGGGGGGAGGATGGTGTCACAACAATGTCTCATCCCTGGACAGGGGAATCTCAACCCCCACTGTTCAGACAGCCATCACACAACAGCGAGGACAGTTAGGTTGCCCTGTGTCAACCTCTACTTCATTTCTCTTTGGCTTATGGCTGAGAGTCAAAATTCAAAGTTTTAAAGTACCCAGGCATGGTGCATATCCACTCCCCTCCTCCAGAGTAGAGCCTCTCTACCCTGCTGATGAAAGGGCTTTGGCTGGCACCTTCAGGGACTTTTGCCCATGGGCAGGCAAGAAATGCTCTTCCAAAAGTACTCCAGGAAGGGGACTGTTCTTTCCCAGTGCACCCAGGAGATCTTTATACCACATGATGCACTCTGTGGCCAGCTCCACACTCCTTAGAGGTGTGCACCATAGCTGTGCTGCATAGAAAATCATCCTCTTCCAAAACTTCAGTGTTTTAACTCCAAAAGTTGTTTTCAAAAAAGAACTGGACGCTAAGTACTTCTTTCTCCACCTTTCGTGGTCCAGAGAGTTTTTTCTCTTGTGCTAACTCAACACCACACTATTTCAACCTCTCTATTTCTCTCCCTTTTGTGTCTCCACAGAAAGATTTCCCTTACTTCCACAGTATCATCAATTTTGAATCCCCCAGTTCACATCCATGTACCTTGCATCTGCTAAGCTGTCTGCCTCCAACTGTGGAAATCCTTCTGTCACTCCGCAGATCGATTTCCTGTGTGTTCTAATCAATGTGACCTCAATACAGCTGTGTTTCAGGGTTGAGGAAAGCCCAGGAACCCCCTAGTTCTCTGCCATCTTAACTCCTTGTCCCACATTTTCTTTATCTCTTCATCAATCACGTGGACTGTTTCCATAATTTGACATTTGTACATAATGGCACTATAACGTCAGGGTGCAAATAGCCCTTTGAATCAGCAGTTTATATTCCCTGGTTAAATACCTCGTAGTGCATTTGCTGGATGATAGCGTAGGTACTTTTTCAAGGAACCTCCATCCACTCTCCAGAGTGGATCCAGCAGTTTGCATTCCGACTAACAGTGCAAGGGTGTTCCCCTTTCTCCACATCCTCCAAACACCTGTTGTTTGTGTTGTTGATTTTAGCCATTCTGACATTTGTCAGGTAATAGGTCATTGCAGTTTTGATATTTTTTTTATTGATAATGAGCAACATTTAGCATCTTTTCATGTGTCTGTTGGCCATCTCTATGTCTTCTTTGGAAAAATGTCTATTCATGTCATCTTGCAATTTTTAACTGAATTATTTCTTCTAGTGGAGTGTAATTTCATGTTCTTTATATATTTTAGATACTATCCCCTTATCAGATATGTTATTTTCAAACATCTCCCATTCCACAGCCTCCTTTTCAGATTTGTCGATTGTTTCATTCAATGTGCACAATATTTTTATTAATTTTTAAATTTTCGAACGTTTTAAATATAATTTATTGTCAAGTTGGCTAACATACAGTATATATAAAGTGCTCTTGGTTTTGGGGTAGATTCCCATTATTCATTGCTTACATACAACACCCAGTGCTCATCCCAAGAAGTACCATCCTCAATGCCCATCACCCATTTCCTCCTCTCTCCCGCCCTCCCATCAAGCCTGTTTGTTCTCTGTATTTAAGAGTCTCATGATTTGCCTCCTGCCCTCTCTGTATGTAACTATTTTTCCCCTTCCTTTCCCCTATGGTCTTCTGTTAAGTTTCTCAAGTTCCAAATATGAGTGAAAACATAGGCGATCTGTCTTTCTCTGACTGACTTATTTCACTTAGCATAATACACTCAAGTTCCATCCATGTTGCTGTAAATGGCAGGATTTCATCCTTTATCATTGCCAAATACTATTCAATTTTATATATAAGCCATATCTTCTTATTCATTCATCAGATTATGCACATTTAGGCTCTTTCCGTAATTTGGCTATTGTTGAAAGCGCTGCTATAAACATCGGGGTACATGTGCTCCTATGAATCAGAACTCCTGAATCTTTGGATAAATTCCAAGTAGTGCTATTGGTGGGTCGAAGGATAGTTAGATTTTTAGTTTTTTGAGGAACCTCCACACTGTTTTCCAGAGTGGCTGCACCAGTTTGCATTCCCACCAACAGTGCAAGAGGGTTCCCATTTCACCATATCCTTGTAAGCATCTGTTGTTTCCTGAGTTGTTAATTTTAACCAGTCTAACTTGGTGTGAGGTGGTACCTCGGTGTGGTTTTGACTTGTATTCCCTAATGATGAGTGATGTAGAGCATTTTTTCATGTGTCTCTTGGCCATCTGGATGCCTTCTTTGGAAAAGTGTCTATTCATGCATTTTGTCCATTTCTTCACTAGATTATTTGTTTTTCAGATATTGAGTTTGGTGGGTTCTTTATAGATTTTGGATACTAACCCTTTATCTGATATGTCATTTGCAAATATCTTTTCTCATTCTGTCAGTTGACTTTTAGTTTTAGTGACTGTTTCCTTTGCAGTGCAGCAGCTTTTTATCTTGATGAGGTCCCCAAAGTTCATTTTTGCTTTGAATTCCCTTGAATTTGGAGACGTGTTAAGCAAGAAATTGCTGCAGCTGAGGTTCTTCAGGGTTTTGATGGTTTCCTGTCTCTCATTTAGATCTTTCATCAATTTTGAGTATATTTTTGTATATGGTGTAAGAAAGTGGTCTAGTTTCATTCTTCTGCATGTTGCTTGCCAGATCTCCCAGCACCATCTCTAAAGAGATTGTCTTTTCCCTTGGATACTCTCTCCTGCTTTGTCAAAGATTAGTTGACAATACATTTGTGGGTCCAATTCTGGGTTCTGTATTCTATTCCATTGGTCTATGTGTCTGTTTTTGTGCCAATAGTATACTGTTTTGATGATTACAGTTTTATAGTAGAGGTTAAAATCTGGGAATGTGATGCCTCCCACTTTGGTTTTCTTCTTAAGTGTTATGTTGGCTATTCGGGGTCTTTTGTGGTTCCACACAAATTTTAGGATTGTTCTAGCTTTGAGAAGAATGCTGGTGCAATTTTGATTGGGATTGCATTGAATGTGTAGATTGCTTTGGATAGTATTGACATTTTAGCAATATTTGTTCTTCCAATCCATGAGCATGGCAGATTTTTCCATTTCTTAGTGTCGTCTTAAATTTCCTTCATAAGTTTTCTATAGCTTTCAACAAACAGACCTTTTTATATCTTTAGTTAGGTTTATTCCTAGGTAGTTTATGGTTCTTGGTATAATTGTAAATGGGATCAATTTATTACTCTTTCTGTTAATTCATTATTGGTATATAAAAATGCAACTGATTTCTATACATTGATTTGTATCCTGTGACTTTGCTGAATTCATGTAACAGTTCATGACATAATAGTGAAATTTTCACCTCTTCTTTGCCAATTTGGAAACTTTTTATTTCATTTTGTTGTCTGATTGCTTAGGCTAGTTATCTAACACTATGTTAAGCAACAGTGGTGAGAGTGGACATCCCTGTCATGTTCCTGAACTCAGGAGGAAAGCTCTCAGTTTTTCCCCGTTGAGGATGCTATTAGCTGTGGGATTTTCATATATGGCTTTTATGATGTTTAAGTATATTTCTTGTATCCCTAGTTTCTTGAGAGTTTTTATTAAGAAAAGGATGCTGAATTTTGTCATATGTTTTTTTTTTCTGCATCTATTGACAGGAACATGTGGTTCTTATATTTTCTTTTATGAAAGTGATGTTTCATATTGATTAATTTGTGAATATTGAAACCGTCTGGCATCCCAGGAATGCATCCCACTTGATCATGATGAGTAATTCTTTTCATATGCTGTTGAATTTGATTTGTTAGTATCTTGTTGAGAATTTTTGCATCCATGTTCATGAGGGAAATTGGCCTGTAATTTTCCTTTTTTGTAAGGTCGCTGTCTGGCTTGGGAATCAAGGTAATTCTGGCATCATAGAATGAGTCCAAAAGCTTTCCTTCTTTTTTTTTTAATAACTTGAGAAGGATAAGTATTAACTCTGTTTTAAATGTCTGGTAGAATTTTCCTGGGAAGTCATCTGTCCCAGTACTCTTATTTGTTGGGAGATTTTTGATAACTGATTCAATTTCTTCACTAGTTATGGATCTGTCAAAATTTCTATTTCTTCCTGTTTGTGTTTTGGGGGTGGGTGTGTGTCTAGGAATTTGTCCATTTTTCCAGGTTGTCCAGCATGTTGGCATATATTTTTTCAAAATATTTTATGATAATTATTTGTATTTCTGAGAGGTTGGTTTTGATATGTCCAATTTCATTCATGATTTTATTGATTTTGTTCCTCTCTCTTTTCTTTTTGAGAAGTCTGGCTAGGGGGTTATCAGTTTTGTTTATTTTTTCCAAAAACCAACTCTTAGTTTCATTGGTCTGTTCTACTGTTTTAGTTTTGTTTTTTATTCTATATTGCTTATTTTTGCTATAATATTTATTATTTCTCTTCTCTGCTAGCTTTCAGGTGTCTTTGCTGTTTTGTTTCTAGGACCTTCACTTGTGCTATTAGATTGAGGGAGGGGATTTTTCTTGTTTCTTGAGATAGGCCTAGATTACAATGTATTTTCCTCTTAAGACTGGCTTTGCTGCATCCCAATATGTTTGGTTTGTTGTGTTTTCATTATCTTTTTTTAAAATAGTTTATTGTCAAGTTGTTTTCCGTATAACACCCAGTGCTCATCCCCACAAGTGCCCTCTTCCATGCCAATCACCCCCCTTCACATCACCCCAACTTCAACTGCTCTCAGTTGGTTCTCAGCATTCAGTAGTCTCTCAAGGTTTGCCTTCCTCCCTCTCCGCACTGTTTTTCCCCTTCTTCTCACCCATGGTCCTCCATTAAGTTCCTCCTAACCCTCCTATACGTGCAAACATAGTGTATCTGTATTCACTGCCTGACTTATGTCGTTCAGCATAACGCCCTCAAGATCCATCTATGTTGCTACTCATGGCCAGATTTCATTCTTTCTCATTACCATGTAGTATTCCATTGTATAGATAAACCACATTTTCTTGATCCATTCGTCCGTTGATAGATACTTAGGTTCTTTTCATGTTTTGGCTATTGTTGAGAATGCTGCTTTGAACATTGGGGTACATGTGCCCCTATGCATCAGCACTCCTGTATCCCATTGGTTAGTTACTAGAAGTGTTATTGTTGGGTCATAGGGGAGTTTTGGTGCTAATATTTTGAGGAACCTCCACACTGTTTTCCAGAGGGGCTGTTCCAGTTTCCATTCCCACCAACAGTGTAGGAGGGTGCCCGTGTCTCCACATCCTCACCATTATCTAGAGTCCTCTGATTTGCTCATGTTAGCCACTCTGACTGGCGTGTGGTGGTATCTCAGTGTGGTTTTGATTTGTCTTTCCCTGAGGAGGAGGGACACTGAGCATTGTTTTATGTGTCTGTTGGCCATCTGGATGTCCTCTTTGGAGGAGTGTCTGCTCATATCCTCTACTCATTTCTTCACTCGATTGTTTGTTTTTCGGGTGTGGAGTTTGGTGAGTTCCTTATAGATTTTGGATACTAGCCCTTTATCTGAGATGTCATTTGCAACTACCCTTTCCCATTCTGCCGGTTGCCTATTAGTTTCAGGGATTGTTTCCTTTGCCGTGGAGAAGCTTTTAATCTTGATGATGTCCCAAGAGATTATTTTTGTTCTTGATTCGCTTGCCTTTGGGTATGTGTCAAGTAAGCAATTGCTGCAGTGGACGTCAAGGAGGATGTTTCCTGCTTTCTCCTCTAGGGTGTTGATGGTTTCTTGTCTCATGTTAAGGTCCTTTATCCATTTTGAGATTATTTTTGTGTATGGTGTGAGAAAATGATCTAGTTTCATTCTTCTGCATGTTGCTGTCCA
>NW_027532872.1:88998-89690 GCF_008692635.1 Crocuta crocuta
TTTGGGGATGTGTCAAGTAAGCAATTGCTGCAGTGGACGTCAAGGAGGATGTTTCCTGCTTTCTCCTCTAGGGTGTTGATGGTTTCTTGTCTCATGTTAAGGTCCTTTATCCATTTTGAGATTATTTTTGTGTATGGTGTGAGAAAATGATCTAGTTTCATTCTTCTGCATGTTGCTGTCCAGGACTCCCAGCACCATCTGTTAAAGAGGCTGTCTTTTTTCCATTGGATACTCTTTCTTGTTTTGTCAAAGATTAGTTGGCTGTATACGTTTGGGTCCAATTCTGAGTTCACCAATCTATTACATTGGTTTATGTGTCTGTTTCTGTCCCAATACCATACTGTCTTGATGATGACAGTTTTGTAGTAGAGGCTAACGTCTGGGATGGTGATGCCCCCTGTTTGGGTTTTCTTCTTCAATATTATTCTGGCTATCCGGGGCCTTTTGTGGTTCCATACAGATTTGAGGATAGTTTGCTCTAGTTTTGAGAAGTATGCTGGTGCAATTTTGATTGGGATTGCATTGAATGTGTAGAGTAATTTGGGTAGTAATGACATTTTAACTATATTTATTCTTCCTATCCATGAGCATGGAATGTTTTTCCATTTCTTTATGTCTTCTTCAATTTCTTTCATAAGTGTTCTATAGTTTTCATCATACAGATCTCTTGTATCCTTGGTTAGGTTTATTCC
>NW_027532872.1:90047-97977 GCF_008692635.1 Crocuta crocuta
CTCCACACTGTTTTCCAGAGGGGCTGTTCCAGTTTCCATTCCCACCAACAGTGTAGGAGGGTGCCCGTGTCTCCACATCCTCACCATTATCTAGAGTCCTCTGATTTGCTCATGTTAGCCACTCTGACTGGCGTGTGGTGGTATCTCAGTGTGGTTTTGATTTGTCTTTCCCTGAGGAGGAGGGACACTGAGCATTGTTTTATGTGTCTGTTGGCCATCTGGATGTCCTCTTTGGAGGAGTGTCTGCTCATATCCTCTACTCATTTCTTCACTCGATTGTTTGTTTTTCGGGTGTGGAGTTTGGTGAGTTCCTTATAGATTTTGGATACTAGCCCTTTATCTGAGATGTCATTTGCAACTACCCTTTCCCATTCTGCCGGTTGCCTATTAGTTTCAGGGATTGTTTCCTTTGCCGTGGAGAAGCTTTTAATCTTGATGATGTCCCAAGAGATTATTTTTGTTCTTGATTCGCTTGCCTTTGGGTATGTGTCAAGTAAGCAATTGCTGCAGTGGACGTCAAGGAGGATGTTTCCTGCTTTCTCCTCTAGGGTGTTGATGGTTTCTTGTCTCATGTTAAGGTCCTTTATCCATTTTGAGATTATTTTTGTGTATGGTGTGAGAAAATGATCTAGTTTCATTCTTCTGCATGTTGCTGTCCAGGACTCCCAGCACCATCTGTTAAAGAGGCTGTCTTTTTTCCATTGGATACTCTTTCTTGTTTTGTCAAAGATTAGTTGGCTGTATACGTTTGGGTCCAATTCTGAGTTCACCAATCTATTACATTGGTTTATGTGTCTGTTTCTGTCCCAATACCATACTGTCTTGATGATGACAGTTTTGTAGTAGAGGCTAACGTCTGGGATGGTGATGCCCCCTGTTTGGGTTTTCTTCTTCAATATTATTCTGGCTATCCGGGGCCTTTTGTGGTTCCATACAGATTTGAGGATAGTTTGCTCTAGTTTTGAGAAGTATGCTGGTGCAATTTTGATTGGGATTGCATTGAATGTGTAGATTGCTTTGGGTAGTAATGACATTTTAACTATATTTATTCTTCCTATCCATGAGCATGGAATGTTTTTCCATTTCTTTGTNTTTATCTCTCTTTTTCTCAGTTTCTTCTTTTTCTATAATAGTGTCTTCTAAATCACTTATTCTCTTTTCAGCCTCTTCAATCCGTGCATTGGACACCTCCATTTTGTTATGTATCTTATTTATCGCATTTTTTAATTCAGCATAACTATTTTTAAACTCCATAGTGTTTGTAGCAATAGTTTCTCTGATGTCTTCCATGTTTTTTTTCAAGCCCAGCGATTAATTTTCTGATTATTGTTCTAAATTCTTGTTCATTTGTGGTGCTTATATCTGTTTTGAGCAGTTCTGCAGCTGTCATTTATTCCTGAAATTTCTTTGGAGGAGAGTTCTTTCGTTTTGTCATTTATGTTAAATGCTTGTTAATTTTTAAAGCTTGTTGTACACTCTGCCCCTGCGAGTTCTGCTGTATTATAGAGGGCTCTTTGATTGTTCAGGGCCTGTCTGTTCAGGATGTGTTCTTTGAATGGTGTCTCTTGGTTTCACTTGTTGAGAATTTGGTTATTTTGTTTCCCTACTTGTTGTGGTATTTGGGACTCTCCACCATGTGTACTTTGGCTTCTTTTTTGAGTTAGCTGCACTTATGAGGTTTCCTTCCCAGTGTATCTTTCTCTTTCTCTTCCCAAGCTCCTGTGGCTCAGTGTCCTATGACTTCAGGCCTTCTCTTTTTCAGAGATGGGTGCAAGTGAAATGCACAGAGCTCCCTATTTCTCCACCATCTTGCCATTCTCGTGTTTTCATTTTCACTTCCTTCCATTTATTTTTTACATTTCTTCTTTAATTGCCTTTTTGACCCATTCATTCTTTTTTAAAAATTTTTTATAGTTTATTTATTTTTGAGACAGAGAGACAGAGCATGAGTGGGGGAGGGGCAGGGAGAGAGGGAAACACAGGATATGAAACAGGCTCAAGGCGCTGAGCTGCCAGCACAGTACCTGATTCGAGGCTGGAACCCATTCACTGCGAGTACATGACATGAGCTGAATTTGGACACTTAACTGACTGAGCCACCCAGACGCCTATGACCCATTCATTCTTTAGTAGGATGTTCTTTAACCATGCATTTGTAGGTTTGGCAAACTTTTTCCTCAGGTTGATTTCAAGTTTCATAGTATTGTGATCTGAAAATGTGCATAGTATGATCACAATTCTTTTGTATTTATTGAGAGCTGTTTCGTGACCTAGCATTTGATCCATCTTGGAGAGTGTGCCATGTGCACTTGAGAAGAATGTGTATTCTGTTGCTTTAGGATGCTAAGTCCTGAATATATCTGTCAAATCTATCTGGTCCAGTGTATCATTCAGGACCATTGTTTCTTTATTGATTTTCTGTCTAGATGATCTGCTCATTCTTGTAACTGGAGTATTAGAGTCACCTGTAATGAATGTATTCTTATTAATAAAATTGCTTAAGTTTGAGATTAATTGATTCATATATTAGGGTGTCTCTAAATTGGGTGCATAAACATTTATAATTGTCAGCTCTTCTTAATGGATAGACCTTGTAATTATGATATAAAGCCTTTCTTCATCTCTTGGTACAGCTTTTAGTTTAAAATATAGTTTTTCTGATATAAGTGTGGCTATTCCATCTTCCTTTTGACTTCCAGTAGCATGATAGATGGTTCTCCATCCCTTCACTTTCAATCTGAAGGTGAAATCAGGTCTAAAATGGGTCTTTTGTTGACAGCATATAGATGGATCTGGGTGCTTTTTTTAATCCATTCTGATATCCTATGTCTTTTGATTTGAGTTTTTAGTCCATTTATATTCAGCATTATTATTGAAAGATATGGATTTAGTGTCATTGTGTTATCCGTATGTTTCATGCTTTTGATGATGTCTCTGCTCCTTTGTGTTCTTTGCAATATTCCACTCAGAGTCCCCCTTAGGATCTCTTGCAAGGCTGGTTTAGTTGTCATGAACTCCTTCAGTTTTTGTTTGTCTGGGAAAGCCTTTATGTCTCCTTCTATTTGGAATGACAGCCTTGCTAGATATAGGATTCTTGGCTGCATATTCTTCCTGTTCAGTGCATTGAATATTTCCTGCCACTGCCTTCTGGCCTGCCAAGTTTCAGTGGACAGGTCTGCTTTACCATTATTTGCATACCCTTGTTGTTTAAGGTGCATTTGTTCTGAGCTGCTTTCAGAATTCTCTATCTTTCTTTTTTGCCAGTTTCACTATAATATGTCATGGAGAAGATTGATTCCTGTTATATCTGAAGGAATTTCTCTGTGCCTCCTGGATTTGGATGTCTGCTTCCTTCCACAAATTGGAGAAGTTCTCAGATATGATTTGTTCAAGTAAACCTTCTGGCCCTTTCTCTCTCTCCTTCTTATGGAACTCCTATGATATGGATATTAGTTTTATTGAATCATGTAGTTCTCTAATATTCTCCTTGTGGTCTAGCACTTTTTTTTTTAAATCTCTTGAGAGAGAGATGGATCCCAAAGGTGCAGTTACGAGAGAATTAAGAAGCAGGGGCCTACGACTCTCTGGGAACAGAAGCATCAGTATCTCTGCTCAAGCCTCTTTTATTTTGCTACTTGTCTGATAACAGGAAACACACACAGCATAGTATTTGGCATCTTGACAGGTTATGCATCTGCAGTGTAATCCATATTGGGTTGTGAGTACATCTGGCACCAGACAAAACATTCTTATCCCTAGCCTGGCAACCTTATGAGTCCTTCAGGATAGAACAGGAAGTCCCCACAGGTTTCCGATCTGGGAAAGGAATTTCTTTCATTCTCTTGCTGTGTTGTCCCTTTCCTTCAGTACATTCTTACAGTGTCTCCAACTTCTTGTTCTCCAACAATATCTTTTTTTCTCAGCTTCATCGTTCCCCATAATTTTATCTTCTATTTCACTTAATCTCCCCAGCCTCTTCAATCCTCGTTGTCACCGCATCTAGTTTATTTTGCACCTCATTTACAGCATTTCTTAATTCGTCATTACTATTTTTTTAAGTTTTTTTTTAAATGTTTTGTATTTATTTCTTAGGAGAGAGGGACAGCGTGAGCAGGGGAGGGTTAGAGAGAGAGGGAGTCACAGACTGAAACAGGCTTTAGGCTCTGAGCTGGCAGTCAGCACAGAGCCTGATGCGGGGCTCGAACCCGCGAACCGCGAGATCATGACCTAAGCGAAAGTCGGACGCTTAACCGACTAAGCCACCCAGGCGCCCCCATCATTATTATTTTTTAGTTCCTTGATCTGTGCAGCAATAGATTCTCTGCTGTATTCTATGTTTTTTTTCAAGCCCACCGATTAATCTTATGACTATTATTCTACATTCTTGATCAGATACATTGTATATATTTGTTTTGAGCAGTTCTTTTACTTTTATTTCATCCTGAAATTTCTTTTGAGAAGAATTCCTCCATTTCATCATTTTGGCTAGTTTTCTGTCCCTTTTGTGTTTTGAAAAGCTTGTTTGTGCCCCACACCTGTAAGCACCACAATATTAAAAAGGGGTCACACACTGCCCAGGGACTGTCACTTCAATAGGTGTTTTTTAGAGTGTGTTACCTGCTCTCTGTTGTGACTCTGGTTGCTTTATTTCCCTACTCGTAGTGGTGGTTTGTGCCCTCCATGAGGCGTGCTTTGATTTTTTTTCATCGAAGTATCCCTGGAAAAAAAATCTATAGAAAGAGAGGGGTAGTGGTGGTGGAAAAGGTCTTATCCCATACAAAGAGACACATGACAGCGGTGTGGAAAAAGAAAAGAAAAGAAAATTGACCAGGCAGAGAAACTATATGCCTTAATCCAGAGAGAGAGAAGAAAATAATGATGAAGATATACAAAAAATGTAAAGATAATAAATTAAAAATATCTGGTAAAACAAATCAACAACCAGAATAACTAGTCTAGAGAAGAGAGGAAATAAGAAGGAGAAAAGGAAGAAAAAATATATATACATATAATAAAAATTGTACAAGAATTAAATCAGAAAATGAAAAATCTCTGGGTGCCTTGGAACTGGTGGATGCNAGCAGTGGTCTGGAGGAGGGGCTGTCTGGTTCATCAATGTCAGTCTTGCTACAGTAGATACACAGTTGTAAGGCACAGAGGGGCGTGGTTTGGTGTAGGTGTGTCCTGCCTCCCCTGTGGCCCATTTTGTTCTTTGGAGCCCCACTGTATTATCGATGGTTAGAAAAATGACAACACCCGTCTTCCCTCCCCAGATCAGGTGTCACAAAGCACTTTGTTCAGGCCATTCTCACAGCTGCATGGGCTCGAGTGTGCCATTGTTTGTTTGTTTGTTTGTTTTTCTACTCCACAGTCTCTCATGGCTCCCTGGAGCTCGTCTTGGATTCAAACCCCAGTGTCTTAAAGGATGCCACTCCATGCTCCCCCATATTGAGGAAGTGCTGCTCCACCCTGCCAATAAAGGGCTTCTAGCTGGCAGGTGCAGGTAGGGATCTTTGTCCTTGGAATGGTTATATACCTTCTTCCATAGCACTCAAGGGAGGGGATTGTTTTATCCAACTGTGGACTGAGCTTCTGAGGTAGTTACTGAACCGGGCTGGATCTCCTCTTCCCCAGGTGTGGAAACCCAACAGCTGCTCCAAGACTGGAGAAAGCCCCACGGTTAGAATCTGGATTTTTCTCCCATTTTTTTATGATCCTTGGTCTATGGTTTTTCTCTCGTCCAAATAAAATCCTACACTTCCACAGCCTCTCTTTCTCTTCCTTTTGTCTCTCCACAGAAGGGGATCCCACCTTTCCATGCGTACACTGTCCGTTTTATTTCTCCCACTTTGAAATCATGCACCTATGGCCTGCCAAGTTGTCCCTGTAGGTCCTTGGGCCGTGGAGATGTCTCTGTCACTCTGCATCCCAGACTCTTGGATTTCCAAGTCCTCTGGCTTCAAAACTGCTGTGTTTGAGGGACAAGGGAACTTCAGGTCCCCTTACTTCTCTGCCATGTTGGATTCTCCTAAATTTTTTTTTAATTTATGAGAGAGAAAGAGACAGAGAGAAACAGAGGGAGAGAGAGAGAGAGAGAGTGAGCAAGCAGGGAAGGGCAGAGAGAGAGGGAGAGGGAGACACAGAATCCAAAGCAGGCTCCAGGCTCTGACCTGTCAGCACAGAACCTGGTGCAGGACTCAAACCCATGAACTTTGAGATCATGACCTGAGCCTAAGTCAGATGCTTAACCGACTGAGCCACCCAGGCACCCATGCAGAAGACTTTTATTTTGATGACGTCCTAATATTTTATTTTTGCTTTTATTACACTTCCTTTAGGAGTCATATCTATGAAGAAGTTGCTAGGGCCAATGTCAAAGAAATTACTATTTGTGTTCTCTTCTAGGATTTTCATGGTTTCATATCTAATATTTAGGTCTTTAAACCATTTTGAATTATTTTTTGTGTATGGTGTGAGAAAGTGGTCATTTCTTTGTTTTGCAGAAAGAGAAACTCTCCAGTTGTCTGTCCAGTTTCCTCAACACCTTTTTTTTTGAATTGACTGTCTTTTTTCCCACTGGATACTGTTTCCTCTTTTTCAAAGTTTAATTAACCACATAGTTGTGTATTTTTATTTCTGTTTTTTTTACCTCTGTTCTACTGAAATGTGTGCCTGTTTTTTCCCAGTACCATATTGTTTTGATCACTATATCTTGCTAATATAACTTAAAATTGGGAATTGTGAGTCCTTCAGCTTTGATTTTCTTTTTCAAGGTTGCTTTGGCTATTTGGGGTCTTTTTTTTTTTTTTTTNACTGTTAGTAGTTTGATATGGATTGCTTCAAATATGTAGACTGATTTGGGCAACACAGGAATTTTGACAATATTTTTTCTTCCTACTCATTAGCATGGAATGATTTTTCATTTCTTTTGTGTCATTTTCAATTGCTTTCATCAGTGCTTCATAGTTTTCAGAATATAGGTCTTTTACCAGTTTGGTTAGTTTTCTTCCTTCGTACTATATTGTTTTGGTTGCCATTGTAAATGGGATTGATTCTTTGATTTCTCTTTCTCCTGCTTCATTATTGTTGTAAAGAAATGGAACACGTTTCTGTAAATTAATTTTGTATCTTGAATCATTTCTGAATTCATGTATTATATTTACAATAGTTTTGATCAAGTTTTTGGATTTTCTCTATTGAGTATCATGTCATCTTCAAATAGTGTAAATTTGACTTTTTCCTTGCTGATTTGAATCTCTATTATTTCCTTTTGTTTTCTTATTGTTGTGGCTAGGACTTCCAGTACTATGTTAAACAAAAATTGTGAAAATGGACTTATGTGTCTTGTTCCTGATCATAGATGAAAATATCTTTCCTTAGTGAAGATATTGGCTGAGAATTTTTCATTTATGGCCTTTATTATGTGGAGGTATGTTCTCTTTAAATCTACTTTGTTGAGAGATTATTTTTTATCATATTGTACTTTGTGAAATGCTTTTTTCTGCATCTATTGAAATGATCATATAGTTCTTATCCTATCTTTTGTTAATGTAGTTTCTCACATTGATTGATATGTTAGTATTGTATGTACCACCATGCCAACCCAGGAACAAGTTCCACTTGAACATGTTGGATGATTTATTTAGTGTACAATGGCATTGGTTTGCCATTTTATTTTATTGAAAATTTATATATCCATGCACATCCAGTATTTTATTGAAAATTTATATATCCATGCACATCAGAAATATTGGCTCGCAGTTCTCTTTATATTGAAGCCTTTATCTGGGTAATGCTGGCCTTAAAGAATGAGTTTGCAAGTTTACCTTCTTTCTCAATTTTTTTTGGCATATTTGAGAAGAATAGGTTTTAACTTTTTTTTTAACTATTTGGTAATATTCACTTGTGAAGCCATTTGGCCCTCGAAATT
>NW_027532872.1:98053-98237 GCF_008692635.1 Crocuta crocuta
TTTTCTTTTTTTTTTTTTTTTTTTTTTTTTTTTTTTTGGTAATTTATGTTTTTAAGAAACCATCAATTTCTCCCATGTTTTCCAATTTCTTGGTATATAGTTTTATAATTGTTTGTAGTTCTGTGGTGTTAGTTGTTATTTCTCCTCTGCCATTTATGATTTTATTATTTTCACCAGTATTCTC
>NW_027532872.1:98347-101947 GCF_008692635.1 Crocuta crocuta
TTTTTTTTTTTTTTTTTTTTTTAATTTTTGTTTGTTTGTTTGTTTTTTAGTTTCTATATCATTTATATCTGCTCTCATATTTGTTATCTCATTCTTTCTGCTGGCTTTTAGCTTCATTTGTTGTTATATTTTGAATTCCTTTAGGTTTAAGGTGAGGTTGTTTGAGATTTTTATTGCTTCATAAGTTAGACCTGTGTCACTGTATACTACCTTCTTAGGGCCACATTTGCTGCATTCCAAAGGGTTTGAACTATTGTGTTTTCATTTTCATTTATTTCCATATACTTTTCTTTCTCTTTGATTTCCTGGTTGACCCATTCATTGTTCAGTAGGATGTTGTTTATCTTCCCTGTGTTTGTGATACATCCAAACTTTTCCTTGGTTGACTTTAAGTTTCCTGGCTTTGTGATTAGAAAAGATGCTTAGTATGTTTCAGTCATCTTTATATCTTGAGACATAATTTGTCACTTAATATGTGATCTGTTCTGAAGAATGTTCCAGGTGCACTTGAGAAGAATGTGTAATTTGTTGTATTAGAATTGAATATTCTGAATATGTCCATTAAATTCATCTGGTCTAGTTCATCAGTTTTTCCCTGTTTATTTTCTGTTTAGATCATCTGTGCATTGTTGTAAGTGGGTAATTAATGCCCCTACTATTGCATGATTTTCAATTATTTCCTTTATGTTTGTTATTATTTTATATATTTGTGTGCTTTCATGTTAGGTGTATAAATATTTACAATTTTTAGATCTTCTTGAATTTNTTCATTATATTGCTTCCTTCTCTACCTCCTATTACAAGCTTCGTTTTAAAGTCTAGGTTGTCTGACATACATATTCCTACTCTTGTTTCTTCTGAGATCCATTTGCATGCTAAATATTTCTCATTCCCCTCACTTTCAATCTGTCTTTAGGTCTAAAGTGAGTCTCTTCTGGGCGATATATAGATGGGTGTTCTTTTTAATCCATTCTGACATCATATGTCTTTTGACTGGAGCATCTGGTCCATCTACATTCAAAGTAATTATTGATATATTGTATCTAGAGATTTTCTCTGATCTTGTCTTGCCTTTTCTCTTTTGGTGTTTCCTTTCCACTCAAAGACTACCTGCTAACCAGCAGGGTTGGTTTTGCAGTCATGTATTCCTTTAGTTTTTGTTTGTTTAGAAACTCTATCTCCCTCTATTCTGAATGATGGCCTTGCTGGATAGAGTATTTTTGGATGCAGTATTTTTGTATTCAGCACATTGTACATATCATGCCACTCTTCTTTCCCTTGCCACGTTTCTGCTGAGAAATCTGCAGCTAGTCTTATTGTTTTCCCTTGTAAGTTAAGGACTTGTTTTATCTTGCTGCTTTTGAGATTTGTTCTTTATCAATATATTTTGCAAATTTAATTAGAATATATCTTGGTAATGGCTTATTTTTGTTGATTTTGATAAGAATTCTCTGGGCCTCCTGGATATAGATGACTGTTTCTTCCCCAGATTAGAGAAGTATTGCTAGTATTTGCTCAAATAGTTTTTTTGCCTCCTTTTCTCTATCTTCTTTATCTGGGACTCTATAATATAAATGTTATTATGCTTTATGGAGTCACTGAGTTCCCTAAGTCAATTCTTATGTTCCATTCTTCTTTTCATTCAACTTCATTATTTTCCATTATTATTTAGTCTATATCCTTTATTCATTCCCCTCTTTCTTCAGCCTCCTTTTTATTCAGCAAGTCTGTCTCTAATATCATTTACTGCATTCTGCATCTCTGATTGATTCTCTTTTAACTCTTTATCTCTATACTAAGGGTCTCCCTGATGTCTTGCATTTTTTTCTCAGGCACACTGAGTACTCTTATTAATGCTGGTTTAAATTCTCCATCAGGTGTGTTACTTATAAATACTTTTAGTTAGATTTCTGGCCATGGCCTTATCTTGTTCTTTCCTTTGGGATAAACTCCTCCATCTTGGCATTTTGTCTAAATCTCTTCATTCTTCCTTGTGTTAGTAATACCTGTTATATTTCCTGATCCTGTAAATAATGGCTTTATGAAGAAGAGGTCATGTAGTGTCCAGTGCTTGGCACTTGAGCGAGTGTCTCTTGTATGTGCTGTATGTGCTGTGTGTTCTCTGCTATTGTGTTCTTGCTGCTCTATCTTTTAGGCCATTCATCTGCAGAGGCTATCCTTGCCTGCTTTGGGCAATATTTGGTCCTCTTCCTGAACGTTTCTGATTTTAACTAGGTGTGCTCTGGCCTGCATGTTAAATGAGACCCAACACTACTTCCACTAGAACTGAGGCCCTGCAGAACTTTCTGATTGGGGTGCATGGTGTTCACAGGTGTTTGTGCTGTTTTTCTGGTAGAGGGGCCCAGCATGCTGGGATTGAGTCAAGCTTTACTGGGAAAGGCAGTCTTGCCAAAGTGCAGCGAGGTGGGGCTTAGTGTGAGCAAGCTGGGAGAAAGGTGTAGGCATTGCAGTGTTTCCTACAGATGGGTCTGTGTTTATGCTGAGGGGCTGGAGAAATGGCACCAGCCAGCTTCTTTGTTTTTGGAGATGTGTCTCTGAATGCTGTCTTTCCATGAAACACTTCAAGAAGAGGGAATAGTCTCCCTCCATTTTCCCCAAGCATTTTACAGATCACTTTTTCCATACTGTCTGCTTCTGGATGTTTTGCCTCTCTCTCCAGGAACAGTGCAGTGCCTTCTGGGGTCTATACCAACCAAGCTTGCTGATCTTTAAAACTTCAGGATTTAAAGGGGTGGTGTGGTTATGGGCTTGGGGTGGTCTTCTAAGGGAGGGGTCTACAATGTTGGGCCTGAGGCAAGCATGACAGAGAATGACAATGTTGTGAGAGCTCAGAGGTGTGGGGCTTAGTGTAAGCAAGTTAGGCTGTCATTGTGGGCACTGTGCTGCTTCCCAAAAGTTATTCTGTGATTATGCTGAGGGTCAGGGGAAGGAAATGATGCTGGTCAGCAACCTCATTCCATGAGAAGCATCTCTGAATGCTGCCTCTCAGTGACGCTGAGAGAAAAGTGACAAATGTCTCTCCTATGTGTCCCAGGCGTTGTCAGATTGGTGTTTCTATAGTGTCTGTCCCTAGGTTGTCTGCTTGACTCTTTTATAGGAGTAGGGCAATGTCTTCAGGGCTCTATCTCAGACAAGCCCTTTGACCTTTAATCCTGCAGGCTTTAAGCCCTTGGGTGCAAGAACTCACAAAATTCAACCCTTCTTCTTCTTCTTTTTTTAAGTCAATAGGTCTTAAGAAATGTTCTCCTTGTGTATTCCCCTGTGGGCTCTACTCTCTCTTGTCTTTCTTCAAGACCACAGCTCCCTCCCCTCTGCAGCACCTGTGGTCCATTTCTTTCTTAAACCATGTCTCTGTACTTCTTACCTTCTTTCATGTGTGTTTTTTTTTTTCTCTCCCTGTAGTTGTGTGTTTGTTCTGCCACTCTTAAAGTCAATTTCTGGAGTATTTTAATAATATTCATTATTTAGCTAGTTATGTTCTTTGGAGGAGATGAGCTTAGGGTCCTCCTAATCTGAACCCATTTTCCCAACATGTTATTTTCCTTAGTTTACCTTTTTATAAGACACTAAAGAATATGT
>NW_027532872.1:103286-106900 GCF_008692635.1 Crocuta crocuta
TTTTTTTTTTTTTTTTTTTTAATTTTTGTTTGTTTGTTTGTTTTTTAGTTTCTATATCATTTATATCTGCTCTCATATTTGTTATCTCATTCTTTCTGCTGGCTTTTAGCTTCATTTGTTGTTATATTTTGAATTCCTTTAGGTTTAAGGTGAGGTTGTTTGAGATTTTTATTGCTTCATAAGTTAGACCTGTGTCACTGTATACTACCTTCTTAGGGCCACATTTGCTGCATTCCAAAGGGTTTGAACTATTGTGTTTTCATTTTCATTTATTTCCATATACTTTTCTTTCTCTTTGATTTCCTGGTTGACCCATTCATTGTTCAGTAGGATGTTGTTTATCTTCCCTGTGTTTGTGATACATCCAAACTTTTCCTTGGTTGACTTTAAGTTTCCTGGCTTTGTGATTAGAAAAGATGCTTAGTATGTTTCAGTCATCTTTATATCTTGAGACATAATTTGTCACTTAATATGTGATCTGTTCTGAAGAATGTTCCAGGTGCACTTGAGAAGAATGTGTAATTTGTTGTATTAGAATTGAATATTCTGAATATGTCCATTAAATTCATCTGGTCTAGTTCATCAGTTTTTCCCTGTTTATTTTCTGTTTAGATCATCTGTGCATTGTTGTAAGTGGGTAATTAATGCCCCTACTATTGCATGATTTTCAATTATTTCCTTTATGTTTGTTATAATTTTATATATTTGTGTGCTTTCATGTTAGGTGTATAAATATTTACAATTTTTAGATCTTCTTGAGTTNTTTGGGTTTTAGTCCCCTTCATTATATTGCTTCCTTCTCTACCTCCTATTACAAGCTTCGTTTTAAAGTCTAGGTTGTCTGACATACATATTCCTACTCTTGTTTCTTCTGAGATCCATTTGCATGCTAAATATTTCTCATTCCCCTCACTTTCAATCTGTCTTTAGGTCTAAAGTGAGTCTCTTCTGGGCGATATATAGATGGGTGTTCTTTTTAATCCATTCTGACATCATATGTCTTTTGACTGGAGCATCTGGTCCATCTACATTCAAAGTAATTATTGATATATTGTATCTAGAGATTTTCTCTGATCTTGTCTTGCCTTTTCTCTTTTGGTGTTTCCTTTCCACTCAAAGACTACCTGCTAACCAGCAGGGTTGGTTTTGCAGTCATGTATTCCTTTAGTTTTTGTTTGTTTAGAAACTCTATCTCCCTCTATTCTGAATGATGGCCTTGCTGGATAGAGTATTTTTGGATGCAGTATTTTTGTATTCAGCACATTGTACATATCATGCCACTCTTCTTTCCCTTGCCACGTTTCTGCTGAGAAATCTGCAGCTAGTCTTATTGTTTTCCCTTGTAAGTTAAGGACTTGTTTTATCTTGCTGCTTTTGAGATTTGTTCTTTATCAATATATTTTGCAAATTTAATTAGAATATATCTTGGTAATGGCTTATTTTTGTTGATTTTGATAAGAATTCTCTGGGCCTCCTGGATATAGATGACTGTTTCTTCCCCAGATTAGAGAAGTATTGCTAGTATTTGCTCAAATAGTTTTTTTGCCTCCTTTTCTCTATCTTCTTTATCTGGGACTCTATAATATAAATGTTATTATGCTTTATGGAGTCACTGAGTTCCCTAAGTCAATTCTTATGTTCCATTCTTCTTTTCATTCAACTTCATTATTTTCCATTATTATTTAGTCTATATCCTTTATTCATTCCCCTCTTTCTTCAGCCTCCTTTTTATTCAGCAAGTCTGTCTCTAATATCATTTACTGCATTCTGCATCTCTGATTGATTCTCTTTTAACTCTTTATCTCTATACTAAGGGTCTCCCTGATGTCTTGCATTTTTTTCTCAGGCACACTGAGTACTCTTATTAATGCTGGTTTAAATTCTCCATCAGGTGTGTTACTTATAAATACTTTTAGTTAGATTTCTGGCCATGGCCTTATCTTGTTCTTTCCTTTGGGATAAACTCCTCCATCTTGGCATTTTGTCTAAATCTCTTCATTCTTCCTTGTGTTAGTAATACCTGTTATATTTCCTGATCCTGTAAATAATGGCTTTATGAAGAAGAGGTCATGTAGTGTCCAGTGCTTGGCACTTGAGCGAGTGTCTCTTGTATGTGCTGTATGTGCTGTGTGTTCTCTGCTATTGTGTTCTTGCTGCTCTATCTTTTAGGCCATTCATCTGCAGAGGCTATCCTTGCCTGCTTTGGGCAATATTTGGTCCTCTTCCTGAACGTTTCTGATTTTAACTAGGTGTGCTCTGGCCTGCATGTTAAATGAGACCCAACACTACTTCCACTAGAACTGAGGCCCTGCAGAACTTTCTGATTGGGGTGCATGGTGTTCACAGGTGTTTGTGCTGTTTTTCTGGTAGAGGGGCCCAGCATGCTGGGATTGAGTCAAGCTTTACTGGGAAAGGCAGTCTTGCCAAAGTGCAGCGAGGTGGGGCTTAGTGTGAGCAAGCTGGGAGAAAGGTGTAGGCATTGCAGTGTTTCCTACAGATGGGTCTGTGTTTATGCTGAGGGGCTGGAGAAATGGCACCAGCCAGCTTCTTTGTTTTTGGAGATGTGTCTCTGAATGCTGTCTTTCCATGAAACACTTCAAGAAGAGGGAATAGTCTCCCTCCATTTTCCCCAAGCATTTTACAGATCACTTTTTCCATACTGTCTGCTTCTGGATGTTTTGCCTCTCTCTCCAGGAACAGTGCAGTGCCTTCTGGGGTCTATACCAACCAAGCTTGCTGATCTTTAAAACTTCAGGATTTAAAGGGGTGGTGTGGTTATGGGCTTGGGGTGGTCTTCTAAGGGAGGGGTCTACAATGTTGGGCCTGAGGCAAGCATGACAGAGAATGACAATGTTGTGAGAGCTCAGAGGTGTGGGGCTTAGTGTAAGCAAGTTAGGCTGTCATTGTGGGCACTGTGCTGCTTCCCAAAAGTTATTCTGTGATTATGCTGAGGGTCAGGGGAAGGAAATGATGCTGGTCAGCAACCTCATTCCATGAGAAGCATCTCTGAATGCTGCCTCTCAGTGACGCTGAGAGAAAAGTGACAAATGTCTCTCCTATGTGTCCCAGGCGTTGTCAGATTGGTGTTTCTATAGTGTCTGTCCCTAGGTTGTCTGCTTGACTCTTTTATAGGAGTAGGGCAATGTCTTCAGGGCTCTATCTCAGACAAGCCCTTTGACCTTTAATCCTGCAGGCTTTAAGCCCTTGGGTGCAAGAACTCACAAAATTCAACCCTTCTTCTTCTTCTTTTTTTAAGTCAATAGGTCTTAAGAAATGTTCTCCTTGTGTATTCCCCTGTGGGCTCTACTCTCTCTTGTCTTTCTTCAAGACCACAGCTCCCTCCCCTCTGCAGCACCTGTGGTCCATTTCTTTCTTAAACCATGTCTCTGTACTTCTTACCTTCTTTCATGTGTGTTTTTTTTTTTCTCTCCCTGTAGTTGTGTGTTTGTTCTGCCACTCTTAAAGTCAATTTCTGGAGTATTTTAATAATATTCATTATTTAGCTAGTTATGTTCTTTGGAGGAGATGAGCTTAGGGTCCTCCTAATCTGAACCCATTTTCCCAACATGTTATTTTCCTTAGTTTACCTTTTTATAAGACACTAAAGAATATGT
>NW_027532872.1:107115-108062 GCF_008692635.1 Crocuta crocuta
GTGTATATATATATACATATACAAAATATATGTTAATGTATTTTATTGACCAGTATTCTGTTCAACAGTAGGCTATTAATAGTTAAGTTTTGGGGAAGTCAAAGTTATAAGCAGGTTTTTTTTCTTTAACAGTGTAGTACTTTGCCATTACTAATTCCCACATTGTTCAAGATTCAACTGCAGCAATATTTAGTAATAGTTTTTAACATTTGAAACTAGCATGATGTCTATTTTGCCTCAATAAAAAAATAAAATTAAGAAAAGACAAAGAGCCAAACTCTCTGAAAAAAAGAATAAAAACTTGCTGCTGTGGGGCAAATGCAGGAACAAGTAGTTCCAAAGTAACAATGAAGAAATCATATCCCTATACAAGATATAACAATAGAAGGAAAGTTCAAAGGTAATTGAGGAAGAATTGAGAAATAANCAAATAGCTATTATAATAGCAACCAGGCATGAGACATATTAGTATCTGTGGGTAGAACATAGTGTAAAATGATTGATTAAATTATAGAATTATTGAAATTTGGTATTATCAGATTGAAACAGTTGAAAACTAAACCAATGTAACTATTTTGACTAGAAGATATAAATTTTCTCCCATTCCAATAAAGAACGAATATATTAGATGGCTGCCTGTCATTCAAGGAGTTTTAATTGGTTGTTAGTTAAATGTTGTTCTTGACATTGATAAGTATGAGAGATGGCCATGTGGATGAGTTTATCCCTAAGGTTTGGAACAAAGTAAACACTTTCTTAGAACTTAACAGTTATATATTTACAATCCAACAAGTATGTTATAATCAAATAATGGAAAATGAGTGTGTTGAAATATGTGTGTAGCATGTATTATATTGGTAGCATGACTTGAGATGATGGGATTTTCTTTTCTATTGGCTGTGGTTTCATGATAAGTGTTAATACTATATCTTACCTACCAACCCCCA
>NW_027532872.1:108278-108695 GCF_008692635.1 Crocuta crocuta
CCAACCCCCACATGTTGATTATATGTTAGATATCAAATGGAAAATGAAATAAAAGTGAGAACTCAAGAATAAGTCTCAAATTGTTAAACACTTTCTTAAATATTTTATTTATTTCTGAGAGAGAGAGACAGTGTGAGCAGGGGAGGGTCGGAGAGAGAGGGAGACACAGAATCTGAATCTGAAGTTCGTACCCACGAACTGTGAGATAATGACCTGAGCCGAAGTTGGACACTTAACCAACTGAGCCACCCAGGTGCCCTCAAATTGTTAAACACTTAGATAAACTAGAAACTAAAACTAATCAATGCATCATACAAATGATGATATATGACGATGGATACTTTTCTTGTATTGTTTACCAAGTATCTTCCAACTATACATCACTGGTATAATATTTTCAAAGCGTATTTAACAATT
>NW_027532872.1:109448-109717 GCF_008692635.1 Crocuta crocuta
TGCCTTTTGTGGTGTTTCCTTTTAGACTTTTTGGATATACAGAAAATTAAATAAATCTGAAAGAGAAATCAGTCCTGTAATGAAATTTGTACAGAAAATATGATATCAGATTTTATAAAAATTGTAAGTAATTATGGGAAATTTTAACTAACCTTACTGAGAAATTTCGAAGAATGTGACTAATAATAAATATGAGAAATGCAATCAGGGTCAATCATAGAAGGTACTGATAAACAATTATAAAGAACAAAAAATGAGTAAGCCTGGTA
>NW_027532872.1:110046-142155 GCF_008692635.1 Crocuta crocuta
CTTCTAGAATATTTGTTTTACTTAATAATAAAATCACTAGTTAAATGTGTATTTATTAATTGGCACTTTCCTTTATATTTCAAGTGATTTCCTTTCTTTTTTCCAACAAAGGAGAAGTCTGCATAATAGTTGGGATTCATTTTCTGGGGGATTTACTTGCAAAGGTGGGAGTAAGGGGATAGAAAAACAAAATAGTTAGACAGTAACACAGCATTAGTAACACTATTACATTCTGTCCGTTAAGCATAATTAATAAATTGGAAACCTAAGAGTAAAAGTGCCTTGTGTAATAACTTTATCTTTCTTTCCTACTNACCTAAGAGAAAGTCGGACGCTTAACCGACTAAGCCACCCAGGCGCCCCCTAATTTAGTTTAAAATTACATAGCTTTGCATAGTGATAAGTAGGCTACTAAGATAAGTGGTCATTTCCATGTTGCTTGTAAATATAACCTCTTAAAAATTTCACAGCTTGGGGCTCCTGGGTGGCTTAGTTGGTTAAGCGGCCGACTTTGGATCAGGTTATGATCTCACAGTTCGTGGGTTCGAGCCCCGCATCAGGCTCTTTGCTGACTGCCAGCTCAGAGCCTGCCTGGAGCCTGTTGTAGACTCTGTGTCTCCCTCTCTCTCTGACCCTCCCCTGCTCATGCGCTCTCTCTCTCTCTCTCTCTCTCTCTCTCTCTCTCTCAGAAATAAATAAAACATTTAAAAAAAGAATAATCTAAAAAAACAAAATAAAATAAAATTTCACATCTTGTCTGTAATTAATCCTGAGAGCTGCCCCAGATGTCCAAAGAGGCCCTAGAAGGCACTTCTTTCCAGGTGCAACTGCCAAGGTTAATAGATGAAGCTAGATAAGAGTTCAGAGACATTTACTGGTCTCTGCAGGAAGTCAATGTAGTGGAAAATCAAAATACTTGCTTATCACATGGAATGAAATGTTCTTCAGGACAGCCTCCCTCTGTGTTAGAAAATCCTGTTAAGTTTTCTGCCACTGAGAATAATGGTTATATTAATAAAAGGTCATATACTGGGGCACCTGGGTGGCTCAATTGGTTAGGCATCTGACTCTTGATTTTGGCTCAGATTATGACCTCACAGTTTGTAGGTTCAAGCATTGGGCTCTGCACTGACAGTTTGGAGCCTACTTGGGGTTCTCTCTGTCTCTCTCTGCCACTCTCCTGCTCAGTCTCTCTTTCTCTCTTTTAAAATAACTAAATAAACATTTTTAAAAAAGAAGAAGTAATCTACTGTCTAGGGCCTAGGGCTTCAGGAGGTTTTATTGCTGTATGCTCTGTGCACTCTGATGTAGTGTTTTGGCTGCTCTTTCCCTCAGACCAGTCCTTTGCAGAGTTTCTCCTTGCTTGCAGTTGGGAGGATGTAGACCTTGTCCAGTATGTGGTGAGTTTTAACTAGGTGTGTTTTGGTCTCCTTGCTAGAAAATGCTAGATCTATCTTCCCTAGAGCTGAAACTTTATCACACTCTATGATCAGTAGAATTGGTGTGCATGGGGGCGGGGGGAGTTCTGGTGGACATGTGAGTAAAAGGCCTACTGCATCAGTTCTCAGGCAGACTTGCAGGGTGTACCTTCAGGATACAGTTGGGCAGGTCTTGGGGTAAGCAGCTCCAGCCTCCACAGGAAACACTGTGTTGCTCACTGAAGTCTGTCTGGTGAGCGTGGTGGTAGTGGGAGGAATAACATCACCCTGCTCTCTCATCCCTGGAAAGTAGAGTTGGTGTGCACTGCTGTTCAGGAAAACCTCATAGAAGGGGGAACACAGAAGACAAAGATCTAGACAAAATGCCATTAAGTAGGAATTCATCACAAAGGAAAGAATAAGAAGAGGTCATGACCAGGGATCCAATCAAACAGATATAAGTAATATGCCTGAAGCAGAATTTAAAACAACAATTATAAAGATACAACCTGGGCTTGAGAAAAGCGTAGAAGACACTAGGGAGTCTCTTACTGCAAAGATAAAAGGCTAAAAACTATTCAGGTCAAAGCTGAAAATGCCTGGGTGGCTCAGTCGGTTAAGCGTCCGACTTCGGCTCAGGTCATGATCTCAGTTTGTGAGTTTGAGCCCCGCGTAGGGCTCTGTGCTGACAGCTTGGAGCCTGAAGCCTTCTTCGGATTCTGTGTCTCATTCTCTCTCTGCCCCTCCCTCACTTGTCTCTGTCTCTCAAAAAATAAATAAATGTACCCTCCTACACTGTTGGTGGGAATGTAAACTGGGGCAGATCCTGTGGAAAACAGTGTGGAGGTTTCTCAAAAAATTAACAATAGAACTCCCCTATAACCCAGAGGTAGCATTGCTCGGAATTTACCCAAGGGATACAGGAGTGATGATGCATAGGGGCACATGTACCCCAATGTTCAGAGCAGCACTCTCAACAATAGCCAAAACATGGAAAGAGCCTAAGTGTCCATCAACTGATGAATGGATCAAGAAGATGTGGTTTATCTGTACAATGGAATACTACATGGCAATGAGAAACAATGAAATCTGGCCATGTGTAGCAACATAGATGGAACTTGAGGGCATTATGCTGAGCGACATAAGTCAGGTAGAGAAAAACAGATACCATATGTTTGCACATATAGGTGGATTAGGAGGAACTTAAAGGACCATGGGGGAGGAGAAGGGGAAAAATGGTTGGGGAGAGGGAGGGAGGTAAACCATGAGAGGCTCTTGAATGCTGAGAACAAACTGAGGGCTGATGGGGGTGGGAGAGAGGGGAAGGGGGTGTGGTGGGCATGGAGGAGGGCACTTGTGGGGATGAGCACTGGGTGCTATATGGAAAACAACTTGACAATAAACTATTTAAGAAAATAAATAAATGTAGAAATTAAAAAAAAAACCTGAAAATGCTAAACCTGAGACACAAACTGACCAGTTGTATTGACAATAAGGATGGAAGAAACACACAATCAAATCTGTGATAAAAAGATAAAATTAAGGAAAATAATGAACCTGAAGAGAAGGAGAAAGAAAAATACTAGATCGCGAATGTAGACTTAGGGAACTCATAACTCCATAAAGCATAATAACACTGACATCATAGGAGTCCCAGAAGAAAAAGAGAGGGAATATAAGGCAGAAGGTTTATTTGAGAAAATTATAGCTCAATACTTCCCTAATCTGGGGAAGGAAACACACATCAAAATCCAGTAGGCACAGAGAATTCCATCAAAATCAACAAAAGCCAGACAATACTGACATATTGCAGTTCAATTTGCAAAATATACAGATAAGGAAATAATCCTGAAAGTAGCAAAGGAAAAAATGTCCTTAATCTAAAAAAAGAGACAAATAAGTTTCATGGCAGATTTCTTCACAGAAACTTGGCTGGTCAGAAGAGAGTGGCATGATGTATTCAATGTTCTGAATGGGAAAATGTGCAGCCAAGAATACTTTATCCAGCAAGCTTGTCATTCAGAAACAGAAGGGGACATTAAAGAGCATTCCAGACTAACAAAAACTAAGCGAGTTCGTGACCACTAAATCAGCCATGCAAAGAATAATAAAGGGGGTTCTTTGAGCGGGAAAGAAAGACAAAAAGCAACAAAAACTAGACAGTAATAGAGAAAATCTCCAGAAACACAGACTTCACAGATAACACAATGGCACTAAATTTATATCTTAAAAAATTACCCTGAATGTAAATGGATTAAGTGCTCCAATCAAGAAACATAGGGTATCAGAACAGATTTATAAAAATTAATAAGATCCATTAGTATGCTGACTACAATAGACTCATTTAAGACCTAAAGACACCTGCAGATTCAGAGTGAAGGGATGGAGAACCATCCTATCATGCTAATGGATATCAAGAGAAAGCCAGAGTAGCCATACTTATATCAGACAAACTAGATTTTAAACCAAAGCCTGTGACAAGAGATGAACAAAGGCACTTTATCATAATTAAGGGGTCTATCCATAAAGAAGATCTAACAATTTTAAATAATAATTCTCCCAACCTGGGAGCATCCGACTATATAAAGCAATTAATAACAAACATAACGGAACTCATTGATAGCTATATAATAATAGTAGGAGACTTTAACACACCATTTATACCAATGGAGAGATCTAAGCAGAAAAATCAACAAGGAAACAATGGCTTTGAATAACCCACTGAAAGACAGAACAGAGATTTTTGGAACATTTCACTATTGTTAAGATGGCAGAGCAGTAGGGGGATTTTGAGCTTGCCTCATCCTGGGAATACAGCTAGATGAACACTAAATCATTTTAAACAGCTATTAAATCTGAGCAGTAAGAAAACAATCCGCACAATTGGAGGGAAATAACATGGCAGATGCAATGTTCAGAGCCATGAATTGGGGGGAAACGAAAATTGAGGTGCCGTGGAGGGAAGGGAACCCTTTTGTGCAGAGTGTGCTCAGGAAGAGTGCCAGCGTGGGGTGGGGAGAGAGCAACATGTAGGATTTGCACAAGACTCTGGTGTGGGGAATCCTCTGGTTCACACTGGGAGAGATGACTCCCCTTGCTGATGTACATTTGGAAGAGGGTATTTTGCCTCTTCAAGGACAAAAGTCCTATTGGGAGCCATTGAGCAGCCATTCAACAGCAGGGAACAGAGGAATGTGCAGATGGCAGATAACCTGGTTACAGCTTTTTGCTGTATGCCACAGTACTGCAGCCATTGTGCACACCTTGTGTGACTGCTTTACTGGGACAGAACAGAGGAGGGGAAAGAGGTGCACACAAATAACAAATAATGTGTTTGCAGCTTTTCGCTGTGCCCCACAATAAACTCCAGCCACTGTGCATGTAATGTGTAACTACTTTTCTGGGACAGAATGGCATTGGGTGCACTGCAAAGCTATCTTCCAGAGGAGGGGAGTGGGTCTGCATTTTGCTGGGCCCTTTAGGATTTGGAGTTTTGAATCCCAGCCACTGGCCAAAAACAAAACACAGGAGAACTGTGGCGCTGGATGTGGTGAAGACTGGTCACAGACATGTTGAGGACAGTGATCTGATGGAAGCCTGAGGCAGTTTTCTGTGAGAGCCTCCTGAACAAGAACAGCTGTGAGTTCCCTTCCCAGGGGAAGAGAGGGCTATAGGATGGGTTGACACAGTCTTCAACCCCCTTCCCTGCCCACCAGCATGATCAGATATCAGAGAGAAAGACAGCACCATCTAGTAGAAGTCAGAGTCCCTTACATCAAGCCCCATCCCTGTGCACCCTGGAGGTACATTTCCACTGAAACAAGTCAGCCTGAGAATCAGAACAGCAGACCCCTCCCTGAAAAGACCAACACAACTTCCTTGAACCAAGTTTACTAATCATAGAGTACTGAAACATTTAAGCTNATTAATTAATAAATGGGTTAATCAAGAAATTAAAGATGAAATAGAAAATTACATGGAAGCAAATGAAAATGAAGATACGACAGTCCCAATCCTTTGGGTTGCAGCAAAAGCAGTCCTAAGGGGAAGTATATTTCAATTCAGGCCTATCTCAAGAAGCAAGAAAGGTCCCAAATACACAACTTAACCTTACAGCTAAAGGAGCTAGAAAAGGAAAACCAAGCAAAGGTTAAAGCCAGCAGAAGAAGGAAAGAATAAAGATTAGGACAGAAATAAATAATATAGAAACAAACAACAACAAAACAGTAGAACAGATCAATGAAACTAAGAGCTGGTTCTTTGAAAAAAATAATAAGATTGATAAATTTGTAGCCAAACATATCAAAAAGAAAAGAGAAAGGATTGAGATAAATAAAATCACAAATGAAAAAGGAGAGATCACAACCAATACCAAAGAAATACAAACAAAGATAATATCATGAAAAATTATATTCCAACAAAGCTGGGCAATCTGGAAGAAATAGACAAATTCCCAGAAACATAAAAACTACCAAGGCCGAAACAGGAAGAAATAGAACATTTAAGCACATCAATAGCCAGCCAAGAAAATGAATTGTAATCAAAAATCTCTCAACAAACAAAAGTCCAGAGTTGCTGGCTTCTCAGGGGGAATTCTGCTAGATATTTAAAGAAGAGTTAATAAGTTTCAATTTTGGGTTACCTATTTTGAATCATTTGCAATATAATTTCTTATGTATTTATTTATTTATTTCATAGTTTATTGTCAAGTTGGTTTCCATATAACACCCAGTGCTCATCCCCACAAGTGCCTTCCTCCATGCCTATCACCCTCCTTCCCCTTTCCCCCACCCCCATCAGCACTCAGTTTGTTCTCAGTATTCAAGAGTCTCTCATGGTTTGACTCCCTCCCTGTCCCCAATTATTTTTCCCCTTCTCCTTCCCCATAGTCCTCTGTTAAGTTTCTCCTGATCCACTTATAAGTGAAAACATGGTATCTGGAGTGTGGACGGGGAAGGGGCACAGGGAGAGGGAGACACAGAATCTGAAGCATGATTCAGGCTCTGAGCTGTCAGCACAGAGCCGAATGTGGGGCTGGAACTCAGGAACCCTGAGATCATGACCTGAGCCAAAGCTGAAGTCAGAAGCTCAACCGACTAAGCCACCCACGTGCCCCAATTATGGCTGCTTTTTAGAATGGCTACCAAGCACCCCAGTACTTAAGCCGTGTCTAGATTGTTGAAGTATTAAACAATTCTGAAATTTTTCAGTGAATATCTAATTCTGAGTAGAACCTTCCTTTCCATTTGTCCTGATTTTTCCCAAGTCCACAGTAAATATGAAGATTTAAGTTACTTTTAGAGCTACCTCCTCAGTTAGAAGCATAATCTTTCAGCATAATTAAAATTGGCTTCTGAATTGTAAAAAGACTAAACTACAATTTGGCTCATTTTTTAGTAGATGGATTAATTATACCCAGGAGACTAATTACTCTTCCCATTTTGATGTTTTAAAATTGTAGTGTGGATTTTGTGCCTTGGGGTAATTAAGCAATTATTTTTGAGGATTAAATCAAATGACTTAAGTTAGAGAGCTATGCCCTGGAAAAATACTGTCTTGTTTTAAAGGCAACAATGCAAAAATGCTAAAATTTCCTTGTCTTTTTTTAATTTTAAGCATGTTATTTAATTAACTAAGTAATTAGGGACTTATTAATTATGACAAATTTTTACTTTTAAAATAAATCTTACAAAACTGTCCAGTTTAAATAGCAATATTGATATAAATGTAAATAAATCACTTATGCAATTCCTTTTAATTAAGGTCATCGCAAGCACTCAAAACACTCTCACATAAAATAAAGGGCAATCAAACCTAAAAAAATAAGTAAATAAAGAAGAGTTAATAATTATTTTTCTGAAAATTTTCCAAAACGTNAAACGTAGAAATGGAAGAAAAACTTCCAAACTCCTTGGAAGTATCAAACTCCAGTATTACCTTGATTTTAAAAGCAGACAAGGGCCCCACTAAAAAGGAGAATTACAGGCCAATATCCCCAATGAGCATGGATGCAAAATTTATGAACAACATCCTAGCAAATTGAATCCAAGAGTACATTAAAGGAATTATTCATCATGATCAAGTGGGATTTATTCCTGGACTGCAGGTGTGCTTCAATAATCACAAATCAACATGATAAACTACAATAATAAAAGAAATGATAAGAACCAAATGGATCTGTCAATAGATGCAGAGAAAGCATTTGACGAAATACAGCACTCTTTCTTGACTAAACACCATCAACGAAGTAGGGATAGAGAAATGCCTCTCTGCTGTTACTCTTGTCATCTAGGCAGGAAGATACCAGTTAGGGCCACCCCTGAAGGGGAGATTTGAATTGCTTACCATTTGAGATCACTTAATGAGGTCTTATTTCAGGAATCCTAATCTCTCTGCCATCGAAGATTTGTTTTCCAACTTGAGTATGCACAGAAATATTCTTTAGTTGCATGGTCAAGATATGGAATAATAGCAATATTTATGAAATACTTCTTACATTCCTGATATGCTTCATTTCTCATTTGGTCCCTTACTAAGTTTTACCCTATAAAATACATCTTATTTACCACATTTTACAGATGCAGAAACTGAGGGTCAGAAAAGCATGAGAATTTGGCTATTGCCAAACAAGTAGTGAGTAAAAGATCTAGAATACAAACCCAGATATCTCTGTTTGAGTAAATTGTTCTCAACATGAATATATATTAAAATCAGCTAAGGGAGATTTTTTAAAATTCAGATACTCAGGCCAGTGCCTAGGCCAATTAATTCAAACAGGTTTAGAGAGTATGAGTTTTGGATTCCAGGCAACAATATTTTAAAAATAATTTTTAAGTTAATTTTTAAATTTATATCCAAGGTGGTTAGCATATAGTGCAACAATGATTTCAGCAGATTCCAGTGATTGATCCCCTTAGTATAACCCCCAGTGTTCATCTCAACAAGTGTCTTCCTAAATGTCCCTTGCCCACTTAGCCCATCTCCCCTTCCACAACCCTTCCAGTAACCCTCTGCTTGTTCTCTATATTTAAGAGTCTATTATGTTTTATCCCTCTCCATGTTTTTATATTATTTTTGCTTCCCTTCCTGTATGTTCATCTGTTTTATATCTTTTTTTCATCTTTTTTATATCTTAAATTCCTCATATGAGTGAAGTCATATGATATTTGTCTTTGTCTATTGACCAATTTCTCTTAGCATAATACCTTCTACTTCCATCCATATTGTTGGAAAGGGCAAGATTTCATTCTTTTTGATTGCCAAGTAATACTACATTGTATATATACATACCACATCTTCTTTATCTATTCATCTGTCAATGGACACATGGGCTCTTTCCATATTTTGGCTATTGTTGATAGCGCTGCTATAAACATTGGGGTGCATGTGCCCCTTTGAAATAGCACACCTGTATCCCTTGGATAAATACCTAATAGTGCAATTGCAGGTCATAGAGTAGTTCTATTTTTAATTTTTTGAGGAACCTCCATACTGTTTTCCAGAGTGGCTGCACCATTTTGCATTTCCACCAGCAAAAGAGATCCTCTTTCTCTGCATCCTCGCCGACATCTTTTCTTGCCTGAGTTGTTAATTTCAACCATTCTAACAGGTGTGAAGTGGTATCCCATTATGGTTTTGATTAGTATTTCTCTGATGGTGAGTGATGTTGAGCATTTTTTTCATGTCTGTTGCCCATCTGGATGTGTTATTTGGAGAAATATATGTTCATGTCTTTTGTCAGTTTCTTCACTGAATTATTTGTTTTTTGGGTGTTGAGTTTGATAAGATCTTTATAGATTTTGGATATCAATCCTTTATCCGATATGTCATTTGCAAATATCTCCTCCCATTCCATCAGTTGCCTTTTAGTTTTGCTGATTGTTTCCTTCACTGTGCAGAAGCTTTTAGTCTAATGACTTCCCAATAGTTCATTTTTGCTTTTGTTTCCCTTGCCTCTGGAGATGTGGTGAATAAGGAGTTGCTGTGGCTTAGGTCAAAAAGGTTTTTGTCAGCTTTCTCCTCAATGATTTTGATGGCTTTCTGTCTTATGTTTAGGTTTTCATTCATTTTTAGTTTATTTTTGTGTATGGTGTAAGAAAGTGTTCCAGGTTTATTTTTATGCATGTCGCTGT
This sequence comes from Crocuta crocuta, assembly GCF_008692635.1. Taxonomy (NCBI): domain Eukaryota; kingdom Metazoa; phylum Chordata; class Mammalia; order Carnivora; family Hyaenidae; genus Crocuta; species Crocuta crocuta. The sequence continues at coordinate 119,597 of NW_027532872.1, forward strand.
CCAGTTTTCCCAATACCACTTGCTGAAGAGACTTTTCTCCATTGGATATTATTTCCTGCTTTGTCAAAGATTAGTTGTCCATATGTTTATGGATCCATTTCTGGGTTCTCTATTCTGTTACATTGCTCTGAGTGTCTGTTTTTGTGCCAGTAGCATACTGTCTTGATGATTACAGCTTTGTAATACCTCTTGAAGTCTGGGAATGTGATGCCTCCACCTTTGGTTTTCTTTTTCAGGATTGCTTTGACTATTCAGGGCCTTTTCTGTTTCCAAACAAATTTACAATTGTTTTTTTTCTAGCTCTGTGAAGAATACTGGTGTTATTTTGATAAGAATTGCATTGAATATGTAGATTTCTTTGGGTAGTATCAAGATTTTAACAATATTTGTTCTTTCAATCCAGGAGCATGGAATATTTTCCATTCTTTGTGTCTTCTTCAATTTCTTTCATAAGTTTTTTATAGTTTACAGTGTATAGATTTTTTCACCTCTTTGGTTAGGTTTATTCCTAGGTATTTTATGGGGTTTTTTTGGTGCAATTGTAAATGGGATAGATTCCTTGATTTCTCTTTCTGTTTCTTCATTATTGGTGTATAGGAATGCAACTGATTTCTGTGCATTGATTTTATATACTTCAACTTTGTTGAATTCATGAATCAGTTCTAGAAGTTTTTTGGTGGAATCTTTTGTATTTTCTATATAGAGTATCATGCCATCTGCAAAGAGCGAAATTTTGACTTCCTCCTTGTGGATTTGGAAGCCTTTAATTCCTTTGTGTTGTGTGAATGCTGAAGCTAAGACTTCCAATACCATGTTGAATAACAGTGGCAAGAGTGGATATACCTGTCTTGTTCCTGACCTTAAAGGGAAAGCTCTCAGTTTTTCCCCGTTGAGGATGATATTAGCATTGGGTCTTTCATTTATGGCTTTTATGATCTTGAGGTATGATCTCTCTATCCCTACATTATTGAGGGATTTTTTTTATCAAGAAATTATGCTATATTTTGTCAAATGCTTTCTCTTCATCTATTGAGAGGATCATGTGGTTCTTGTCCTTTCTTTTATTAATGTGATGGACCACATTGATTGCTTTGTGGATATTGAACCAGCCCTGCATCTCAGGTATAATTTCCAGTTGGTCATGGTATATTTATTATAATGTATTGTTGGATCCAGTTGGCTAGTATCTTGTTCAGGATTTTGCATCCATGTTCATCAAGGAAATTAGTCTGTAGTTCTCCGTTTTAGTGGGGTCTTTGTCTGGTTTTGGAGTCAAGATAATGCTGGCTTCATAGAAGGAGTTTAGAAGTTTTCTTTCCATTTCTATTTTTTGGAACAGCTTCAAGAGAATAGGTGTTAACTCTTCCTTAAATGTTTGGCAGAATTCCCCTAGAAATCCATCTGGCCCTGGACTCTTGTTTTTTGGGTGATTTTTTATTATTATTAGATTTCGTTACTGGTTATGGGTCTGTTCAACTTTTCTACTTCTTCTTGTTTCAGTTTTGGTAGTTTATATGTTTCTAGAAGTTTGTCCATTTCTTCCAGATTGCCCATTTTATAGGCATATAATTCCTCATAATATTCTCTTATCATTGTTTGTATTTCTGCAGTGTTGGTTGTGATCTCTTCTCTTTCATTCGTGATTTTGTTTATTTGGGTCATTTCCTTTTTTTTTAAATTAAACTTGCTAGGCATTTACCAATTTTGTCAATTCTTTCAAAGAATGAGCTCCTGGTTTGGTTGATCTGTTCTACTTTTTTTGTTTGTTTCCATAGCATTGATTTCTGATTAATCTTTATTATTTCCTGTCTTCTGTTAGTTTTGGCTTTTATTTGCTGTTCTTTTTCCAGCTCTTGAAGGTGTAAGGTTAGGTTGTATATGTGAGACTTTTATTCCTTCTTCAGGATGGCCTGGAATACTATATATTTCCCTCTCGTGACTGCCTTTGCTGGGTCCCTAAGGTTTTGTGTTGTGATGTTATCATTTTCATTGGCTTCCATGTACTTTTTAATTTCCTCTTTAACTTCTTGGTTAGCCCATTCATTGTTTAGTAGGATGTTCTTTAGTCTCCAAGTATTTGTTATCTTTCCAATTTTTTTCTTGCGGTTGATTTTGAGCTTCATAGTGTTGTGGTCTGAAAATATGCACAGTATGATATCTATCATGTTGTACTTTTTAAGGGATGATTTATGTCCCAGTATGTGATCTATTCTGGAGAATGTTCCATGTGCACTCAAGAAGAATGTGTATTCGCTCCTTTAGGATGAAATGTTCTGTGTATATCTCTTAAGTCCATCTGGTCCAGTGTGTCATTCAAAGGTTTTGTTTCCTTGTTGATTTTATGTTTAGATGTTCTGTCCATTGGTGTCAGTGGGTTGTTGAAATTCCCTACTAGTATGGTATTATTATAATGAATTTCTTTATGTTTGTAATTAATTGATGTATACATTTGGGGATTTTCACATTTGGAGCATAATTGTTTACACTTATTAGATCTTCTTCATGGATAGACCCCTTAATTATGATATAATGACCTTCATCTCTTGTTACAGTCTTTATTTTAAAATCTAGACAGTCTTATATAAGTATGGCTACTACAGCTTTCTTTGAGTGATCATTAGCATTGTTTTTTTTACCCGGAGCCCTGGGCAAACGAACATGGATGCAATGCTGTGATTAATTCTAGATCAATTCTATCTATTCAGATATATTTTCCTTTGTTCATTCGTATCCCTCCCCTCTGCTGGACTGGACACTATGGTCACATTTTTTCCCCCTTGAACCTCACAATACAAATATTTATTTATTTATTTACTTACTTACTTACTTATTTTTTCTTAAATAGTTTATTGTCAAGTTGGTTTCCATATAACATACAGTGCTCATCCCAACAACTGCCCTCCTCCATGCCCATCACTTCCCTTCCTCTCTCCCTCACCCCCATAAACCCTTAGTTTGTTCTCAGAATTCAAGAGTCTCTCATGGATTGTCTCCCTCTCTCTCTCTCCAACTATTTTTCCCCTTCTTCTCCCTCATGCGCCTCCCTTAAGTTCCTCCTGATCCACCTATATGTGCAAACATATGGAATCTGTCGTTCTCTGCCTAAACAGTCACATTTAATCCATTCTCTAGATGTATATTCTACACCTTCACAGCTACCTTTCTATTTTCTCTCTCTGTAGTAATCAGACTATATAGTTTCTCTGGGTAATATTATCTTCATTTCTTTCTCCTCACCTCTAACCATATTCTACTCTTTATCTCTGAATTAAGCCAATTAGTCTCTCTGCCTGGTCATTTCTCTTCGAATTTCACTTCCTCCCCACCTTGTCATTTCTCTCTTTGTATGTACTCTTCCATCAGCACTGCATACACCCGCAGTTTATTTGTAGCTGGGAATTCTGGTTTTATGCTCTTAGACTGTCCTTTCTCTTTTGGGTTTTTCTTACTATTTCGTTTTAAATTTTAAATTTGAATTTGAATTATTTGTTTTTCCTCCTTCATCTTTTTTTTCCCTTTCGTTTCCTTCTTTCTTTTTTATTTCTTTCTTTTTCCCTTTCAGTTTGAGANTCTTTGGTGTGTTTGTGTGTCTTTATTCCCTCTGTGTTTGTCTGTCTGTTGTCTTTTCAGGGCAACCCCGAGCAACAAGCCAAAGTACAAAAGGTGGAGAGTCCCAAATATCTCTACGACTAGGGAAATAAAATAAACAAAGTCTCAACAAAGGAAACAAATAGACATATTAAAGAACACTTCCTGGATGGACAGTCCCTGGACAGTCAAGGAGCCTTCTTTAATACAACAGTGTTCGGAGGTGCAGAGTGTGTAACAAGCATTTAAAACTAACAAGAGAGAGAAAGCTAGACAAAATGATGAAACAAAAGAGCTCTCCTCCAAAGAAATTCCAGGAAGAAATGACAGCTAAATAACTGCTCAAAACAAATATAAGCAAAATAACTGAACAAGAATTTAGAACAATAGTCATAAAATTAATCACTGGGCTAGAAAAAGCCATGGAAGACATCAGAGAAACTATTGTTACAAGACTATGAGCTAAAAAATAGTTGTGATGTATTTAAAAATGCTATAAAAGAGATGCATAATAAAATGGAGGCGTCCAATGCACGGATTATAGAGACAGAAAGGAGAATAGGTGAATTAGAAGAAACAATTATAGAAAAAGAGGAAGCCAAGAAAAAGAGAGATAAACTGATCCAGGAACACGAAAGGAGAGTTCGAGAGCTGAGTGATGCAACCAAACGGAATGATATCCATATCATAAGACTTCCAGAGGAGGAAGAGAGAGGTAAAGGGGCTGAAGAAGTCCTGGAACAAATTATAGCAGAGAATGTTCCCAGTCTGGGTAAGGGAACAGACATCGAAATCCAAGAGGCACAGAGAACTCCTCTCAGACGTAACTTGAATTGATCTTCTGCATGATATATCATAGGGAAACCGGCAAAATAAAAGGACAGAGAGAATTCTGAAAGCAGCTAAGGATAAAAGGACACTAACATACAAAGCGAAACCTATCAGAGTGGTGACAGACCTATCTACTGAAACCTGGCAAGCCGGAAAGGAATGGCAGGAAATCTTCAATGTGATGAACAGAAAAAATAGGCAGCCCAGAATCCTCTCTCCAGCAAGCCACATTCAGAATAGAAGGAGAGATAAGAGTCTTCCCAAATAAACAAAAATGGAAAGAATTCATCACCACTAAAACCAGTCCTACAAGAAATCCTGAGGGGGATTCTCTGAGGGATATGTTGCAAGGAACGCAAGGTACCAGAGACTCCACCATAAGAATGAATCCTACAGAGAACACAATGACTCTAAACCCATATTTTTCAATAATAATACTGAAGGTAAATGGACTAAATGCTCCAATCAAAAGGCATAGAGTAGAGGAATGGATTTAAAAAAATCCATCTATTTGCTGTCAACAAGAAACTCATTTTAGACCTGAGGACACCTTCAGATGAAAGTAAGGGGATGGAGAAATGTCTATCATGCTACTGGAAGTCAAAGAAAGCTGGATTGGCTATAATAGACAAAATGGACTTTTAAAAAAAGGCAGTAACACGGGAGGAAGAAGAGCATTATATAAAAATTACATGGTCTATCCATCAGGAAGCGCAAACAATTATAAATGTCTACAAACCAAACATCGAAGCACCTAAATACATAAAACAAACACACAAAAAAAATCTTATGGATAAGAATGTGATAATAGGGGCGCCTGGGTGGCTTGGTCGGTTAAGCGTCCGACTTTCGCTTAGGGCATGATCTCGCGGTTCGTGGGTTCGAGGCCCGCGTCGGGCTCTGTGCTGACTGCCAGCTCAGAGCCTGGAGCCTATTTCAGAGTCTGTGTCTCCCTCTCTCTCTGACCCTCCCCTGCTCACGCTGTCTCTCTCTCTCCTAGAAGTAAATAAAAAAAATATTTAAAAAAAAAAAGAATGTGATAATAGCAGGGGACTTTAATACTCCACTTACAGCAATGGCTAGATCAACCAGACAGAAAATCACTAAAGAAACAATGCACTTGAATGACACATTGGACCAGATGGATCTGACAGATATATCNTTTAAACATTTTTATTATTGAGAAACAGAGAGAAACATAGTACATGCTTAGGGGGGTTGCAGAGAGATGGGGAGACACAGAATCCAAAGCAGGCTCCAGATTCTGAGCTGTCAGCACAGAGCTGGATGCGGGGCTCAAACCCACAAACTGCGAGATCATGACCTGAGCTGAAGTTGGATGCTTAACCTACTGAGCCACCCAGTCACCCCAAAAATTCATTTTTTAAGTCTAAATTTCAATTAGTTAACATACAGTACAATATTGGTTCAGGAATAGAATTTGATGATTATTTACATACAACACCCAGTGCTCATCACAAGTGCCTTCCTTAATACCCATCACACATGTAGCCCATGCCTGCCCACCTCCTTCCATGAATCCTGTTTGTCCTCATCTTTAAGATTTTCCTGTGGTTTGTTTCCTTTCTTCCCTTCCATCCTTACCATATGTTCATCTCTTTTGCATCTTAAATTCCACATATCAGTGAAAAAATATGGTAATTGTCTTTCTCCGATTGACTTACTTCAATTAGCATAAATCATTCTAGCTCTGTCCACATCATTGAAACTGGCAAGATTTCATTCTGAGAGCTTAGTAATACTTAATTGTATGTGTGTATACACATTATGTGTGTGTGTGTATGATCTTTTTAAAATTTAATTATTTGAATTCAAGGTAGTTAACATACAGTGCAGTATTGGTTTCCTGAGTAGAACCCGTGATTCATCAATTATATATATAACACTGACTGCTCATCTCAGAAAGTGTCCACCTTAATGTCCATGACCCATTTAGCCTACCCTCTGACACACCTCGCTTCCAGCGACCCTCAGTTTGTTCTCTGTATTTAAGAGTATCTTATGGTTTGCCTCCTTTTCTATTTTTATCTTATTTTTCCTTCCCTTCCCCTTTGTTCATCTGTTTTTTAAATTCCATATATGGGTTAAATCATATGATATTTGTTTCTCTGACTAATTTCACTTAGCCTAATATACATTAGTTCCATCCACATTATTACAAATGGCAAATTTCACGTTTTTTTGATCCCCAAGTGGTATTCCATTATGTATGTATGTGTGTGTACATACATATATATACACACACACATATATGTGTATATATATGCCACCTCATCTTTATCCACTCATCACGGATGGATATTTGGGCTCTTTCTGTAATTTGAGTATTGTTGATAGTGCTGCTATAAATATTGGGGTCCATGTACCCCTTAGAATCAGCATTTTTTTTTAATCCATTGGATAAAAACCTAGTAGTACAATTGCTGGGTTCTATGATGGCTCTATTTTTAATTTTTTGAGGAATCTTCACACTGTTTTCCAGAGTGGCTGCACCATTTTGCATTCCCACCAAAAGTGCAAAGGGGTTTCCTGTTCTCTTAATCTTTGCTAATTTCTGTCGTGTCCCAAATTGTTAATTCTAGCCATTCTGAACAGGTGTTAGGTGGTATCTTTTTGTGGTTTTGATTTGTATTTCTCTGATAATGACTTATTTTGACCATCTTTTTCATGTGGTTGCTAGCCATCTAGAGGTATTCTCTGCAAAAGTGTATTCATGTCTTCCGTCCATTTCTTCACTGGATTATTTGCTTTCTGGGTATTGAGTTTGATACGTTCTTTATGGATTTTGCATACTAACCCTTTATCTGATATGTCATTTGCAAATATCTGCTCCCATTCCATTGTTTGCCTTGTTTTGCTGATTGTTTTCTTTGCTGTGCATATTTTTATCTTGATGAAGTCCCAATTGTTCATTTATGCTTTTAACTCCTTTGACTCTGGAGACATGCATAGTAAAAATCTGCTATGGCTAGGGTCAAAGAGGTTGCTGGCCGTTTTCCCCTGCAGGATTTTGATAGTCCTGTCTCACATTTATGACTTTCTTCCATTTTGAATTTATTTTTGTGTATGGTGTAAGAAAGTGGTCCAGGTTCATTCGTCTGCATGTCGCACTCTAGTTTTCCCCACACCATTTCCTGCAGAGACTGCTTTTTTTCCATTGGGTATTCTTTGCTGTTTATTGAAGATTAGTTGGCCATACACTTCTGGGTCCATTGATTAATTCTCCTTTTTGTTCCATTGATCTATGTGTCTGTTTTTATTCCAGTACCATACTGTCTTGATGAGTACAGCTTTGTAATACAGCTTAAAATCCTGCATTATGATGCCTCCAGCTTTGGTGTTCTTTTTCAACATTACTTTTGCTATTTTAGATCTTTTTTGGTTCCAAACAAATTTTAGAATTGTTTGTTCTAGCACTGCAAAGAATGCTGGTGTTATTTTGATAGGGATTGCATTGAATGTGTAGGTTGTTTTGGGTAGTAGAGGCATTTTAACAACATTTTTTTTTCCAATCTATGAGCTGGGAATATTTTTCCATTTCTTTGGGTCTTCTTCAATTTCTTTCCTAAGCTTTCTATAGTGTTCAGGGTATGGATGTTTTACCTCTTTGGTTAGGCTTATTCCTATGTGCCTTATCGTTTTTCATGCAATTATAAATGAGATCAATTTCTTGATTTATTTTTGCTGTATCATTATTGGTGTGTAATGATACAACAGGCTTCTGTAAGCTGATTTTATATCCTGTGATTTGCTGAATTAATGTATCAGTTCTAGCACTTCTTTTTCAGTGAAATCTTTTGGGTTTTCCAGATAATGTATCATGTCATCATGTCACTCTTCAAATGAAAGTTTGACTTCCACTTTATCAATTTTTATGCCTTTATTTTTTGTTATTGTTGTCTGATTGCTAAGGCTAGGACTTCCAATAGTATGTTGAACAAAAGCATAAACCACATCTTCTGTATCCATTCATCTGTCGAGGGATATTTGGACGCTTTCCATATAATGCTGCTACAAACATTGGGGTGCTTCTACCACTACAAATTTGTATTTTTGTATCCTTTCCTGGATCCTAGGTATGTTCTAATTTCAGTTTTTGGAGGAATCTCCATACTGTTCTCCTGAGTAGCTGCACAAGGTTACATTCCCACCAATAGTGCAAGAGGGTTCCCCTTTCTCCGCATCCCCCCAACCCCTTTGGTTCCTTGTGTTATTTTTTGACATTTTGACAGGTGTGAGATGATGTCTCATTGGAATTTTGATTTGTATTTTCATAACAATGAGTTGTTTTGAGTATCTTTTCATGTGTCTGTTAGCCATTTGGACATCTTTGGAAAAGTGTCTATTCATGTCTTCTGCCCATTTCTTAACTGTCTGTTTTGCTTTGGGTGTATTTAGTTTGATAAGTTCTTTATTAACTTTAGATACTAATCCTTTATCAGACATGTCATGGGCAAATATCTTCTTCCATTTCATAAGCTACTTTTAAGTGTTGGTAATGTTTGCTATTCTGTGCAGAAGCTTTTTATGTTGATGAAGTCCTAATAGTTCATGTTGCTTTTGTTTCTCTTGCCTTCAGTGATGTGTCTTGTAAGACGTTGCTCTGGCAGAGGTCCAAAAGGTTATTGCCTGTGTTCTCCTCTAGAATTTTGATAGTCTCCTGTCTTACATTCAGCTCTTCCATTCATTTTTAGTTTATCTTTGAGTATGGTGTAAGAAAGTGGTCTAGTTTCATTCTTGATATCACTGTCCAATATTCTCAGCACCATTTGTTGAAAAGATTATTTTATTTTCCATTGGAGATTCTTTCCTGCTTTGTCAAAATGTAGGTGAACATATAGTTGTAGGTCAATTTCTGGGTTTTCTATTCTGTTCCATTGATCTATGTGTCTGATTTTGTGCCAGTCTTGATGACTGCAGCTCTGTAGTATAGCTTTAAATCCAGAATCACGAGGCCTCCAATTTTAATTTTCTTATTCAGGATTGCTTTATGGTCTTTTGTGGGGGGATAATTCGGGGTCTTCTGTGGTTTCATACAAATTTTAGGACTGTTTCTTATATCTCTATGAAAATTACTGGTGGTATTTTGATAGGGATTGCATTAAATGTGTATATTACTTTGGGTAATATAGACTTTTGAACAATGTTTGTTCTTCCAAACAATCAGCATGGAATGTTTTCCAATTTCTTTGTGTCCTCTTTAATTTCTTTCAAAAGTATTCTATAGTTTTCAGAATATATATTTTTTACCTCTTTAGTTAGGTTAATTCTTAGGTATCTTATTGTTTTTGATGAAATTGCAAATGAGATCTATTTCTTGATTTCTCTTTCTGCTGCTTCGTTATTGATATATAGAAATGCAACAGATTTCTGAATGTTGATTTTATACCCTTAGTCTTTGCTGAATTCACATATCTTTTCTAGCAATTTTTTGGTTGAATCTTTCTGGTTTTCTACATAGAGTATCATGTTGTCTGCAAATAGTGAAAATTTGCTTGCTTACTGATTGGGATTCTTTTTATTTCTTTTTGCTGTCTGATCGCTGAGGCTAAGACTTCCAGGACTATGTTAAATAGTAAGTGTGGCATGGGACTCCCTTGTCTTGTTCCTGACCATAGGGGCAAGTCTTTCAGTTTTCCCCATTGAGGGTGATAGTAGCTGTGGGTCTTTTGTATATGGCCTCCATGATGTTGAGTTGTGTTCCATCTATCCCTACTTTTTTCAGTTTTTTTAAAAGTCAAGAATGGATGCTGTATTTTGCCAAATGCTTCTTCTGCATCTATTGACAGGGTCATATGGTTCTTATACTTTCTTTTATTAATGTGGTGTATTACATTGACTTATTTGCAAACATTGAACCAGCCATGCAGCCCAGGAATAAAGCCCACTTGACTATGGTGAATCATTCTTTTATTTATTTTTTTCTAATTTTTAAAAATTTATTTCTGAGAGAGAGAGACAGAGACAGAGACAGCGTGAGCAGGGGAGGGACAGAGAAAGAGGGAGACACAGAATCTGAAGCAGGATCCAGGCTCTGAGCTAGCTGTCAGCACAGAGCCCGACGTGGGGCTCGAACCCACGAACCATGAGATCATGACCTGAGTTGAAGTCGGACGCTTAACCAACTGAGCCACCCAGGCGCCCCAATTCTTTTAAATACTGTTAGATTCAATTTCCCAGGACCTTGTTGAGAATTTTTACATCCATGATCATTAGGGATATTGGCCTGTAATTCTCCTTTGTAGTGGTGTCTTTGTCTGGTTTTAGAATAAAGGTAATTTTGGCCTCATGGAATGAGTTTGAAAGATTTCCTTCCATTTCTATTTTCTGGACCAGTTCAAGAATATATATTAACTGTCCTCTCAAAGTTTGGTAGAATTCCCCTGGGAATCCATCTGGCCCAGGACTCTTGTTTCTTGGGAGATTTTTGATCACTGATTCAATTATTTTGTGGGTCATGGCTGTCTAAAATTTCCATCCCTTTTTCAGTTTTGCAGTTTATGAGTTTCTAGGAGTTTGTCTATTTCTTCTAGATTGCCCAGTTTGTTGGCATATAATTTTTGATAGTATTTAATTTTATTTCATTTGTGTTGATTGTGACTTCTCTTTCATTTGTGATTTTATCTATCTGGGTCCTTTTTCTCTCTGTTTTGTTATAAGTCTGGCTAGGGGGTTATTAATTTTGTTTATTCTTTTAAGGAAGTAGCTCTTAGTTTCATTGATCTGTTCTATTGGTTTTTTGTTATTTGTTCATTTGTTTCTATATCATTTATTTCTTCTCTGATGTTTATTATTTCCCCTCTTCTTTTGACTTTAAGATTTCTTTGCTTTTCCTCTTCCAGCTCCTTTAGATGTAAAGTTTGGTTGTGTATTTGGAACCTTTATGCTTCTTGAGATAGGTCAGAATTGCAATATGCGTCCCTCTTAGGACTGCTTTTGCTGCATGCCAAAGGGTTTGGACTGTTCTAGTTTCATTTTCATTGGCTTCCATATATTTTCTTAATTGTTTTTTAATTTCCTGGTTAACCAATTCAGTCTTTAGTAGGATGTTCTTTAACGTCTATGTATATGAGGTGTTTCCAAATTTTATCTTGTGGTTGACTTCAAATTTCATAGCGTTGTGATATAAAAATATGCATGGTATGATCTCAATCTTTTTGTTCCTTTTCAGGGATGTTTTGTAACCCAGTATGTCATCTATTCTGGAGAATGTTCCTTGTGCATTGTAGAAGAATGAGTATTCTGATGCTTTAGGATAAAATGTTTTTAATATATGTTAAGTCAGTGTGGTCCAGTGTGTCATTCAAAGCCATTGTTTCCTTGTTGATTTTCTGCTGAGATGATGAATCCATTGATGTAAATGGGATGTGATAGTCCCCTATTATTATTATATTATTATCAATGAATTTCATTGTCTTTGTTATTAATTGATTTACATATTTGGAAGCTCCTAGTTGGGGGCATTAGTATTTATAGTTTTAGATCTTTAGATAGATAGACCCCTTAATTATGTTATAATGCTCTTCATCTCTTGTTACAGTCTGTGTTTTAAAGTCTAGTTTGTTTGATTTAACTAGGCTACTCTGGCTTTCTTTTGACGTTGATTACCATGATAGATGGTTCTCCATCTCCTCATTTTCAATCTTCAGGTGTTATTAGGTCTACAATTTGTCTCTTGCAGGCAGCATATAGATGGATCTAGTCTTTTTTCTAATCCATTCTGATACCCTATGTCTTTTGATTGGAGCAATTAGTCCATTCACATTCATAGTGACTAGTGAAAGATGTGAACTTTGTGCATTGTGTTTCCTGTAAAGTTGCTGTTTCTGGTGATATTCTCTGGTCCATTCTACTGGTTGTTGCTTTTGGTCTAATTTGTTTTTGTTTTTGTTTAGTATTCTCTCCACTAAAGGTGTCCCCTTTAAAATATCTTGCAGGGCTTTTTTAATGGTCAGGAACTCCTTTAGTTTTTGTTTGTAGGGGCAACCCTTTATCTCTCCTTCTATTATGAATGTCAGCCTTGCTGATAACCAATTCTTGGCTACATATTTTTCCCACTCAGCATATTGAATAACCCTGCCACTGTTTCCTGACCTGCCACATTTCTGTGGACAGATCTGCTACAAAACTTATCTGTTTTCCCTTGTAGGTTAAGGTCATTTTTTCCCTGGCTGCTTTCTTTGTGTGTGTATTTTTGTGAATTTGACCATGATATGGTGGTGGGTTTTATTTTGGGTTTCATTGAATATAATGAGAATTCTCTGTGATTCTTGTATTTTGATATCTGTTTCCTTCCCCAGATTAGGGAAGTTATCTATAATTTCCTCAAATACCACGTGTGCCCCCTTTTTCTTCATTTTCTGGGACTCTTATGATACATATGATATTATGGTTAAGGTGTCACTGAGTTCTCAAGTCTACATTTACAATCCAATATCTTAATTCCCTCTTCTTTTCAGCTTCATTATTTTCAATAAGTATATCTTCAGTATCATTGAGTCATTCCTGTGCTTTGTCTATCCTCATTGTTATGGCATCCATTCCGGTTTGCATCTTGGTTATAGCATTATCTTGTTTTTGGCTTGAATAGATTTTAGGTTTCTATCTCTGCAGTAAAGGATTCTCTAGTGTCTTCTATGCTTTTTCAAGCCCAGCTAGTATCCTTATAATTGGTTTAAATTCTAGTTCAGACATCTTATGTAAGTCTGTATTGATTAAATCCTTAGCCATTACTTCTTCCTGTTGTTCCTTTTGAGGTGAATTCCTCCATCTTGTCATTTTATGTTGAAAAAAAAAAACAAAAAACAAAGGCAAGGTAGAGCNTAGACTTGGTTTGTGTGAGGGGTTTGTGCTGGTCTTCCGGGGGAGGGGCCTTTTGTGCTGATTCTCAGGAGGACTTGCCCTAAGGGATATGCACCTGCACCGTGCAGGGTGACGAGGCTTGGTATAAGCAGCTCCCTTCTCCACTTGGTAGCACTGTATCACTCAGTGAGGTTGATCAGTGCTGATGGGTGTGGGGGGAGGGTGGAAATGGCATCACTCTGTTCTCTTTTCCCCAGAGCATAGTTTGTGGCTTCCATTCTTCAAGAAGCCCTCACAGAAAGCAAACACTCACCCCTCTTGTGTCCCCAGCTTCTGTCAGATCCCTGCCTTCACCCTGTGTCTGATCACTCTGCCTGCCAGGTGATACAGTACTCTTATGTTTTATCTCAGGTGCCTGGCTGTGTTTCAGAACTCTGAATTTTAGGAACATGTGTGGCATTGACCTGCACTGACTCTCTGGGGGAGGGGTTCAGTGAGTTCTTGCTGTTTGCTGTTTTGTCCCAAAACAGTGGTCATATAACCATGCGACAGTTGGCAGTTTATGGCAAAGTGCAGTAGAAAGCTTGCACTAAGTTTCACTGCCCTCAGCTGGTGACCCCGTTCCTCTGGGAACATTGCAAGACATTGGTGTCACCAGTTATTGTTTCCCCAGAGAGGCCATGCTGCTACTCTCAAATGCACTCCAAGCAGGGGAACTCTTTCTCCCCATGTGACCCAGGGGTTCCTCAGACCTTGTTGCCCATTCCTGAGTTTCCACACTCCTTTCCTATAGGAGCACCAGTGTGCTGGTTAGGCATGACCCCAGTGGGGACTTCAAAGCTTTAGATTTTGTGCTCCACTGCTTATTATAACTTGTGGTAGTCTCCCTTAAGCTCCTTAAGCAGGGCTCCTTCCCCATAGCACCCATAGTTCTTATCTCACAAATCGACTCTCTACAGCTCCTACGTTCCACAAGGTGGTCCTTTTTCTGTTTGTAGACATGAAGTTTTGATCTAGTAGTCCTCAGATCAATTTCTTCCATGTTCAGAATAATTTGATATTCATATAGCTGTGTTTGAGGGACAAAACAAACTTAAAATTTCCCTGCTCCTCCACCATCTTAACTCCTCCCTTCCTCCACAACTGGGTATTTTTCAAATAAATGAAACTTTTATTCAAAAAGATACATGCACCCTTATGTTTATTGCTCTAGTATTTACAATAGTTAAGATATGGAAGAAAACCTACTGTCCATCCATAGATAGTTGGATCAAGAATATGTGGTATATATACACTATAGAATTTTATTCAGCCATAAAAATAAAGGAAATAGTGTTATTTGCAACAATATGAATGGATTTAGGGTATAATGCTAAGTAAAATAAGTCAGATACAGTAATACAAATACCACATTATTTCATTCATATATAGAATTTAAGAAAAAGAACAAAGGAAAAAGGATACAAACAAAAAAGTAGACTCTTAAGTATAGATACCAAACTGGTGATTACCAGAGGGAGCATGGGTCGGGGGGTGGTTGAAATAGATTAAGTGGATTACAAGTACACTTATTCTGATGAACACTGAATATTGTATAGAATTGTTGAATCACTACATTTTACACCTGAAACTAATATTAAACTATATTTTAACTTTACTGGAATTACAAAAATAAATAACCTTCTTACAAGTCAACAACAAAACCACAAAGAAAGGAGAAAGGATTTGAATAGACACTTTCTCTGAAACGTACAAATGGTCAACAATCACATGAGGAAAAAAAAGATAAACATCATTTGTCATTAGGGAAATGTAAATGAAAATCACAGTGAAGTACTATTTCATGCACAGTTGGATGGCTGCAATTAAAAAAATAAATAAAACATAACAAGTGTTTACAAGATATGCAGAAATTGGCACATTTGTACATTGCTGATAAAAATGTAAAAGGGAAAACATTTTGGCAGTTCCTACAAATAAAATAGAATTATCATATGATCCAGCAATATGACTTGTGGTTTTACCTACAATAATTGTAAACAAGTGTTCAAACAAAACTTCATGGACATAGAGGCATTATTTACAATAGTTAAAAGTCAAATTTCCACTAACAAATGAGTGGATAAACAATATATAGTATATCCATAAAATGGAATATTAATCAGCTTTAAAATGAATGAATTACTGAAACATGGTAATACATAGACAAATTTTGAAAACACTATACTGAAAGAAGCCAGACACAAAAGGCCACAATATTATATAAATTCATTTATATGAATTATCTAGAATAAGCAATTACTTGGAGACAAAAAGCAGATTCCTGGTTTCCAGGGGTGGGGGCACAGGATACTGGGTGAATGACTGCTTAATAATTATGGTGTTTCCTCCAAAGAAAGATGGCAGTAGAACCTGAGGATCCTAGGCACACCTCTTCCCACAAACACAACTAGATAACTATCTAGTTATCCTAAGTACCATAGAAATCAACTTGATGACTGGCAGAAGAACTGCTCAAGTAAAAGCAGAGCAGAACCCACATTAAAGAAGGTAGGAATTGTGGAGACGTGATTTAGGGGAGACAAGGACCACAGATACTGTGGAGGGGAGGTAGTGGTAGCAGTGAAGGAGAAGAGAGAAAGGAGCACACAGGGAAACACCCAAGGAGAATGTTTCCCCAAAGCCATAGGCTTGGAAAATGAGAGAGGTTGAATTTCATGTGTTCTTGCAACCAGCAGGGCTTAAAGCCTGGATTTTTTTATATATTTATTTTAATTTTTTAATGTTTATTGTTGAGAGAGAGAGCGAGCCAGAGCATGATCAGGGGAGGGACGGGAGGTGGGGTGGGGAGACAGAATCTTAAGCAGGCTCCAGTCTCTGAGCTGTCAGCATAGAGCCTAATGTGGGACTCAAANGGGAAAAGGACAGTAGACTCCGGTGGAGATGGGACCTGCTTACAAAAAACCCTGCCCCTCTGTGCCTGGCAATTGCTTATCAACCTGAATGGGGCTGACAGTGAGTGAATCAGATGGCCTATCCTCCTGACCAGCAGAGCCAACAGTCCCAGGCACCAACATTTTCCTTTGGTTTTGTATCTTAGTCTGNTTTATTTCCACCTCTTTCATTTTTCTCTTTGTATGGGATCAGGTTCTCTGCCCTTTTCTTTGTTCCAGGGTTACTTCAATGAACACATCAAAGCACACCTGGTGGCAGGTCCAAACAATGCAGCACTACAAGCAAGGAGAAGCTTTGTAGAGAACTGAACAGTGGGATGGAGCAGCCAAATATGCAATAACAGAGGTCATGCAACACACTCCAAAAACATTTCCTGAAGGGCCAGGCTCTGGACAATGTATGACACCTTTGTAATATAGTAGTACTTGTAGGTGCAGGGTATATAGAAAGCTATTAAAACACATTAAACTCAAAATGGATAAAGGACCTGAATGTGAGACAGGAAAGCATCAAAAGCCTAGAAGAGAAAGCAGGAAATAACCTCCTTGACCTCAACCGCAGCAATTTCTNAGAAAAAAAACACGTAAAAGATAGAAACCTAGTCAAAATGACAAAATGGAAGGATTCTCCTCAAAAGAAATTCCAGGAAGAAATGACAGCCAGATAATATCTGTAAACAGATATAAACAATATATCTGAACAAGAATTTACAATAACAGTCATAAGACTAATAGCTGTGCTTGAAAAAAGCATAGAAGACACCAGAGATTTTATTGCTAAAGAGATCAAAGACCTAAGAAATACACCGATGAATTAAGAAATGCTATAAATAAGATGCAAAATAAACTAGATATAGTGACAGCGAAGATGGAAGAAGTAGGGGAGAGAATAGGTGAAGAGAAGATAGAATTATGGGAAATGATGAAACTGAATAAAAGAGGAAAAGGAAATCACTAGACCATAGGGAGAATTAGAAACCTAGTGATTCAGTGAAACAAAATAATATCCATATTGTAGAAATTCCAAAAGAAAAAGGGAGAGAGAAAGGGGCAGAAGGTTTATTTGAACACATTATAGTTGGTAATGTCCCTAATCGGGGGAAGAAAACAGGCATCCAAGTCCAAGAAGCAAAGAGAACTCCCTTCAAAATCAACAAAAACAGGTCAACATCATGACATATCATAGTGAAACCAGTAAAATACAAAGATAAAAAGAGAATTCTGAAAGCAGCTAAGGACAAATCACCCATAACTGACAAGGGTAGACACATAAGGGTAGTAGCAGACCTGTCCACTGAAACTTGGCAGGCTAGAAGGGAGTGGTAGGAAATATTCAATGTGTTAAATAGGAAAAATATGCAGCCAAGGATCTTTTACAGGCTTTCATTCAGAATAGAAGGAGAGATAAAGTCTTTCTCAGAGAAACAAAAACTAAAGGAGTTCCTGACCACTAAGCCAGCCCTGCTGGAGATCCTAAGGGGGACTATGTGAGTGGAAAGCAGCAAAGGTTACAAAAGACCAGAGACATGACTACAAGCACAAAACCTACAGATAACACAATGACACTAAATCCATATCTTTCAGTAATCACTCTGAATGTAAATGGACTAAATGATCCAATCAAAACACACATATCAGAATGAATTTTAAAAAAAAAAGATCCACCTATATGCTGCTTACACAAGACTCATTTTACACATAAGGACATGTGCCGATTGAATGTGAGGGGATGGACAATCGTCTATCATTTTACTGGATGTCACCATAGCCACACTTATTATCAAACAAACTAGATTTTAAAACAAAGACTGTAATAAGAGATGAAAAAGGGCATTATATCATAATTAAGGGCTCTATCCATCAAGAAGAGCTAACGATTGTAAATTTTTATGCCCCCAACGTGAAGGCACACAAATATATGTCAATTAATCACAAACGTAAATGAATGTAGAGATAATACTGTGATTGTAGGGGACTTTAATACTCCACTTACAGCAATGAATAGATCATCTAGGCAGAAAATCCATAAAGAAATAATGCCTCTGAGTGACACATTGGACTAGATAGACCTAACAGATATATTCAGAACTTTTCATACAAAAGCAGCAAAATATACATTATTCTTGAGTGCGCATGGAACATTTTCCAAAATAGATCTCACAATGGCTCACAGAATAGCACTGAACAAATATAAAAAGATTGAGATTATACTATGCATATTTTCAGGTCACAATTACAAAACTGGAAATCAACCACAGGAAAATTTTGGAAAGTCCCCAAATATACGGAGGTTAAAGAGTATCCTACTAAAAAATAAGTGGATCAATGAAAAAATTTAAAAATATATGGAAGCAAATAAAAATGAAAACACAACAGTCCTAACCCTTTGGGATGCCATAAAGGCAGTTGTAAGTGGAAAATACATTGCAGTTCAGGCCTATCTGAAAAGCAAGAAAGGTCCTAAATACACAACCTAACCTTGCACCTAAAGGAACTAGAAAGGCAGAAGCAAAGAAAGCCCAAAGCCAGCAGAAGAGAAATAACCTGTGAAGATTAGAGCAGAAATAAACCATATAGAATCCCCCTCCCTCCCCCAAAAAAAAGAAAGTAGAGAGATCAATGAATCTAAGAGCTGGTGTTTTAAAAGAATAAACAAAATTGATAACCCCCTAGACAGAATTCTCAAGAGGAAAGGAGAGAGGACCCAAACAGATAACATTATAGATGAAAGAGGAGGGATCACAATCAACACCACAGACATACATCAATTGTTAGAGAATACTATGAAAAATTATATTCCAACAAACTGGATAATCTGGATGAAACAGACAAATTCCTTAACACTCACACACCACCAAAACTCAAAACAGTCATGAAATAAAAAATTTGAACAGACCCATAACCAGCAAAGAAATTGCATCAGTTATCTAAAATCTCCCAACAAATAGGAGACTTGGGCCATATGGCTTCCCAGGGGAATTCTACCAGAGATTTAAAGCAGAATTAATACCTATTCTTCTCAAGATGTTCCAAAAAAAAAAAAAAAAAAAAGGAAACAAAAGGAAATATTCCAAACTCATTCTATGAAGCCAGCTTTACCTTTTTTCCAATACCGGATAAAGACCTCACTAAAAAGGAGAATTACAGGCCAATATCCATGATAAACCTGGGTGTAAAAATTCTCAACAAGATACAAGCAAATCGAATTCAACAGTACATTAAAATAATTATTTGCCATGATCAAGTGGGATACATTCCTGGGCTGCAAGGCTGGTTCAACATTCATTCACAAATAGATAAGCATGATACAACACACTAATAGAAGAAAGGATAAGAACCATATGATCCTGTCAACGGATGCAGAAAAAACATTTGACAAAATATAGCATCCTTTCTTAATAAAAACCCTCAAGAAAGTTGGGATAGAAAGAATATACTTCAATATCATAAAAGCCATATATGAAAGGCCCACAGCTAATATCATCCTCAATGGGGAAAAACTGAGAGCTTTCCCCCTAAGGTCAGGAACATGACAGAGATGTCCACTCTCATTACTGTTGTTCAACATAGTATTGGAAGTCCTACCCTCAGCAATCAGACAACAAAACGAAAAAAAAAGTATCCAAATTGGCAAAGAAGTCAAACTCTAACTTTTTGCAGATGACATGATCCTCTATATGGAAAACCTGAAAGACTCAACCAAAAGCTACTAGCACTAATATATGAATTCAGCAGAGTCGCAGAATAGGAAATCAATGTACAGAAATCAGTTGCATTTCTATACACCAATAATGAAGCAATAGAAAGAGAAACCAAGGAATCGATCCCTCTTGCAATTGGACCAAGAACCATAAAATACCTAGGAATAAAATACCTAGGAATAAACCTAACAAAAGAGGTAAAATATCTGTATGCTGAAAACTATAGAAAGCTTATAAAAGAAATTGAAGACAAAAAAAGGAAAAATATTGTATGCTCATGGATTAGAGGAACAAATATTACAAACATTGCTGAAATGTCAACACTACCCAAAGTTACCTACGTATTCAATACACACATCAAAATACCACCAGCATTCTTCAACATAGCTAGAACAAACAATCCTAAAATTTGTATGGAACTCCAAAAGACCCCAAATAGCCAAAGTAATGTTGAGAAAGAACACCAAAACTGAAGGCACCACAATCCCTGACTGTAGAATGTATTACAAAGGTGTAGTGATCAAGATAGTATGGCATTGGCACAAACACAGACACATAGACCAATGGAATAGAGAACCCAAGGGGTGTCTGAGTCACTCGGTCACTTACGTGGCCCACTTTGGCTCAGGTAATTATCTCATGGATCATTGTTTCAAGCCTCACATGTGGCTCTATGATGACAGCTCCAAGCCTGTCTCTCTGACCCTCCCCCACTTGTGCTCCATCTCTCTCTCTTTCAAAAATAAATAGGCATTAAAAAATAATAAAGAACTCAGAAATGGGCCCAAAATATATTACCAATTAATCTTTGACAAAGCAGGAAAGAGTATCCAATGGAAAAAAGACAGTCTCTTTAGCAAATGGTGCTGAGAGAACTGGACAGCAACATTCAGAAGAATGAAAGTGGACAAGTTTTTTACACCATACACAAAAATAAATTCAAAATAGATGAAAGATCTAAATGTGAGACAGGAAACTATCACAATATATAGGAAAAAAACAGATAGCAACCTCTTTAACCTTGACCAACTTAACTTCTTACTTGACAGGTCTCCAAAGGCAAGCGAAATAAAAGCAAAAATGAACTATTGAGACCTCATCAAGATAAAATGCTTCTGCACAGCAAAGGAAACTATCAACAAAACTAAAGGGCAATTGACAGAATGGGAGAAGATATTTGCAAATGGCATATCAGATAAAGGGTTAGTCTCAAAAATCTATAAAGAACTTCCCTAACTCAATACCTGAAAAACAAACAGTGCAGTGAAGAAGTGGGCAGAAGTCATGAATAGACACTTTTCCAAAGAAAACATCCAGATGGTAAAGAGACACATGAAAAGATGCTCAACATCAGTCATTATAAGGGAAATACAAATCACAACAACATTGAGATATTACCTCACACCAGTCAGAGTGGCAAAAATTAACAACTCAGGAACCAACAGATGCTGATGAGGATGTGGAGTAACAGGAACCCTCTTGCACTGTTGGTGGGAATGCAAACTGGTGCAGCCACTTTGGAAAACAGTGTGGAGGTTTCTCAAAAAATTAAAAATAGAACTACCCTATAACCCAGCAATAGNAACAATAGTCAAGTTATGGAAAGAGCCCAAATGTCCATCAACTGTTGAATGGATTAAGAAGATGTGGTATATATATTCAATGCAATACTACTCATCGAGGGAAAATGAATGAAATATTCCCATTTGTATAAACTTGGATGGAAATGGAGGGTATTATGGTAAGCAAAATAAGTCAGTAGGAGAAAAACAGATACCATATGAATTTGCTGATATGTGAAATTTGAGAAACTTAACAGATGACCAGAAGGGAAGGAATCAAAAAATAAGATAGAAACTGAGACGGTGGTCAACCATATGAGACTCTTTAAATACAGAAAACAAACTGAGGGTTGATGGGGGATGGGAGTTGGTGGGTGGGAGAAATTGATGATGGGCATGAGGAAGGCACTTGGGATGAGCACTGGATATTGTATGTAAGTGATGAATCACAGGAATCTACTCTTGAAGTCAAGACTATACTGCATATTAGCTAAATTAACAATAAATAAATTTTTTAAAAAAGCAATGAAGCTGAACATAGGAGAGAAGGAAGAATTGTGGAACATGAGAAGGAATAGAGTTAAGGAACTCAGTGACTCTATCAAACATAATAACATTCATATTATAGGAATCAGAGAAGAAGAAGATACAGAAAATCAGGCCAAAACTATATTTGAAGAAATAATAGCTGAAAACTTCTCTAACCTGAGGAAAGAAACAGACATACAGATCAGGGGGCACAGAGAACTCCTATCAAACTCAATAAAAGCAGGCCAACAACAAGATAAATTATAATTAAATTTGCAAAACATATACAGCAAGACAAAATAAGTTTTAACTTAGAAATGAAGAACCTTAAGGTAGCTGCAGATTCCTCTATACAAACTTGGCAAGCCAGAAGACAGTGGCATGATATATTCAGTGTGCTGAATGGGGGAAAATTTACAGTCAAGAATACTCTATACAGCAAGGCTATCATACAGAATACAAGGAGATATAAAGAGTTTCCCAGGGGTGCCTGGGTGACTCAGTCAGTTAAGTATCCTACACTTGATTTTGACTCAGGTCAAAAGATCAAGCCCCTTATTGGGGCCTGCACT
>NW_027532872.1:142270-142653 GCF_008692635.1 Crocuta crocuta
ATTCTCTCTCCTCTCTCTGTCCCTCCCTTGCTCTCTCTTTCTCTCCCTCTCTCTCTCAAAAATAAATAAATCAATATTAAAAAACATGTTATTATGTAAAAAAAAGAAATCTATGATTATTCTGATTGGTACAACAAAAAAACTTTTAATGAAATACAACTTCTATATGTAACTTGCAAAAAGGTAACTCTGATGTTAAAAAACAAATTCCTTCTTTCTGATGAAAGAAGCCAAGAGCATATATATGGGAAGATAAAACATGAAATCCATTTCAAATATAATCAGGAGCAAGACCAGTCTGTCTCATATTATTCAACATTTTTCTGAAAGTTCAAAACCTAACAATAAAAGTATAATAAGTATATAAAGAATATCAGAACGAA
>NW_027532872.1:143003-143456 GCF_008692635.1 Crocuta crocuta
ATAAAATAAAATAAAATAATTTTAAAAAAACAATCACAAAAAATACATTAAAAAAAAAGAATATCATAACACTTAACTGAGAGACATAAAATAAGATAAATGGAGACACATACCAATTCCTTGAGAGAAAATTCAATTCTGGAAAAAAATGTCAATTCTTCCTACATTTATCTATACATTCAATGTGATTCCTCTCAAAATCCAATGGGATATTTTTATGATATATATTTGTACCAAACTTCCTCTGGAAGAAAAAATGCAACAAGGTGAAGAAGATTTAGCAAAACTGCTACTGAAAAGAGACTTCTTCCAGATATGAAAACTAGTATCACAATAAAAGAACAACAGAAACTCCAGAAACAGACAGACAGGCAGACAGACACACAGACACACACTAATTCAATATAAGATAAATATGGTATTTCAAATCAGTGGGGAAATAATAGTTTGTCC
>NW_027532872.1:143563-143822 GCF_008692635.1 Crocuta crocuta
GATACGGTTTAAAAACAAATAAAACAAAACAAACAAAAATGTTATCTAAAACCCAGTTGTTCTAAAGGAAGAAGTTAACATAAAAATTGAGTGATATATACATGAGGTACCTGGGTGGCTCAGTAGGTTAAGTGTCTGACTCTTGATTTCAGCTCAGGTCATGATCTCACGGTTTATAGGTTCAAGCCCCAGTTGGGATTCTCTCACTCCCTCTCTCTCTGCACTTCCCCTGCTCACTTTCAGTCTCTCTCTCAAAATA
>NW_027532872.1:144869-153345 GCF_008692635.1 Crocuta crocuta
TAGCATGAGAAAGAATGAGCTAATATATTTAATATATGAAGATTTCTTTTTATCAACAGGAAAAAAAATAGCCTAACATGAAAATGGGTTGAGTATAAAGAGCTTATTCATATAAACAGAAATATAAATGGTCATAAACATATAGAAAATTCTTTTTAAAAAACTGTTTTAGTGTTTATTTATTTTTGAGAGAGAGAAAGAGAGACTGACCAAGAGCACAGGGGAGAGACAGAGAGACAGGAGGCACAGAATCCCAAGCAAGCTCCAGGCTCTCGAAGCTGTCAGCACAGAGTCTGACACAAGGCGCAAACTCATGGACATCAGATAATGACCTGAGCTGAAGTTGGAAGCTTAACTGACTAAGCCACCGAGGTGCCCCTAGAAAAATTTTAACTTTGCATATCATCAAAAACTTGGATAGTGAAAGAAAGATATATCTGTTTATATATCAAATTGTCACTGATGAGAACAGAGAAATGTTGAGAGAGAAATAAAGTCCACCTTTTTTTGTAGGGGTCTAAATGGGTACTGTTTTTCTGAAGGGGAATTTGACATTATCTATTTATATTTGTGAACTTTTTTACCCAGCAATTCAACTTTGAGTTTATCCAACAAAAACAAGTAAAGAGTTGAGCAAAGTTAAACATAAGTGTAGGATAACTAGAGCAATGTTTATAAGGAAAAATTGAGAATAACCTGTAGGTCCATTAAGAAGAGAGTAATAAAAGGGGAACCTGGATGACTCAGTAGGTTAAGTGTCTGACTTCAGCTCAGGTCATGATCTTGTGGTCCGTGAGTTCAAACCCTGCATCAGGCTTTGTGCTGACAGCTCAGAGCCTGGAGCCTGCTTGGGATTCTGTGTCTCACTCTCTCTCTGGCCCTCCCTCACTCACACTCTTGTCTCTGTCTCTCAAAAATGAATAAATGTTAACAAAAAATTAAAAAGAAAAGATATTAATAAATGATGTCCACAATACATTAAATATCTGTTTCTGACTTGGAATATTTATTTATATGGATATAGAGAGATATATAGACTTATTTTAATTTCATATTAACTAAAATGTTAACATGTCCTTCCATCCTCTGGTTGTACTGGGCATTAGATGTGGGTAGGAACAGGACTTTTTCTTTATACATTTTTTAATTTGGCTTCTTTTCATTCGAAATGTGCGTCACTTTTAAAATTTTTAAGTGGGTGGGGGGAGGAGGCAGGATGGAGGAGAAGTAGGGAGCTCTGTGCATTTTGCTTGCACCCATCTCTCAGAGAAGACCTGAAGCCAAAGGACACTGAGCCACAGGAGTTTGGGAAGAGAAAGAGACAGAGTATACTGGAAAGGCAACCTCGTAAGTGCATGAGTGCGAACTGGGGAAGATAAAAACGGGCCAGACCAGAGACATGGAGGGAGGGGAGCCCGCCACGAGGGCAGCTGCGGTGAGTCAAGGGGAAAAGAAAGAGCAGCTGAAACTGCTCATAGAACTGTCCCAGGAGAAGAGAAAAACCTTGGCTTGGAAAGAGAGTGTTTTTAGTTCTAGCTGTGGTGCTGACTTTAAACTGGGTGCCCCTGGTCCCAGATGGTGCCAGGAAAAACTGCTCTGCTGTTCTCCCAGCACCATCCCTGGAGGCACGGAGGCAGCAGATCCAGGCTGTGCCACCTCTTCCCTGGCTTGACCCCCAGCGGCCAGGAAGCAGCGACCTGCGGGACTGTGTTTCGGGCAGTATCAATAAAGCACACAGACTGAGACCTGGAAACAAGGCAGGGCTTGGGACATAGAACACAGCCCACCTTGACTAAGCCTGCAGCACATGGAGTTTGGACCCCAAAGAGTGATTTGCAATGCCTGGTTCAAAAAGGGATTGGGGCGCCATTTTTCTCCCCACATCCACCAAGGCGGGGCCTCAGGGAACAGCCAACAGGATTCAGTGGAAACTAAGACCTGCTTACACCAAACCACGCCCATCCCTGCTAGAGAGCTGCTTTTTTTATTCTACCTGAGCCCAGGGCATGAACAACATGAATGCACTGCTGTGATTAATTCTAGATCAATTCTTTGTATTCAGATATATTTTCCCTCATCTCATTAGCATCCCTCCCCTCTGCTGGACTGGGCACTCTGGTCACTGGTTTGCTTAAGCACATTGAATCCATTCTCTAGATGCATATTCTTCACCTCCACCACTACCTTTCTATCTCTCTCTCTGTCTCTCTGGAGTAGTCAGACTATATAGTTTTTCTCAGTAACATTATCTTCATTTCCTTCTCCAAGCCTCTTACCATATTCTCCTGTTTCTCTCTCTGAATTAAGCTTCTTGGTCTCTCTGCCTGGTCATTGTCCGGTTTCCCTTCCTCCCTGCCCTGTCATTTCTCTCTTTGTTTATGCTCTACCATCAGCACTGCATACACCCTGCTCTTTATTTCTGGCTGGAAATTCTAGTTTTATTCTTTTTCGACTGTCTTTTGGGTTGTTTTTTTTCATTTCTTTTCTTTTTCTTTTTACCATGTGTTTTTCCTCTTTCCTCTTTTTTTTGTTTTGTTTTGTTTTGTTTTCCTTCCCTCATTTCTTTTCCCTCATTTGCTTTTTCCCTCCTTTCGGTTTGCACGTTTTTTGGATTTGTCGAAACATTTGTCTGGCTTTGTTCGCTGTGAGTTTGTCTGTCTCTTCTTTTCCAGGGCACCTAAAGAAACAAGACAAAGTACACATGGTGGAGAGTCCCAAATATCACTACATCGCAACAAGAGACACCAAGAGACACCATTCAAAGAACACTTCCTGAATGGACAGTCCCTGGACAGTCAATGAGCCTTCTATAATACAGGAGTACTCGCAAGTGCAGAGTGCATAACAAGCTTTTAAAACTAACAAGAGACAGAAAGATAGCCAAAATGATGAAATGGAAGAACTCTCCTCGAAAGAAATTCCAGGAAAAAGTGGCAGCTGAAGAACTGCTCAAAACAGATATAAGCAACATAACTAACCAAGAATGTAGAACAATAGTCATAAAATTAATCGCTAGGCTTGAAAATGCATTGAAGACATCAGAGACACTATTGCTACAAACACTATGGAGCTTAAAAATAGTTCTGATGAATTAAAAAATGCTAAAAATGAGATGAATAAAATGGAGGCGTCCAATGCATGGATTGAAGAGGCAGATAGGAGAATAGGTGAATAAGAAGCTACAACTATAGACAAAGAGGAAGCCTGGAAAAAGAGAGATAAACTGATCCAGGAACACAAAAGGACAGTTCCAGAGCTGAGGGACATAATCAAAGGGAACAATATCCATATCTCATGAATTCCAGAAGAGGAAGAAAGAGGGAAAGGTGGTGAAGCAGTCCTTGAACAAATTATAGCAGAGAACTTTCCCAGCCTGGGGAAGGAAACAAACATTGATATCCAAGAGGCACAGAGAACTCCCCTCAGAAGTAGCTTGAATCGATTTTCTGCAAGAGATATCATAGTGAAACTGGCAAAATAGAAGGACAAAGAGAGAATTCTGAAAGCAGCTAGGGATTAAAGGGCCCAAACCTATAAAGGGAAACCTATCAGAGTGGTGACAGACCTATCTACTGAAACTTGGCAGGCCAGAAAGGAGAGGCAGGAAATCTTCAATGCGATGAACAGAAAAAAATAGGAGGCCCAGAATCCCCTACCGAGCAAGTCTGTCATTCAGAATAGAAAGAGAGATAAAAGTCTTTCCAAATAAACAAAAATGGAAAGAATTTGTCACCATTAAACCAACCCTAGAAGAAATCCTGTGGGGGACTCTATGAGAGAAATATTGCAACAAACACAAGGTACCAGAGACACCACCACAAGCATGAATCCTACAAAGAACACAATGACTCTGAAACCCATATTTTTCAATAATAACACTGAATGTCAATGGACTAAATGTTCCAATCAAAAGACATAGGGTAGCAGAATGAATAAAAGAACAAAATCCATCTATTTGTTGTCTATAAGAAACTCATTTTAGACCTGAGGACGCCTTCAGATTGAAAGTAAGGGAATGGAGAAATATCTATCATGCTACTGGAAGTCAAAAGAAAGCTGGAGTATCTATACTTATATCAGACAAGCTGGCTTTTAAAGTAAAGGCAGCAACAAGGGATAAAGCAGGGCATTATATAATAGTTACAGGGTCTATCCAGCAGGAAGGGCTAACAATTATAAACATCTACGCAATGAATGTGGAAGCACCTAAATATATAAAAGAATTAATCACAAACAGAAACAATCTAATGGATAAGAATGTGCTACAAGCAGGGGACTTTAATACTCTACTTATGGCAATGGAGAGATCAACTAGACAGAAACTCACTAAAGAAACAATGGACTTTATTTGTTTATGACACATTGGACCAGATGGATTTGACATATATATTTAGAACTCTACATCCGAGGCAATGGAATTAACTTTCTTCTCAAGTGCGCATGGCACATTCTCCAAGATAGATCACATACTGGGACATTAAGCAGCCCTCAATAAATATAAAAGAATTGAGATCATACCATGCACACTTTCAGATCACAATGCGATGAAACTTGAAATCACCCACAGGAAGAAATCTGGAAAACCTCCGAAAACATGGAGGTTAAAGAATACCCTAGTAAAGAACAAAAGGCCAATCAGGTAATTAGAGAAGAAATTAAAAAAATTTATATGGAAACAAATGAAAATGAAAGTACAACAATTCAAACTCTATGGGATGTGGCAAAAGCAGTCCTAAGAGAAAAGAACGTTGCAATCCGGGCATATTTGAAGAAATTAGAAAAAGCGAAAGTAAAAATTTAACAGCGCATCTAAAGGAACTAGAAGGAGAGCAACAAGAGCACCTCAAACCCAGTAAAAGAAGAGAACTAATAAAAATCAGGGCTGAAATAAACAATATAGAATCCAAAAAAAAAAAACAGTTGAACAGGTCAATGAAACCAAGAGTTGGTTTTTTAAAAATAAACAAAACTGAAAAACCTCTGGCCAGGCTACTCAAAAAGAAAAGAGACAGCACTCAAATAGGTAAATCATGAATGAAAATGGACTTATTACCCCCAAACCATCAGAAATACAAGCAATTATCAGGGAATGATATGAAAAATTATATGCCAACAAATTGGACAACTTAGAAGAAATGGACAAATTCCTAAACATACACTCACTACCAAAATTCACACAGGAAGAGACAGAAAATCAGAACAGACCCAAAACTAGTAAAGAAATTGAATCAGTTATCAAAAATCTCCCAACAAAATGGAGCCCTGGGACAGATGGCTTCCTTGGGGAATTCTATCAGACATTTGAAAGAGAATTAATACCTACTGTATTTAAGCTATTCCAAAAAATAGAAATTGAAGGAAAATTTCCGGACTCATTCTATGAAGCCAGAATCACTTTGATTCTAAGCAAGACAGGGACCCAGCAAAAAAAGAGAACTACAGACCAATACCCTTGATGAATACGGATGCAAAAATCCTCAACAAGATACTTGCAAATTGAATGCAACAGCAAATAAAAATAATTAGCTAACATGATCAAGTGGGATTCATTCCTGGGTAACAGGGTTCGTTCAGTATTCACAAGTCAACCAATGTGATACATCACATTAAAAAAAGAAAAGACAAAAACCATATGATTCTGTCGATAGATGCATGAAAAGCATTTGACAAAATACAGTATCCCTTCTTAATACTCTAGAGAAAGTCGGGATAGAAGGAACTAACTTAAACATCATAAAAGCCATCTATGAGAAGCCCTCAGCTAACATCATCCTCAAAGGGGAAAAACTGAGAGCTTTCCCCAAGATGAGGAACAAGACAGGAATGTCCACTCTCACCACTGTTCATTGACATAGTCCTGAAACCCTAGCATCAGCCATCAGACAACAAAAGGAAATCAAAGGCATCAGAATTGGCAAAGAATTCAAACTTTCACTGTTTGCAGACGACATGATACTCTACATAGAAAACCCGACAGAGTCCGCCAGAAGCCTACCAGAACTGAACCATGAATTCAGCAAAGTTGCAGGATGCAAATTCAACGTACAGAAATCGGTTGCATTTTTATACACCAACAATGAAGCAACAGAAAGAGAAATCAAGAAACTGATCCCATTCACAATTGCACAAAAAAAAAAGCATAAAATACTGTGGAATAAACCTAACGAAAGAGATATGTATGATGAAAATTAAAGAAAACTTATGAAGGAAATTGAAGAGGACACAAAGAAATGGAAAAATATTCCATGCTCATGGGTCGGAAAAATAAATATTTTCAAAATTCCCGTACTACCGAAAGCAATCTACACTTTCAATGCAATTCCAATCAAAATTGCACAAGCATTCTTCTCAAAACTAAAACAAACTATCCTAAAATTTGTATGGAGCCACAAATGACCCTGAATAGCCAAAGTAATACTGACAAAGAAATCCAAACCAGGAGGTATCACCATCCCAGATTTTAGCCTCTACTATAAAGCTGTCATCATCAAGACAGTATGGAATTGGCACAAAAACAGACACAGACACATAGCCNGCCAGAAGCCTACCAGAACTGAACCATGAATTCAGCAAAGTTGCAGGATGCAAATTCAACGTACAGAAATCGGTTGCATTTTTATACACCAACAATGAAGCAACAGAAAGAGAAATCAAGAAACTGATCCCATTCACAATTGCACAAAAAAAAAAGCATAAAATACTGTGGAATAAACCTAACGAAAGAGATATGTATGATGAAAATTAAAGAAAACTTATGAAGGAAATTGAAGAGGACACAAAGAAATGGAAAAATATTCCATGCTCATGGGTCGGAAAAATAAATATTTTCAAAATTCCCGTACTACCGAAAGCAATCTACACTTTCAATGCAATTCCAATCAAAATTGCACAAGCATTCTTCTCAAAACTAAAACAAACTATCCTAAAATTTGTATGGAGCCACAAATGACCCTGAATAGCCAAAGTAATACTGACAAAGAAATCCAAACCAGGAGGTATCACCATCCCAGATTTTAGCCTCTACTATAAAGCTGTCATCATCAAGACAGTATGGAATTGGCACAAAAACAGACACAGACACATAGCCCAATGGAATAGAGAACTCAGAATTTGACCCAAAAATGTATGGCCAACTAATTTTTGAAAAAGCAGGAAAGAGTATCCATTGGAAAAAAGAAAGCCTCTTTAACAGATGGTGCTGGGAGAACTGGACAGCAACATGCAGAAGAATGAAACTAAATAATTTTCTCATACCATACACAAAAATAAACTCAAAATGGATGAAGGTCCTAAATGTAAGACAGGAATCCATCAAAACCCTAGAGGAGAAAGCAGGAAAAAACCTCCTTGACCTTAACCACAACAATTTCTTACTTGACACATCTCCAAAGGGAAGGGAATCAAGAACAAAAATAAACTATTGGGAAGTCATCAAGATAAAAATCATCTGCAGGGCAAAGGAAACAATCCATAAAACTAATAGGCAACATATGGAATGGAAAAAGATAGTTGCAAATGACATATCAGATAAAGGGTTAATATCCAAAATCTATAAGGAACTAACCAAACTCCACACCTGAAAAACAAATAATCCAGTGAAGAAATGGGCAGAAGATATGAACAGAAACTTCTCCAAAGAGGACATCCAGATGGCCAATAGACACATAAAACCATGCTCATCTTCCTTCATCATCGGAAATACAGATGAAAACCACAGTGAGATACCACCTCACACCGGTTAGAGAGGCTCAAATGAACAAATCAGGAGACTCTAGATGCTGGCGAAGATGTTGAGGAAAGGGCACACTCCTACTCTTTTGGTTGGGATGGAAACTGGTGCAGCCCCTCTGGAAAACAGTGTGGAGGTTCCTCAAAAAATTAACACTAGAACTCCCCTATGACCCAGCAGTAGCACTGCTAGGAATTTAATCAAGGGATACAGGATTGCTGATGTATAGTAGCACATGTACCCCAATGTTCAGAGCACCGCTCTCAAGAGCCAAAACATGGTAAGAGTTAAATGTCCATCAAGTGTCCATCAACTGACGAATGGATCAAGAATATATGGTTTATCTGAGAGAGGAGTGGCAAGATGGTGGAGAAGTAAGGAGCTCCGTACTTGCAATCGCGCCCATACATCACAAGGAAAAGATCTGAACCCATTGGAAACTTTATGAAACCCGAGAGATGGGGAGAAAAAGGACGCAGAATCCACTGAGAAAGCCTTCTAACAGCTACCTCAAGAAACAAGCCAGAGTACACAAGGTGGAGAGTCCCAAATACCACTACGAATAGGAAAATAAAACAACCAAGATCCCAACAAGAGAGAACATGAGATACCATTCAAAAAACACTCTCTGAATATAGGCCCTGGACAGTGAAAGAGTATTCTTGGATACAGAAGCGCTCATAGATACAGAGAGCAAAACAGGTCTTTAAAACTAACAAGAGCCTGAGAGCTAACTAAAATGACGAA
>NW_027532873.1:0-6278 GCF_008692635.1 Crocuta crocuta
TGCAGATGGCCAGGTAACGGTCAAAGGACATGACAGTGAGGATAAGGAACTCAGTGGTTCCCAGGAAAAAGTGGAAGAAGGCCTGCAGTAGACAGCAGGAGATGCAGATAACTGTTCTTGCCACCACAAATGTTTCTAATAGTTTGGGAATGACTGTGGTGGTATACCAGATCTCTAGGAAGGACAAGTTGCAAAGGAAGAAGTACATTGGTATTTGGAGCCTGGGCTCAGCCCAGACAACGGTGATTATGAGTCCATTGCCTGCAAGGGTTAATATGTAGATGCAAAAGATCGCAATAAATAGAGGGATTTGTAGTCCTTGGGTATCAGGAAAGCCTAGGAGGATGAACTCTGTGATTGTCGTGCCATTTCTCATGTCCCTTGATTCTCTAGAAAGACAGGCAAGAATGTAGCTCTTTAGAATGTCAAACTCTGATATAATTTGGACCAAAAAAAAAAAAAAAAAGGATTCTGAAGGATTCTGATTCCATTTAAGGTCGTTCAGGACATTCTCCCTCCTTCACATACACATATACATCCTAAGCCCTCCTTCCTTACTCATGATTTGGTTCGTCCTTTGGCCAGGTAACCTCACTTAATGCACTTTGAAAGTACTTAGTATACTTGATGAGTGGAAAAGTAGTTTTCCATCCACGTAGAGCTATGAGAATAATTGTTGCAATGTGTTTTAGCTGTCAATAATCTATACAATTTTTTAAAAATTTTGCTTAAATCCATGTTAGTGAACATACAGTGTAATAATGGTTTCAGGACTAAAATTTAGTGATTTGTCACTTACCTATAACACCCCATATGATCATGTAAAGTATATATAATGGTATGTCTGCCTAAACAGAGCTGTGTGTTCATAAGAAGTGAATCCACACTTTCCTATTATATTCTAAAAGAAGTTATCCAGTTATATTACAAATATGTTTAGAATGCTGATTTTGCAACCCCCCTCATGTCTCTGTGTGTGTATTTATATAACTAAAAATCCTTGCTGTTATAGATTAGTGGTGAAATACAACATAGATAATAGAACAGATGGTTTTCTTGAGAATCCACTTGCAAATTCTAGTTCAGACACTTAACAAAGGAAGACTGAAAAAATATTCAAACTAAATGAATAAAACTGCTTAGCAAGTAGGAAAATGTACTAAACTTTAATTCAAAATGCCAAGACTAGCTGAATTAGGGCCTAATATGCAGAAGTACCTAATAAACGTATACTGGATAAAGATACACACACACACTCATAGACATGAACCTAAAAAAGTAAAAAAAAAAAGGCTAGCAAATGCTTAGGATAACAGACTGTATCCTTACAAGTACGTTCCTACCAAAACCTTCCTTTATGAATAAGTATCCTTTTATACCAACCAAAGCACTCCTATTTCCATATGCAAATTTATAAGCTGAGCACTTTTTCTTCCTGTTCTATTAAAATTCACTAAAAAACAGTAAAACTACTTCCTACCTTATTGAGAATATTCTGCCACATGGTTCTTTTTTTGCAATGGGTAAGGTAAATTACTATGAAATGAATCACCCCATTTACAAAGTAAGAGAAACATAGCACGAAAGAGGCAGCTCATAGTTCATTGTGATATGTGGATTAATTCTATTCCCATATTAGAGAATCCTCTGAGAGCCTAAGGGAGAAAAATGCTTCCATTTCCTCCCCACTATTTTCTGGACCAGGAAAGGATTATTTTTTGGTCTATAATATCACAAGCTTCAATTATTTCCCATGAAGGCTATAAGAAATGGAGAAGTATTCGAATTTGTACTGATGACTAGAATAACTGGCTATGTGCCTGGTCCCTCCAAATAGGGTAGATACAGATTTATCTTTATGTTGCACTCAGAGGAGAGTGACGGTCTCTCCTGGTTAATATAAAATTTCTAAGCTCTAAACATTCTGCAATTGGGAGAATAAGACCTATAAATACCACAGGCATTTGTTGAGAGCTTTCTTTGTTGCAAATCGTGATAGAGGATTAAGGAATTTATCATTTGGATAGGGAGAGGGACCATGTATGATAATTACAGTCTAGCCCAGTGAATGATCCTGGGGAGTTGTGTGCAGACTGTTTTTGGAAGAGACCCAGAAGAGACCCCCTTACCCAGCCTGGGAAGGGTTACAGAAGGTTTTCCAGAGAAGGAGGTGCCTAAGCTGAGTCTAAAGGAGTTCAATAGGAAAAGAGAGTGGGATAGGGAGGGAGAATGCATTCCAGACAAGGCCCAAAGTCTGGGAAATAGAACCAAAGCATAGAATCTAGCTTGAGCTGAAGTTGGGAGTCAGGACTGTCCAGGTACTTTCGAGAAGCTAACAGGTAGGGCAGGCCTCCTGTAAGTCAGTGTACAAGATAGGTTCTCATATGAGCCTTTTGGAGGAGAGAATCTTGAGTCAGGGAGTTTGCAAACATGGGGTAAGTGCATGGATATGTGTGTGTGTGAAAAATATGGTGTCACCTTCCTCCCTAACACAGTACACATTTATCTCCGCTTCGTGGAGGAAGCAGCTGCAGGCGGTGGCTGAAAAGAGCTCCTTTGGAATTCTGGTCACAGACAGCATTGCTGTGTATACCTGGGATAAAGCAAGGCACATACGGGGAGATACAGGTTCCGTCTACTTTTGTGAAGACCATGATTTGGCTTTGGCACCACAAGGACCTGGGGGTAGTAGCAAGGGTGTCAGCAGAAGTGGCCATGCCCCGTGCGAGCGGTGACCCCTGCAGCCGTGACAGCGGCGTCCACCCGAAAGGGACACAGAGCAACAGAGAAGCGGTAGGAACCAAGCTGTTTGGACAACTGACTTGTTGGGTTGGGAGCACAAGGGAAGTTTTGCGAGATACTGAGGGAGCTTAGATGGTGTGAATTAGCAGGTAAAAGCGATATTCAGAGAAACACAGGGAAGTACCCTGAGGAAGCTAAGGTTATGGAGTTAAAATAGTGGGTTAAACATTTGCAGTTGACATGCTGGCCAAATTTAACTATATAGTCTAGACTCCTTCTCTTTTCCTTTGGCGAAGTCGCAACATATAGAGTCAGATAGTCTTCCTTCTCATTTCCCCGCATCAGCCAGCAATTATCCTGTTAACATTACCTCTTTACTCTCCATTCTGTTTCTTGTGTCTCATTCAGACCACTGTTGTTCATACCATCATCTTTCATTAGGATCAGTACAGCCTTCTAACTGGACTCATTGTCTCCTGACCTGCCATGTACTTGCCTATTCTTGTCTCAAACTGGATCAAGAGCAGTGATTCTCAAACAATGCTGACCACTCACTTCTCAGAACCTTGAGAGTAGCATCCAAAATCCTTGGTGTGACATTCAAGGCTGTTGATGATCTGGTCTTACCGTACCCAGTCTTCCAGCCTGATCTGCTGTTTTCCTTTTTCTTTCCGCATTCTATGCTCTGTCCTTACTGAGATACCCAAGTTTGGAGTTTGGCTAACTGTTAGTAAGATTTCTACGGAACCATACTAGTTCATTGGTGCTAGAATGGCAGAGTTGAGTAGTTACAGCAGAGACTCTAGGGCCCCCAAAGCCTAAAACGCTCATGATCGGGCCCTTTACAGCGACGGTTTGCTGACCCGGCTCTGGTTCCCTGAAGGTGCCACCTGCTCTCTCATCACCTAATTACTGCACATGCTGTTCCCTTGGCCTAGAATACCCTCTTCCGATCTCCTCCAGCATTTGGCTAAGTCCTGTCTGAAGTCTAGACCTCAGCTAAGGACTCATGTCATGGGAAGCCTTCCCTGACTTCCCATCTCCAATCTAGTTCCGGTGCTACTCCTACCCTCCGTGATCCCCTGGACATTTCCATGTCTGAATGCTTACACAATTTTATTTATAGTTTGTTTGGCTTCCTCCATAAACGCTAAGGTCGTAAGGGCAGCAACAATATCTGTAGGGCTTAAGTGTGGGCTTGTCATAAAATAAGCCCTCAAGAGATAGTTTTTGAAGGATTATATAAATCGATAGTTTGTTGACACTGTATCCCCAGTTACCTATGAGTTTATATAGACTGATACATGCATATGTTTATAAAATGCTACTGGTATATTTCAAAGGCTGGAGACATAACAGGGACCGTTTGCTAAATAATTTGTCTCCAAGTCTACTGCTGCTTCCAGCTTTTATGTAAATTTTGCTGCGTGTAAACATTTCTGCTTCTCCATCTTTCCCTAATCAGGGATATGTGTTTTCTTTACTGCATTCTGACTATTCTCCCAGATCTCCAGACTGCTCCCAAGTACAGAGAGCTTTCTTAACCCACTTAATGCTCAATGATTTGAGATAGAGTTGAATCATTATTTCCCTAAGCTATGTTGTTGCAATCAAGCACCCTTCATTTTGCTTAAACTTTCATAGTCTCAAAAGAAAAAAAGTACAAAAATATTAACATATATCTTTCCTGGATTGGAGCTAAAGGCAATATGTCCCCAGCCTCATCTTTTGTTGGTTCGTTTGCTTATTCATTTTGTCTTTTTAACTGTTGATCGGGGACAATTTCTTCAATTTTTCCAGACTTTGATCATGTAGTAAGTTTGAAGATGCTTGGTAGTGTGTGACCTTCCAGCAGAGGCACCTGGATTATACACTATCAGTTCCATAAAGGCAAGTGCATCAAGAACCACTGCTTGGGGTGGGGCACCTGGAATGCTCAGTCAGTTGTCTGACTCTTGAATTCAGCTCAGGTCATGCATGAGTTCAAGCCCTGCATCGGGCTCTGTGCTGTCAGCACAGAGCCTGCTTGGGCTATTCTGTCTCCTTTTCTCTCTGCTCCCCACCTCCCTCTCAAAAACAAATAAACATTAACAACAACAACAACAACAACAAAAAGAATCACTACTTGGGGGACTATGCAACACTGGGATGCAAATAAAGATAGCCACTTTGAAATTCATTCCAAGGATTTATGATTCTGGGTGAAAATGCAGTGAATTAAGACTGCTTGTTGGTCCAAGTCCAAGTCAGGTTATGACTTTTCTGTATGAGAATGAGATTCATGTATTGGAATTTATTTCTAGATTTCAAGGCATCAAGGCTAGCCATAGCTATTCATTCCAGAGAAAAGCAAAACGTTATCCAAAACAGTACTCTTTGCTTCTCTGTAGCAAAGAAATACTCACAGCACTAATGATTCCCAAGGAAACACTTCTGGTCCTGGGGTGCGTCCTTGTCCACACGGGCACTGAAAGAAAAGGAGACACTCTTATAAGGGCACCGAATTGAAACAGAAAAGTTCCTTCTTTTTTGCATTAGGAAAATGGATCTCTGTTTCTAGAATTTAAGGAAAGTACTGTTATGCATTGCTGAGTTCTATTCATAAAGCTTTCAAGAAATGCAAGATTGCTTCAGTGTTTAAGAGAATTGTATTAAAAGTGATTAATAGATCCGTTCACACTAGGTCAAGGTCTCTTCTCTCAAAATAATGATTTGTTAGTGGGGCACTTTCCTAGCTTCCTCTGGGGCTTTAATCTCCACGGATGTGGAGACTCCCAGGAGAAAACAAAGTCTTGCTAAAAGTTTATTCATAAGTCAAGGTAAGACATTGCAGCTTTCTAAATTCTAATTGGTACCAGTCAGGCCCCCCATCCTGAAATAATTCATCAAAATCTGAGAATCTTGAATTCTTAGCTTGAGTTGAGATCTTGAATTTCTTAGTTTCTGCAAGTAGAAAAATCAGTGGTTTCTTAATAATTAGAAATCAGTGGATCCTCTAATGAACTAAGTTGGATCAAGCATAGGAACTTTGATTAATAATGTGAACACTGGCCAGGTATGCAGAAACGCAAGTGTCAACGGCATACGATCTTATGGTGATAAGTGAAAAGATGGGGTTTTGAACTCTTGAAGGTCAGCAGAGGGTTGATGGATATAGCAAGCATAACGAATTGTTGGAAGACAGTGTACAAAAAAGGGAAATAGAGCTGGAATTTTAATTTAAAAAACTTTAATGAGGTGTAATTTACATAGAATAAAATGCAGACATTTTAAGTATACAGTTCAGTGAGAGTTTTTTTTTATTTTTTAATATTTTTTANTGGATGCTCAACCACCTGAGCCACCCAGGCGCACCTACAGTTCAGTGTATACCCACGGAACACCCCTTCAGTTAAGATTTAGAATGTCCTCAGCACTCCAAAAAATTCCTTTGTGCACACTTTCAGTTGGTCTGTCTCAACACTTTCTATCCCACCCCAACAATCACTGATCTGATATCTAGGTCTATAGATTACTCTTAACTTTTGTATGATTTT
>NW_027532873.1:8801-27345 GCF_008692635.1 Crocuta crocuta
CGGAAGTTTTCCTTCGAATTCTATTTTTGGAATAATTTGAGAACAATGAGTATTAATTCTGTTTTAAATGTCTGGTAGAATTCCCCAGGGAAGCCATCTGGCCCAGTGCTCTTATTTCTTGGGAGATTTTTGATAAGTGATTCGATTTCCTCACTTGTTATGGGTCTGTTCAGGTTTTCTATCTCTTCCCGTGTGTATTTTGGTAGTGAGTGTGTGTTTAGGAATTTGTCCATTTCTTCTACATTGTCCAGTTTGTTGGCATATAGTTTTTCATAGTATTTCCTGACAATTGTTCGTATTTCTGAGGAGCTGGTTGTAATCAGTCCGTTTTCATTCATGATTTTGTCTGTTTGAGTGCGCTCTCTCTTTTCTTTTTGAGAAGCCTGGCTAGAGGTTTGTCAATTTTGTTTATTTTTTCAAAAAACCAACTCTTGGATTCATTGATCTCTTCAACTGTTTTTTTGGTTTCTATATTGTTTATTTCTGCCCTGAGTTTTATTATTTCTCTTTTTCTACTGGGTTTGGGGTGCTCTTGTTGCTCTCCCTCTAGTTGCTTTAGGTGCGCTATTAGATTTTACACTTGCACTTTTTCTATTTTCTTGAAATAGGCCTGGAGTGCAATGTACTTTCCTCTTAGGACAGCCTTCTGCGCATCCCATGGGGTTTGGATTGTTGTATTCTCATTTTCATTTGTTTCCATATATTTTTTAATTTCTTCTCTAATTGCCTGATTGGCCCATTCGTTCTTTAGTAGGGTCTTCTTTACCCTCCATGTTTTTGTAGGTTTTCCAGACGTTTTCCTGTGATTGATTTCGTGTTTCATAGCACTGTGATCTGAAAATGTGCATGGTATGATCTCAATTCTTTTGTATTCATTGAGGGCTGCTTTTTGTCCCAGTATGTGATCTATCTTGGAGAATGTGCCATGGGCACTTGAGAAGAAAGTGAATTCCATAGCCTCAGGAAGTGGAGTTTTAAGTATGTCTGTCAAATCTATCTGGTCCAATGTGTCATTTAAGTCCATTGTGTCTATATTGATTTTCTGTCTAATTGATCTGTCCATTGCTGTAAGTGGAGTATTAAATTCCCCTGCTATTAGCACATCCTTATCGATAAGACTGTTTCTGTTTATGATTGTTTTATGTATTTAGGTGCTGCCATATTTGGTGCGTAGACATTTATAATTGTTAACTCTTCCTGATGGATAGACCCTTTATTATATAATGCCCTTCTTCATCCCTTGTTACTGTCTTGACTTTAAAGTCCATTTTGTCTGATATAAGTATAGTTACTCCAGCTTTTTTTTTTTTTACTTCCTGTAGCATGATAAATATTTCTCCATCCCCTTACTTTCTATCTGAAGGTGTCCTCCAGTCTAAAATGAGCTTCTTGTAGACACAAATAGATGCATTTTGTTTTTTGATCCATTATGCTACCCTATGTCTTTTGATTGGGGCTTTTAGTCCCTTTACATTCAGTGTTATGATTGAAATATATGGGTTTAGAGTCATTGTGTCATTTGTGGGATTCATGTTCGTGTGGTGTCTCTAGCATCTTGCGTTCCTTGCAACATTTCCCTCATAGAGTACCCCTCAGGATTTCTTTTAGGGCTGGTTTAGTGGAGACAAATTCAATTTTTATTTTGCTGGAAAAACTTTTATCTCACCTTGTATTCTGAGTGACAGGCTTGCTGGATAGAGGATTCTTGGCTGCATATTTTTTCTGTTCATCACATTGAAGATGTCCTGCCATTCCTTTCTGGTCTGCCAAGTTTCATTAAATAGGTCTGTCACCACTCTGATAGGTTTCCCTTTGTATGTTAGGGCCCTTTTCTCCCTAGCTGCTTTCAAAATTCTCTCTTTGTCCTTATGTTTTGCCAGTTTCACTATGATATGTCGTGCAGAAGATTGATTCATGTTATGTCTGAGGGGAGATCTCTGTGCCTCTTGAATTTCAACATCTACTTCACTCCCCAGGTTGAGGAAGTTCTCTGCTATAATTTGTTCCAGGACCCCTTCAGCACCTTTCCCCCTCTCTTCTCTTCTGGGATTCCTATGATATGAATATTGTTCTGTTTGATTGTATCTCTGAGCTCTCGAACTCTTCTTTCATGTTCCTGCATCAGTTCACCTCTTTTTTTCTTGGTTTCTTCTTTTTCTATAATTGTGTCTTCTAAATCACTTATTTTCCTTTCTGCCTCTTCAATCCGAGCATTGGACGCCTCCAGTTTATTACATATATCATTTATCACATCTTTTAATTCATCATAACGATTTTTAAGCTCCACAGTGTTTGTCGCCATAGTTTCTCTGAAGTCCTCCATGCTTTTTTCAACCCCAGTGATTATTTTAATGATTATTGTTCTAAATTCTTGTTCAGTTATTTTGCTTACATCTCTTTTGAGCAGTTCTTTAGCTGTCAATTCTTCATGGAAATTCTTCGGAGGAGAGCTCTTTTGTTTTGTCATTTTGGTTAGCTTTCTATGTCTTGTTAATTTTAAAAGCTTGTTATACACTCTGCACCTGTTAGCGCTGGTGTACAAAAAAGGCTCTTTGACTGTCCAGGGCCTGTCCATTCAGATAGTGTTCTTTGAATGGCATCTCTTGGTCTCTCTTGTTATGACCTTGGTTATTTTATTTTCCTACTCATAGTGGTATTTGGGACTCTCCACCATGTGTACTTTGGCTTGTTTCTTGAGGTAGCCCTGGAAAAGAAAAAAGACAGACAAACACACAGGGAACAAAGGCACACAATCGCACAGACAAATCCAATAAGCACACAAACTGAAATGGAAAACGAAAAAGAAAAGAGAAAATAGGAAGGAGGGAAGGCGAATAATAAGAAATAAAAATACATAAAAAAGAAAAAAAGAGGAAAAGAAAAGGAAAAAAGAAGAAACTCAATAGGCAAAGAACACTTTAAAGCATATAAACAGATTTCCCAGCTAGAAATAAATACCCAGGTGTATGCAGTAATGGGGGAAGAGCATAGAGAAAGTGAGAAATGACCGGGTGGGAATGAAGCAAAACTAGAAATGAAATGAGCAGGCAGAAGGTATAAGAAGCTTTTTTCAAAGAGCGAAAGAGTAGAATATGGTTGGAGAAGAGGTGAAAGAAATGATGATAACCCTATCTAGGAAACTCTATAGTCTGATTACTCCAGAGAGAAAGAGTTGAAAAGGTAGGTAGGTGTAGAATTTACATCTAGAGAATGGATTAAATGTGACTGTTTAAACAAGCCAGTAACCTGAATTAATCAGGACAGTGCATCCATGTTGGTCTTGCCTTGGCTCCAGTAAAAAAAGAAAGAAAGAAAGAGAGAGAGAGAGAGAGAGAGAGAGAGAGAGAGAGAGAGAGAGAGAGAGAGAGAGAGAGAGAGAGAGAGAGAGAGAGAGAGAGAGAGAGAGAGAGAGAGAGAGAGAGAGAGAGAGAGAGAGAGAGAGAGAGAGAGAGAAAGGAAGGAAGGAAGGAAGGAAGGAAGGAAGAAAGAAAGAAAGAAAGAAAGAAAGAAAGAAAGAAAGGAGGGCACCTCTGTAGCAAGGACAGGCATGGTTTGATCCAGTGTATCCTGCGGGAGTCCTGCCTTGGAGGTTGTGGGGAGAGGAGAGGCGGTGCCCCAGTCCCTTCTTGAACCAAGGGTTGCAACTCACTTTTTTAGGTGTGTAAACCCCCTGTGCTGGGGGTGTAGCCAAGGTGGGCAGTGCTCTATATCCCAGGCCAGGCCTCGTTTACAGATCTCAGTCCATGCGCCTTACTGAAATTGCCGGAAATAGAAACTCGCAGGGGAGCCCCTCAGGGCAGTCCCAAGCCTCTCCCCTTCCCCTGGGGATCCAGCCAGAATCCACTGCTCCCGTCTCCTCCAGCTCGGGCTAGCGAGTGAGGGGGTCGCTGGGACCAGTGCGTCCTGCCTAAGGTCAGCTGGAGAGCAGGAATCCGGGTCCCTCTGTGTCCTGTTGCCCGAAATATAAACTCGTGGGCAAATCTCTCAGAAGTTTTAAGCCTTTTGCCTCCCCCCTAGGAGTCCAGCTGAGTCAGAAGGACAAAGGCGCGGCTGCCGCGTGTCCTCTCCAGGTCGATTGGCGAGCGGGGAGCAGTTTCCCTGGGGGTCGCCTGGGAGGAGTGCGTCCACCTAGGGTCAGCTGGGAGCAGGAAACTGGATCCCTCTGTGTCCAGAGCGGAGTTTTTCTCTTCTCCAGCGACAGGGACAGTGTCTTGAGCATTTTTAGCCACTCTTTTTCCCCTCTAGACTCACTGTGGCTCCGCACAGAGGGAGATCCCCCCCCCCCGTGTCTCCGGTCCCGGACCGATTTTATTTTCCTCAGTTCGCACTCATGGTAGGAGGTTTTTCAGCGGACTCTGTCTCCTTTTCCTCCCAAACTCCTGGATTCTGTAAGGGTTCCTATGGCTTCAGGTCTTCTCCGTGTGACATATGGTGGTGAGTGAAATGTATGGAGTTCCCTACTTCTCTGCCGTCTTAAAAGTTCATTCCTTTTTATTTTTTTTCCCATTTATTTATTTATTTAGAGAGAGAGAGAGCACATGCATTCGTGTGCATGAACAAGGGAGGGGTTAGAGAGAGAGGGCAAGACAGAATCCCAAGCAGGCTCTGTGCTGTAATCACGGAGCCCGGCCTTGGGCTCGATCTCACAAACCATGAGATCATGACCAAGCTGACATCAAGAGTCAGGTGCTTAACCAACTGAGCCACCCACGTGCCCCAAAAGTTCATTCTTTCTGATTGCTAAGTAGTAAGGTTCAGATTCAGGGCAGACTACTCCAAAATATAATACTTTGGCATATTGATTATTTTTAAAGTTACTTAAGAAGCAACCAATGTGTGAAGGAAACTCTGACCTTTCTTGGTCTCCTTAAAGGCAGGAAAGAAATCTTCCATGAGAAGTGTACCCTTCTTGAACCAGGAGGAAGAGAGACATCCTTCTTACCAGAGAGAGAGAAATTGCCGTCAAGAAAGCTGTATAAACAAACCTCTTTACTTTACCAGTTTCCTTCCCTGAGCCCAACCTTTTCTGTCTTGTCAATTCCTCACAAATGTATTGTTTCTTTGTCTAAAAGATCTAAAAGCTGCCTGGCTGGGTCACTTCTTTGAGTCTCGTATTTCTATGAGCTCCTGGATATACAAAATTGAAATTTGTTTTTTTGCTCTGTTAATCTGCCTTATATCAATTTAATTAGATCAGCCGAAGAAACTAGAAGGGAAGAGAGGGAAAGTTTTCCTTCCATACATATCACATTCCATGCACATACCACAGCTTATTTATTCATTTAGTGATTGATGTGCTTTTGAGTTGATTCAGTTTTGATCATATGAATACAGCTGTGGTGATCACTCATATGTGAATGTTTTTGTGAGCATATGTTTTTGTTTATTTCAGATGACCAAATGTGAGATGAATTATTTGAGTATGAGGTAAGGGTATGTTTAATTTTTTAAGAAAGAGCCAAACTACTCTCCAGCGAGATTTTACAGTCCCATCAACCAACAGAGGAGAGTTCTAGCTTCTCTACATTTTGCCAACATTTGTTATTGTCAGTTTTT
This sequence comes from Crocuta crocuta, assembly GCF_008692635.1. Lineage (NCBI taxonomy): Eukaryota > Metazoa > Chordata > Mammalia > Carnivora > Hyaenidae > Crocuta > Crocuta crocuta. The sequence continues at coordinate 14,358 of NW_027532873.1, forward strand.
TATAAAGGCATTATTGCAGGTAGAACCTTCTCATTGTTAATTTAATTTCCATTTCTGTCACGACTAGTGACATTGAACAAATTTTTATATACTTATTGACTTCATATATTTGTTGCTTGTGGAGAATTAAATATTTAGTTCACTAAAAATTAGATTAAGTTTCCTTTTATCATTGTCATAAAAGTTCTTTATTCTAGATGTAAGTCCTTGGTCAGATAAAAAAATTTCAGAATATTCTTTCCCAATTTGTGGCTTACTCATAATTTTTAATAATATATTTTGATATATAAAAGTTTAAAAGTTTTAAAATCCAATTTATTCTTTTTTTTCTTATGGTTCTTTTTTTTTTTTTTGCATCCTATCTAAGAAATATCTGCATACCATAAGATTGCAAAAATTTGTCTGTGTTTTCTTTTAGATGTTGAAGTGTAGGATCCATTTTGAGGCAATTTTTAACATGCATTGAAGGTCTGGTGGCAAGAAATTTTCCTCAAGTTTTGTGCAAAATTTATTTATGTGTCCTTCATTTTGAAGAGTATATTTACTACATAAAGAATTATATGTAGTTTATTCCACTCCATCCCTCACCCCAAGCAGTTTAAAGATATTGTTTCATTGTCTTCTGGCTTGCATGGTTTCTCATGAGACATGTATTATGTATATTATGTATATTTCCATGTTTATATAACATAAATTGTAATGTGTGAGTGTGTGTGGTAGGTATTTTAATTTCTGATTGTTGTGACAGTTTTTCATCATTGAGATTTAGAAATGTAATTATAATATGTGTAGGTATAATTTTCTTTTGCTTGTCAAGCTTCGTGAACATGTGAATTAGTTTTCTATCCAATTAAAAAAAAATTTTTGTCTTTATGGTGAATTTTTTCTTCAAATTCTTTTTTCTGCCCTCCTCCCCTTCTTTTGTCCTCCAATTATACATATATTAGATTGTTGGGTTATGGCCCCAAAGCCACTGAGACTCTGTTCATTTTGTTTTTAGGTTTTTTTTTTTAAATCTTTTTATTTTTGAAAGAAAGAGCCTGAGCAGGGAGGGGCAGAGAGAAAGGGGAACGGAGAATCCAAAGTGAGCTCTGTGCTGACAGCAGCCAGTCTAATGCAGGACTGGAACTCAGGAGCCATGAGGTCATGACCTGATCTGAAGTTGCACGCTCAACCGACTGAGCCACACAGGCGCCCCTTGTTTTTAGTTTTTATTTCCTCTCTGACGTGTAATTTAGATAGTCTTGTACGTAATCTTTAAATTCTTTTATTGTGAAGTGCCTAATGAGCTGTTGAACACATCCAGTAAAATTATCACTTCAGTTTTATATGATCTTGAGTTATGTTTACTTATTTTTTAGTCTTCCATTTTTTCCTCATATGTTCACAATAAAAATAAAAAGAATCCCAGGGGCACCTGGGTGGCTCAGTGGGTTATGCATCTCACTCTTGGTTTCAGCTCAGGTCATGATCTCATGGTTTGTGAGACTGAGCCCCACGTCCGGCTCTGTGCTGACAGCTTGGAACCTGCTTAGGATCATTTCTCTTTGCCCCTTACCCACTCTCTCTTTTTCAAAATAAATAAATTAAAAAAAAAAAGACTCTTAGAACGTATTTACCATAGCTCTTTGAAATCCCCATCTAGTAATTCTATCCTCTCTGTTATTTCTGGGTGTGTTGCTATTACCTGATATTAATCTTCATTTTGAATCATATTTCCTTTTTATTTTTGTCTAGTAAGTTTTGGCTGAAGGTGGACATTATACATATTGACTTCTGTATCTTGTTTTCTTTCTTTAAAGAGTATTGTAGGGGTGTCTGGGTGGCTCAGTCGGTTAAGCATCTGACTTCGGCTCAGGTCATGATCGGTTCGTGGGTTCGAGCCCCGCTTCGGGCTCTGTGCTGACAGTTAGCTCAGAGCCTGGAACCTGCTTCTGATTCGGTGTCTCCCTCTCTCTCTGACCCTCCCCTGCTCACGCTGTCTCTCTCTCTCAGAAATAAGTAAAACATTAAAAACAATAAATAAAGAATACTGTCGTTTGTACTGACAAGTTGTGAGTGTTTTTCTAAATTTACTTGATTATTTCAAGATTGCCTTTTGAAGCTTCGTTAGGGCACAGTAGAGTAGACTTCATTTTAAAGCTAAATACTCTCTACTGCTAAGACAAGGACTTCTGAGGGTGTACAGTGACATCCTTCCATTCTGGTTGCTCAAACATCTAATCCTCTGCAAGCTCTGTAGTTCAACAGTCAGCTCCGTAGTTGTTCTCTCTCTTACAATTGTCCTTTGCTTGGGTTTGTAGAGGCTCAATCTATCCATTACTGTTTTTGGCTATAAACTAGAAAACACTCCTTTGCAGATTTCTGAAGAGTTTTCTTTTTTGATTTCTGTCCCTCAGTTGCTTCAGCCTCCTTGAACTCTGAACTCTCTCTCCACCTGCTGTGCCTTGCTCGGGTTTGCCCTCCACTATTGTCTAATAGATGCCCCCAGGTGGAGATCCTGGCTGTTGGGGCTCAACTAATTTGTTTCCCTTCTCTCCTGGATCTCCATCCTTGACTTCCTCTTCAGTGCCTGAAAACTGTTGTTTCATATATTTTGTCTAGTTATTCTTCTGTGTTTATGATTGGAAGGTTAGCCTAGCAGGATTACTTTGTCACGGCTGTTTATTGGATTCTTCCTAAATAATGGAATGGAAATTGGAAAGTGCACTGTTACCCAAAGATGATTTATTCACAATTGAAGAGACACGAGATAGTTCAAAAGCAGGAAAAGCAGCATAAGGAAGGGGAAGGATGGTCATCTTAGACAAGGATGATTTTCTCTAGAAGTTGAAAGAAGAATCACATCTATTTATGTGTGTGTTATTAATGTTAGCATTATTGTTTCTGTAATTGATATTCATTACTTATCATCTCTCAGAGCATCCTTGATCATATATTCTACTTTCTTTGGCAACTTCACCTCCCTTCCCATCACCAAATTGACTCCTTTTCTTCTTCCTTAAGAAGGCACAATTCCGTGTCTTAAAACAACCCATGAAGAATTTTTCACTGCTTAGGTGTCTTGGATTTATTTTACTGCAAAATTTCTTAAATAATATGTGATTTCACCTCTATTTCATTGCCCATATTTAGTCTCTTGAGATTTAGTTTCCACTAATATTTGTTGAATTTATATACCTGAGATTATTCTTAAATTTTTAAATTATCTTTCAAATCTAAAAGGATTTTTCTTAGTGCTTTTTTTTCCACCTATATCAATCTGTAGCAGTCGATACCAGTAACTACCTCCTTTTTGGATCTCTCCTCTTTCCTGCCTTTTATGACTACACATTCTTGTTTTCTCTATCTCCTTCTTCCTCCTTCCCCTTGTCTTTTATTTGAGAGGAGGGTGTCAGTATTTCCAAACTTACTTTTTCTCTTGTATCAAGCCAGTCAGTCCCATTAATAACTAAAACACATTAAGTTAGACATCTTAATTAAATGAGAACTCTTTAGGTTCATGGAATAATACAGTAACACCCTACTGAACTCATCCATATGTTTTGAAGTCACCAACATTTTGTTATATAATATTCAGCAAACTTGTCCTCTCTCTTGTAATATTTAGGTGTTTAAATTGGATCGTTGGATCATATATCTTGATGGAAACAGTTTAAAGCCCAGTCATAACTGGAATGTTTATAAATACATTTGGACTTTGAGATGGCCCCTGAGTGAAGTGAATTCCCTACACTCTGAGGGAAAAAATCACCATATGTGAGGAATCTGGTAAGTAGGGTTGGCTTATGAGTGGCATACATTTCGAGAAGACAGTGATATTCCCCCATACAGGAGAAGCCATACTTGCCCACTCTCTTGATCTTTCCCATGTCTTGAAGTGCCTTTGTGCTCTGGGAATGAGAAGACCAGGGTTAAATGAAGAACTTTGTTATGAGGGAACCAAATAGCCATAGGAATTGTTTCTAAGAATGCCCACCGGGCTGACTCACTTGAATGTCATGACCCAGAAGAACAGGACTAGACATTTTCCTGACAAGCCCTGGGATATGCAGTGTATGGATAAATAGAAATAAAATACAAGAGACTTAATTCTCCCTGCCAAAAATAAGGGAAGGAGCTTCTCTTTTTTCCCTTTTATGGAGCCTTTTCTTAAGAAAACATCTAATTATAATTTCTTTCTTTGTCTCTTTGAAATGTGTATAATTTTTTTAGGAGCTAAATGAACCTCTTGCCACCTTTATGTCTCAGACATGTCTTTCTCAAGGACATTTCTTTGAAATGTAACCATCTCTTTGAAAGGTAAACTGCAAGGGTAATAGTACTCTATCTCAGAGTTTCTGTGGGAGGGTAGGAGCCTAACTTCCTTGGGTGCCTTACCCTAAGTTACAAAACCATCTCCCGTCAAGAAGATAGAAGAAGATTGTTTTTCCTCTGGATAAAGCCAATTAGCTAACACAGATGGTCCCTCCAATTGCCAGATGAGTCTAGGATGAACTACGTGTTACAAATGGTGCTGTCAAGTCAGCTTATTTGAGAACTAGTTCTTGTTTATCTTGAGAGCGTGTATGTAAGGGACTGTGTTTGCCTGATTACACAAAGGGGTGAGACTTCTGTCTTTGCAAGCTCTTGCAGGGTTGCTTGTGATACACATCACACTCTGGTTTACTTCTTATTGAATAATAACAGTATTTTCTTTCTCTACCACCATTGTGGAGAGGTTTTCTGGGTTGGAAGATTTTCTTTTTGGTTATACCCACCAGTGGGTACTGGAGGAGAAGCAAGATTTAGAATGTTCAGAACCAGAAGTGTACAGAATGAGAAGTGAGTCTGTGAAAGAGTCTTCCCATTATTGGTCATGTGGAATGGTAAGCAGACAATATCATTAGTGCCTACTCAAAGCAGATATTCTCTACCGGCAGGTGTATACTCTGTATACATAAACAAATGCAGTGTAGCCGTTTATCATACAATTCCATACTGTACAATACATACAACACAAAACTGAATTCATTTATGTATTATAAACAATGTATTGTGAAGTTAAAAGTGATTTCTCTAACATAAATAAATTAAAAATATTTCAGTTAACCATGTAAGAGAAAAGCTAAATTAACTTTCCATTTTCTCTACAGAAAGTGGTATTACAAGACCATTGTTGTAGGATCAAAGAGATGTTAAAAACAGTTTCATAGGCGCGCCTGGGTGGCTTAGTCGGTTAAGCGTCAGACTTTCGCTTGGGTCATGATCTCGCGGTTCGTGGGTTCGAGCCCTGTGTCAGGCTCTGTGCTGACTGCCAGCTCAGAGCCTGGAGCCTGTTTCAGAGTCTGTGATTCCCTCTCTCTCTGACCCTCCCTTGCTCACGCTGTCTCCCCCTCTCTCTCCTAGAAATAATAAAAATATTAAAGAAAAACCAAACAGTTTCATAAACCAAAGAGCCAGAAACTTCCACTAACAAGAGAAGCTATCCGCTAATGAAATATTGTGTTGTTTTCTTGGGTTGTGTGAGATTTATTGTATTTTGTTGCTTTTTAAAATTGTGGATTGTTATTTTCCCCTCTCATTTAAAATACAATTAAAGGGGTTCCTGGGAGGCTCATTCAGTTAAGCATCTGACTCTAGACTGTGGCTCAGGTCAAGATCTCACAGTTTGTGAGATTGAGTCCTGTGTCAGGCTCCATGCTGACAGTATGGAGCCTGCTTGGGATCCTCTCTCTCCCTCTCTCTCTGCCCCTCCCCTATTTGCACATGTGTGTTCACTCTCTCTCAGATAAATAAACATAAATATATATATTTAATGATAATATATAATAAAGTATAATAAACTTAAATATATATATAATATGTATTAATTTTTCACCTAATCTGTATTTTCAATTTAGTATTCTTAAAGATGGCCTTCCCAGTGTATATGCTTTAGCTATAATTCTGGATCCATTATCAGAAACATTAAAAAGATTATACCATTGGCTATAAGGAAAATTTCTTATGTTAGCATCTTCTGTGAGTGGGCAGCCATCACACATACACACACACACACACACACACACACACACACACACATTCTTGTTTCTTCCTGGCTCTCAAAACATGAAATGCCATCTTTTGTTTCAACTCAGGTGCCTCAGAATGGCTGGTGACGTTTCTGGGTTTTGAAAAATAAAATTACTAGGTACAAAACTGAGAACTAGTATACAGATTCAGAAGAGTGTTAGGAAATCTCCTATTACTTTAAAAAAAAACTTATCAGGTTTTCACCACGTTTATAGATTCAGAACATTATTCTCATGTCAGTTTTCTGTTCTCCAAAGCTTCAGCTGAGATTACAAAGTCAAGTATGAGATTTGTGGTTGATCCAAGTCAGAAGGATGTATGAATTTCAGAAAGTAAAAAAGATGAAGAGGATTTTTTAAATTGTTAAAAAATAAAAATCAAATGAAAAAGAACGATAATAAGAATCAAGGCAAACAATTGCATAGTGCTTCCTATGTGCCAGGTACTATACTAAGTGCTCTTGGGAGTCTTTCATCTCTACAGCAGCCCTGGGTGGTAATGTTACTATTATTATTTCTATTCTATAGATGATGAAACTAGGACACAGAATGGTGAAGAAACTTGACCAAGGCCATACAGATATGAAATGACAAGTTCAACCCAGGAAATATGGTTTCAGAGAGTGAGTTTGAGAAAATAGCACTTCTGAAAGAAGAGGAAGGATTTATAGAAGTACAAAGGGGACTACAAAGTTGGGGCCATGACGTAGAAGGAAGGCTTGGGTCCAAATATATTCCTGGCTTCTGCATGCCTCTTTGCCACAGCTAGATAATCCTCTTCAGAGCATGAGTGGGGGAGGAGCAGAGAGAGAGAGGGAGACACAGAATCCGAAGCAGGCTCTAGGCTCTGAGCTGTCAGCACAGAACCCGAAGGGACCCGAACTCATGAACCATGAGATCATGACCTGAGCGGAAGTCGGACGCTTAACCAGCTGAGCCACCCGGGTGCCCCAGATGCCAATCTTCATCTCATTCGCATGACTAAACCTGACCTACAGCAGAAGGTAATTTCCTAAGATCAAGTGTTCCAGTTTTCAATCTCAGTAAGTTCTGAAGACTGAGCTTTGGTCTGGATGCTGAGGTCCAGACTTTTTCTTCAATCCCCAGCCTTGCTTGCACCAACCCAAAGTTAAATCTGTAATGACTGGGCCTTCCCTAGATCCCCTCCCAGGATTGGAGTCTTGTTCCAACATCATCTTGGAAGCTGGAACTTTCTTACTAGTTGATGATCTATTTGCCTTCCTGCCTGGCTCCTGGGTTTCACTGACCTCTGATTCTCTATGATGGTTCATTTTCATCTCTAGGGGTCCTCTGAAATTTTATTTTGTTCCATCTGTGAGTCTTTCAAACAATATGTTGATACCCACAGATCACTACTATTTCCTAGGATCTGGCAGAAAAAGTAGGTAAGATAAAAATGAGCTAGTACATACATAGTGAAATAGCTTGGAATCACAATAATCTGAATAAAGCAGACAAAACACTCAAAACACTTATAGAGTGCTTTTAATTTTCCATTTTCCAAGTTTGTAGAACTCTAGTTAACAACTCACAACAACTTTGTGAGGTCAACAAGACCCCAAGTGAATATTTTTATGAGAGAAATCTGGTGTAGATCTATGATATGTAAACATTATGCACAAATGATCTCTTTGCATTTTTGTACCGATCATTATTTCTTGTGTTTTGGAACTTGCTTGTGCTATAAGTTAGGGCACAGTTAGTCTTTGTCAAATTCGGTGTAAATGGTAGAAATTAACATCCATAAATCTTTAATGGTTGAGGATACCACTGTTTCCTGATGTAGAGATACCCGATGAAAGGATTACCTTTCACGAAGTCAGGGCATAGGATAGAAGTTTAGCAGCAGTAGAGTGGTAACCTGTCTTAAATCACCTATCCTGTTATCTCCCCGAAAATCACCATTGGAGAGTAATTATTTTTGATCGTGGATTATTTTGAGTCCTCTGTAGTCCTCCTTTAAATTCAAACATCCAAATGGATAAGGATGACATTTAAAGAATTCTTTCCAAGCATATCATTGAGGATGTTCAGTTACCTAAGGAAAATATTCAAGAGGAGTTGAAGACAGTGCAGGGTGTATCAAAAGCAGTGAGAGGGATCCGAAAAGATATAGCAACATGAACTTCAAATAATTTTCCAAATTCAGAAGAAATTTTTGAGGAACTGCTCTTGGCTATACCACTTTTGACTCTATATTGCTGTCAGATAAGTGAGGATATTGGACATCAGCCCTAACGTCCTAGAAACCCAACATTGAGCAAGTAAATGTCTTCACTTTTACTAGCTTCAAAGCCCATGTTTAACCACAATCGATATCCATTTTACTATACATATAAAATACCTTTATACTCCATCATTTAGCTTTGGTGCACAGTATACTCCCTGCTTGAAATGTCACCTTCCTCTTCATCAAGCCATACCTCTCCCCAGTATGAAGTCTACAAACTTCAGACTCAATATTCATTTTCTTCACAAAAAGTTCCCAAGCACACCATTTCTACATTAATCCTCGTGACTTAGTAAATATGCGTAAAGATCTCTAAGCCAAGTGCTTTGAGTGGTTGCAATCTTGGACAGACATAGGGTCATGGAAATGGTCACAAAAAAGACCCATTTTGTGGTCCAGCAAACATCTGCTCTACAAGATCTTAAGCTCCTCTCACATTCCTTCCAAATATTTTCAGGCAAATAAATCCCTGGCCCCACCATCCCTTCCAGGACTCAAGATATGACAGAGGACACAAGCCCTGAGTTAGCTCAAGTTAAGCCTTCAGAGTTGTCCAAATAAAATAAATATGTAGAATAAGACAAGATTAAAAAAAAAAAAGAGGCCAGACCATGGTGGGGGTGAGGGATGAGGATGGATAAGGGTGGAAGTGTCTGTGAGTGTGAGGAAGAATTCTTACCACTGCCAGGACACCCCCTCCCTCACCCCAAATTCTCCTCAGGTCCTTCCCAAGGGCACAGCCCCTTACATTATTCCACAGAACACTTATGATCTTGACCTTTAATGTGTTATTTGCCAGGGCATCCTGGTGGCTCCATCAGTTAAGCGTCTGACTTTGGCTCCGGTCATGATCTTGTAGTTTGTAGGTTCAAGCCCTGATTCGGGCTCTGTGCTGACAGCTCAGAGCCTGGAGCTGCTTCAGCTGTGTCTCTCTCTCTGCCTCTCTCCTGCTCACACTCTTTCTCTCTCTCAAAAGTAAATAAACATTAAAAGAATTGATTTTTAATTTGTCATTTGCCACCCAATGAATTTGGGAGCAAATGCTTTACGTGACAGAGGATTGCTTTTCAGCCTCATATCTTCAGGTTTTTCCCAACAAAGGAAAAAGAAATTGGAATGGCCTGGGGAATCAATCTTTACTGACAGTGCTCCTTGTCACATCTTTATAGAAAAATCTGCTTCATAATCCTTGCTCTGGCTCATTTAACCCCATTTTTAATTTTATTCTTTTTGAGGGCTGTGGGAATATAGCTGTTACCTTCCCTGTTGAACGAGGGGTAAAGGTGCACATCACCTTTGTGGTTAAGAGTAAGGTCAGTAACAGCAGCAAGGACACTGTCACTACCACCACCACCTTGTACTGAGATAAATAAACAATCCCTTCCCTGGAGTCCCCCAAGAAAACAAACAAGGTCATCTTGTCTGCTTCTAGTCCCTAAAATAAATGAAACCTTGAGTGACTCCTATGAACTACTGATTCTCTAAAAAAAAGACCTTNAGTTAAGCATCTGACTCTAGACTGTGGCTCAGGTCAAGATCTCACAGTTTGTGAGATTGAGTCCTGTGTCAGGCTCCATGCTGACAGTATGGAGCCTGCTTGGGATCCTCTCTCTCCCTCTCTCTCTGCCCCTCCCCTATTTGCACATGNAAAAAAGACCTTGCTCCTAGCCTTTGCAATGCTGATACCCAAAGATACATAGTGACATTGTGGCCATAACAATGTCTTTTAGATTATTTTCATTTTCCAGTCCGGTAAGTGGCCAACTCTTTTTTCCTTTTTTTTTTTTTTTAACATTTATTTATTTTTGAGAGACAGAGAAAGACAGAGCACAAGTGGGGGAGGGGCAGAGAGAGAAGGAGACACAGAATCTGAAGCAGGCTCCAGGCTCTGAGCTGTCAGCACAGAGCCTGATGTGGGGCTTGAATTCACAAACTATGAGATCATGACCTGAGCCAAGGTCGGATGCTTAACCGACTGAGCCACCCAGGCGCCCCAGTAAACGGCCAACTCTTGGTGTAGGATCAGGTCGTGATCTCATGTGGGGTTCAAGCATAGGGCTCTGTACTGAGAGTGCAGAGCCTGCGTGGGTTTCTCTCTCTCCTTCTCTCTCTGCCCCTACCCGGCTTGTGCTCTATCTTTCTCAAAAATAAATAAAAACAAAGTATTTAGAACAGTCTCATTTTCCACTATGAACAGATTTAACCATACACTTGATAACTTTTTTCTTTCGTTCTATTTGGTGAGCCAATTCTTCAAAAGTCTAAACTGACTAGTAAAATTTGCAAGTAGATCTGTTTTATTTTCCAAAAGCTCTTATCTGAATCTTTGAAAGGGTAAAAGCTGTCTTCAATTTTAAGAGTACCCTTCCTTCTAGCTTCCCTCTTAAGTGAGCACCTGTTAGATGCCATACACTGTTGTTAATAATCAAAATTCAGCCAAGCAAATTGAAGATTTAAATTGGCTTTATTAAGCAATTCATGATTCAGTGAGCATCCCACCTAAGCAAGTAGAGATGCTCTGAGGAGTTGTATAAAATGGAGGATTTTTATAAGAAGGGGCATAGAGTGNTCTATGGACTACTTTTTCTTTTGCTTATGGGTCACGTTTCATACATATGGAGAGTTTTGCTTGTATTGTTGCCATATATACTGTGTACTGGAGAATGATAATTTGTATAGACTCTGGGTTCTTTAAGGTTTCTCTGAAGAGCATTTATACTCAGAAAGACACATTATTGATCACTTTGAACCTGTAAAGATTTGTTTTTATACTTTTCTCTTTTTTTTCTTAATATTTTCATTTATTTCTAGGAGAGAGAAGAGACAGAGTGAGCAGGGGAGGGTCAGAGAGAGAGGGAGTCACAGACTCTGAAACAGGCTCCAGGCTCTGCACTGGCAGGAGCACCGAGCCCGACCCGGGGCTCGAACCCACGAACCGCGAGATCATGACCTAAGCGAAAGTCAGACGCTTAACCGACTAAGCCACCCAGATGCCCCTGTTTTTATACTTCTCTTTTTAGCATTTAAAAAATGTTTATTTATTTTGACAGAGAGAGTGGAGGAGGGGCAGAGAGAGGGGGATACAGAGACTCTCAAGCAGGCTCCCTGTTGTCAGTGCAGAGCCTGATGTGGGGCTCAAACTCATGAACTGTGAGATGATGACCTGAGCCAAAGTTGGATACTTAACCGACTGGCCACACAGGTGCCCCTCTTTTTATACCTTTTAAAGACTCGTCTGTTTTGGTTTTGCCTTTATTCTTAGAACAACTCTTTAGTCTTGAAGCACAGCTTTTAGTTCTCAGCAATTTCAGCGGAAACTCCAAGTTGTTTATCCATTCTTCTAAATCGATGGAATTCAAGCTTCAAACTTTCTTTCCTTCGTCCTGAGCAGGAACTGAAATTTCACTTTCTCAGCCTTCCAGATGTTGCTTTTCTCTGGATATCTTGAACATTTTAGGAGTCAGACAATGATCTGAGGGAACTTTACATGCATGTATTGGATCTTCACCTTTACATTTTTATGAACTGTTTGTATATGTGTCAGTTTCCCTTTACCCGTGCCAATTTCGGAGGTCATCCATCTTTTGAAATTTTTGCCTGTTAGATATGCAGAGAAGTTATTGTTTCAACTGATATTCCCTAATCATAATTAGGGTGCTTGTTGGCCATTTACAATTTCTCTTTTGTGACGTGATGGTTCATATATCTAGGACATTTTTTTTCTATTAAGTTGTCCTTTATATGTAATTCATTTGTAGGTGCCTTCAAAATCTTAGAGATATTAACCTTTGCCCATTATGAATGTTGCAAATATTTTTCCCACTCTGTCATTTATTTTGACTTTGATTATACTTTCTTTTATCATGTAGAAGTTTTACATGTTTATGTGCTAGGCTCTGTTTTGGTGCTGGCAATTCAGGGACAAGAAAACAGTTAAAAACTTATTCTTAGGGAATTTACAATCCAGTCAGCACTTGGACCTTTTTCAGGATTATATTCTGAAACGCTGATTAACTTTTTATTTTCCTGTGGCAGTATTTATATGTTCAACTCCCTGTTCGTTAAATGTCTTGTCAAAAATTATTTGGCAATATTTACACTCATTTTATCCTTATTATATTCCTTTAAAAAATTAATTATAAAGTGGTTTAGACATTGCAGAGTGCACAGAAAATAATACAGGTGCACGCCTGTGCGTGCACACACAGTATCAGAGCACCTGGGTGGTTTGATTGGTCCAGGCTCTACCTTCAGCTCAGGTCATGATCTCGTGGCTCATGAGTTCAAGCTCTGCGTGGGGATCTGTGCTGACAGTTAGCTCAGAGCCTGGAGCCTGCTTCAGATTCTGTGTCTCCCTCTCTCTCTGCCCCTCCCCCACTCACACTGTCTCTCTCTCTCTCTCTCTCTCTCCAAAATAAATGAATGTTGATAAAAATAAAAAAGTAAAGCATTATACGGAGTCCTTGCTTCAAGACTTATAAGCTAAGATTAAATAGGATCCTTGGAACATAGATGGGATGGAATCTTAAAACAGGTTTTCCACCGAAGACCACATTAGCAGTGCTTCTACTTACCAACTTCACAGTCCTGTCTCCTCCCTCTAACTGGGAAGAAGCAATTTGGGGCAAGCCCAGTTAGCACACCTACTAGGTCCCTTGAAAATCTAACCCAGAAGGCAAAAGCA
>NW_027532874.1:0-767 GCF_008692635.1 Crocuta crocuta
TTTCTTTTGATATTTAAAAAAGGCTACTTTCCTCTGGCCTCCATAGTTTTCAGATAAGAATCCAGCTTCCATGCAAATTAGTGTTGCCTGTGAGTAAAACATCCTTCTGTTAGGGATATTTTCAAGATCTTTTCTTTGAACTTAGCTTTTAGAAGTTTATTAAGACATGTCTTACAGTGGGTCTCTTTGTGTTTATCCTATTTGAGGTTCACATAACTTGTCAAACCTGTGGATTTATATTTGAGACATTTTCAGCCATTATTTTTCCAGTTGTTTTTTCAATCCTGTTCTTTCTCGTTTCCTTCTGTGACTGNTCTGCTGGTTTGTGTGGCTCTTTTTGCTTTATTTTTTAGTCTGCATTCTCTCTCTGTTCAGATTGAGTAAATTCTTTTGAACTATTCTCAGATATTCACTGATTCTATCCTGTGTCATATTTTTAAGCCCACCCAGCAAAATTTTTGGTGTATTTTTCAGCTCTACAATCAACATTTGGTTATTTTTATATCTTCTGTTGCCTTACTAAGATTTTCTAAGTTTTTATTCCCTTTTAAAGAATTTATAATTGCTTGTTGAAACATTTTACGATGAGTTCTTTAAAATTCTTGACAGATCATTCCAATATCTGATTCATTTCAGTGTTGGCATCAATTGATGGCCTTTTGTCATTCAAAATGTGATTTTCCTCATTCTTATTAGGACGCTTGGCTTCTGTTTATGTCCTGGATAGTTTGCCTATTATGTTAGAAGACACCAGATCCTATTAAAAT
>NW_027532874.1:16541-21153 GCF_008692635.1 Crocuta crocuta
AACACGAGACTCTTGAAATAATAGTTGGAGGTTGAGTTTGAATCTTTAAATTGTGATTTGAAGTTTAGCCTACAGTTAAGACTATGTCTCCTTTTTTTAAGGCATTCAACCAAACTGTACTATTTTTTATTTATTATTATTTTTTTAAAATAATAGTTTATTCATTTTTGAGAAAGAGAGTGCAAGCAAAGGAAGAGCAGAGAGAGGGGGACAGAGGATCCAAAGTGAGCCCTGCACTGACAGCAGCGAGCCCAATGCAAGGCTCAAACTCACAAACCATGAGATCATGACCTGGGCTGAAGTCGGACACTCTACCGACTGAGCCACCCAGGTGCTCCTGTACTATTTTTTAATGTGTGTGGGACTTCATAAAGACTTGTTCTTTTGGCTCCATGAATCTAAAGAGAATCTTTATGCAGAAGCTAAAAACAATATTTTAAGCATAGTAGAATATCCTTAGGAAAGTCACTGTTACCCGAAATGAAATAGATTGGCTAGAGCTGATGCTATGGCCACTGGAGTAATTCAAACATAGGCTATCATCTTTTGATGGGATAGGTAGAAGAAAATCTCAAAAGGTCATATCATTCCACAAGATTCTAAGATTCTAAATACTCAATGTTGGAGCTATATGTAGTTGGCTGGAAGAATGTTTCTAAAGTAAAAATCAACCTGCTGATTCTCTATTACCGGTTATTCAAATATGGAAAATTTGAAATGATTTGGGCTTATTTTTGTAAATGTTCTTTAAAGTAGAAAAATGAGAATTTAACTTTGATCTCTTAAATTCAGGTATTTGATTATACATGTTTGCATATTTTGATGCATTTTTCAAGCCTTGAAATTGTTAACAGAATTTTTAATAATTTAGAAAACTATGAGAAATCAGCTGAAGCAAAACTCTTGTTGGACTTCTGATCCAGCTGTGTGTGTGTGTGTGTGTGTGTGTGTGCGCATGCACACACACGCACACACATGTGCCCAGATGTTGGAATGTATGAAAACCACCTATTAAGATAATGCTGTTCTTAAGAGAGTCCAAAGCAATATTTTTAAATTNTTTTTAATTTCCTGTTGTCTTTGAATGCTCAAGGTTTGATATGTTTTTTAGGTTGTTTGTTTGTTTACTGAGAGAAAGAGCAAATGTGGGGGAGGGGCACAAAGAGAGAGAGAAAGAGAATTCCAAGCAGGCTCTGAGCTGTCAGTGCAGAGCCCAACTTGGGTCTCCATCCCACGACTCTGGTATCGTGACCCAGTCTGCAATCAGGAGTCAAATGCTAACCGACTGAGCCACCCAGGTGCTCCTCGAAGTTTGATATTGTATAGATTTTTTTGTGCGATCATAGAAAGGACACTTTGTGCCTCTCCCTTTTCCCGCTTAACCTGATTTCATCACTCACATCACTGTCTCATAAACAGTAGGGCATATTTCAGCTGTCTGATGAAAGAAGTTTCTCTGACCATCACAGGAGGCCTGCTGAGGACTGTTGAATTTGCTCATGTGCAGTGACAATTAAGTGTAGAGGGAAGGGTATTGAACAGAAACCTGGAAAGCTCATTTTAATTCTGTCTTTGTGACTTAATTAAGTCATGTAACCTATCTGTGCCTACCTTCTGCTTCTGTAAAGTCAGAACAGTAGTACTGATAGAATATTTTGTTGCAGTTGACACGTAAATTGTGCTCAGCGGACCATTGTTGTTGGGATTTTTTTTTCTGCCCATAAAAAGGAGAGTGTTATTATTTTGAATTTAAATTCAGTTTTGAAATTTCAAAATAATAACACTATCTGCAGTAAATACCTTGTGAATTAGTGAACAGTGCAAGAATCTGGTTCTACCAGATTCATCCAAATGAAAGAACAGCAGGACTACACGAATGTCTCGGGAATTTGCTATGCAGGGAGGGAAGAAGAGTGTCCGGGGCCTTTTGGATTGCTCTAGCAAAAATACCACAGACCAGGTAGCTTATATGCAACAGAAATTTATTCCTCACGGTTTTGGAGGCTGGGGGTTCCAAGACCAAGGTGTTCAGTGTCTAGTGAGGACTCACTTCCTGGCTCATAGATGGCTGTCTTCTTGCCACATCCTCATATAGTGGAAGGGACGAGGATGCTTACCTTCTGTGGTTTCTTTTATAAGGACTCAAATCTCATTCGTGAAGATAGAGCCCTCTCAGAGGTCTATAATCTCCTCTTAAAAGTCCTATATCTCAATATCATGACATTGGGGATTGAGTTTCAACATAGGAATTTGGAAGAACACACACATGCAATCTATAGTAGCCATTGATATTTAGGGAATGCCTAATTTAGCTAGGTACCATGCTAAATTCTTTTTTATGTTTATTGACTTATTTTATCTTCAACAAATAATTATCACCCACTGTGTTCTACATACTAAGCTAGGCACTGGAGCATAGTAGTATATAAGACAGGCATGGTCCATATTCTTCAGTGCTTATAAATTGAGCTTTGGGGATAGATCTTAAACAGATAATTACACATATAGTTAATGATTAATTAAAATTATGGCTGTCACTAGAGAGGTATAAAATTATTTAATCTTTTCAACCTTGTAAAATAGATATTATTTGCCTTTCACAGAAGAAAATAAGGCTTAAGAAGGTTAGAGAAATTGTCTGAGGTCACAAAGCTAATAGGTGGTGGGTTTAGCATTGCTTAGGCTTTCTCTCTTCCAGAATGCTGCTTGGGGGGGGGGNGTCTCAAGTCTGCATGATCTTAAGGAGGTCCACAACCTGACCCATGCCTTTCACCCATTTATCCCTTAAAGGAATGTTTCTTTTTAAAAATTTTCTTAACTTTTATTTTTTTTTGAGAGACAGAGAAAGACAGAGAGTGAGCGGGGGAGGGTCAGAGAGAGAGGGAGTCACAGATTCTGAAGCAGGGCTCCAGGCTCTGATCTGTCAGCACAGAGCCTGATGCGGGGCTTGAACCATTGGACAAAATCATGACCTGAGCCAAAGTCAGACGCTTAACCAACTGAGCCACCCAAACACCCTAGGAATGTTTCTTGAGCACCTGCCACATGTCATCAGGACACCAAGTAGTGAGGAAAATGGACATGATACCTGCCTTCGTGGAGTTCACAGTCTAATGAGGAAGACAGAGATTAATCACTTCTCAAAAAAATACATAATTATAATCTACCATAAAATGAGTGAGAAAGAAATTACTTGGTGTTACAAGAGCCTGTGATGGAGACACCTAATTTAGTCTAGGGGTTCAGAAAGGCATCCGTGAAGAGGTGACCTTAAAATAGAGATCCCAGGGATGAGGAGGAGCTAACTGGGTAGGATGGATGGTAGAAGCAGAGGATTCTACGCAGTGGTGTCAGGATCTGTAAAGGCTCTGAGTCAGAAAGTACATGATGAAGTTGGAACAAGTTAATGAAGATCACTGTGGTCAAACTGAAATAATGGAAGAGTAGCACAAGATAAAGACAGGTAGCAGCTAGAACCTGGGGGTTTAGCCAGTTTAAGGATTTTGGTATTAATCATAGGGGCAAAGTGAAATCATGGAAGAGTACAGGAGGGACACAAGTAGATTTGCTTCATCAAAACCACATTATCAAATAATCCAGTGAAAAAATGGGCAGAAGACATGAATGGATACTTTTCCAAAGAAGAAGACACCCCAGATGGCCAATAGATAGACACATGAAAAAATACTCAACATCACTCATCATCAGGGAAATGCCAACTAAAACCACATTAAGATGCTACCTTATACCTGTCAGAATAACTAAAGTGTACGACACAAGAAATAACAGATGTTGGGGGGATATGGAAAAGAGGGAACACCCTTGCACTGTTGGTAGGAACGGAAACTGGTGCAGCTTCTCTGGAAAACAGTATGGAGGTTCCTCAAAAAATTAAAAATAGATCTACCCTATGACCCAGCAATTGCACTACTAAGTATTTATCCAAAGGATACAAAATGCTGATTCAGAGGGACACATAGACTGCAATATTTATACCAGTAGTATTGACAATAGCCAAAATATGGAAAGAACCCAAATGTCCATCAATTGATGAATGAATGGATAGAGAAGATGTGGTGTATAATATTCAATGGAATATTACTCAGCCATCAAAAAGAATGGAACCTTGCCTTTGTGACAATGTGGACAGAACTAGAGTGTATTATGCTAAACGAAAATAAGTCAGTCAGAACAAGACAAATATCATATAATTTCACTCATATGTAGAATTTAAGAAACACAACAGATGAACATAGGGTAAGGGAAGCAAATATAAGATGAAAACAGAGAAGGAAGCAAACCATGAGAGACTCTTACATACAGAGAATGAACTGAGGGCTGCTGGAGGAAGATGGGTGGGGGGTAGGCTAGATGGGTGAAGGGTATTAAGGAGGATTCTCGTGATAAGCATAGGGTGTTTTATGTAAGTGGTGAATCACTAAATTCTATTCCTGAAATCATTAAAAATTAAAGAATTAAAAAACTCACTTTCCCAGTGGTGTGGGCATAGATCTGAGGTGCAAAAGCAGAACATAAGGATATTATTGCCACCATTCAAGTGAGAAATAGTAGTAGCCTTACCTGGGCTGGCAGGTGTGTATGAGAGGCTTGA
>NW_027532875.1:0-499 GCF_008692635.1 Crocuta crocuta
AGCAGGAAGAAATAACAATTATAAATGTCTACACACCGAATATGGGAGCCCGAAATACAGAAAACAATTAATCACAAACAGAAACAATCTTATAGATAAGAATGTGCTAACATTAGGGGACTTTAATACTCCACTTACAGCAATGGATAGATCAATCAGACAGAAAATCACAAAGGAAACAATAGACTTGAATGACACATTGGACCAGATGTATCTGACAGATATATTTAGAACCCTGCATCCTGAGGCCAGGGAATTCACTTTCTTCTCAAGTGCGCATGGCACATTCTCCAAGATAGATCACATACTGGGACATAAAGCAGACCTCAATAAATATAATATAATTGAGTTCATACCATCCACACTTTCAGATCATAATGCTTTGAAACTTGNTGAAATTAATCACAGGAAGAAGTCTGGAAAACCTCAGAAAAGATGGAGGTTAAATAACACCTTACTGGGACGCCTGGGTGGCTTAGTCGGTTAAGCGTCCGACTTT
>NW_027532876.1:0-791 GCF_008692635.1 Crocuta crocuta
TTCATTTGTTTCCATATATTTTTTAAATTTCTTCTCTAATTGATTGATTGGCCCATTGATTCTTTAGTAGAGTGTTCTTTAACCTCCATGTTTTTGGAGGTTTTACAGACTTCTTCCTGTGATTGATTTCAAGTTTCAAAGCATTATAATCTGAAAGTGTGCATGGTATGATCTCAGTTCTTTTATATTAATTGAGGGCTGCTTTATGTCCCAGTATGCCAGTATGTGATCTATCTTGGAGAATGTGCCATGCGCACTTGAGAAGAAAGTGAATTCCATGGCCTCAGGATGCAGAGTTCTAAATATACCTGTCAGATCCATCTGGTCCAATGTGTCATTCAAGTCCATTGTTTCTTTAGTGATTTTCTGTCTGGTTGATCTATCCATTGCTATAAGCAGAGTATAAAGTCCCCTGCTGTTAGCACATTCTTATCTATAAGATTGTTTCTGTTTGTGATTGTTTTAAATATTTAGGTGCTCCCACCCATATTCGGTGTGTAGACATTTATAATTGTTAGTTCTTCCTGATGAATGGACCCTGTAATTATTATATAATGCCCTTCTTCATCCCTTGTTATTGTCTTTAATTTAAAGTCCAGTTTGTCTGATATAAGTATAGCTANGATATAAGTATAGCTACTCCAGCTTTCTTTTGACTTCCAGTAGCATGATATATATTTCTCCATCCCCTTACTTTTAATCTGAAGGTATCTTCTAGTCTAAAATGCATTTTTTGTAGACAGCAAGTAGATGGATTTTGTTTTTTAATCCATTCTGCTACCCTATGTCTT
>NW_027532877.1:0-6743 GCF_008692635.1 Crocuta crocuta
ATGCAAGCCTTACACTCACAAACTGCGAGATCATGACCTGGGCTGGAATCAAGAGTCAGACATTTAACTGACTTAGCCACCCACACATCCCCTTTTCTTTACCATCCCAATCATCTTTACTAAGCACCAATTGTATGCAGGGTTCTGGGTGGCCAATTAGAAAAACAACTCAGTCCTTACTTCAAGGAGAATTCTATCTGGGGGTGCCTAGAGGGCTAAGTAGGTTAAGCATCTGACTTCGGCTCAGGTCATGACCTCATGGTCCATGAGTTTGAGTTCCACGTCAGGCTATGAGCTGTCAGCACAGCCTGGAGCCTGCTTTGCAGTCTCTCTCTCTCTCTCTCTCTCTCTCAAAAATAAATAAACATTAAAAGAATAAAATACTAAAGTCAAACAAAGGAGAATTCTATCTGGATATATGAGTCTCCTTCTTGTCTTTTGGTACCATCTCTGCTCCTTTCTGGCCCCAGCCACCCTCCAGTATCTCTGTGCTGCTTTTTCCTGAAAATTATTTGTGCCTCTAATTTCTGAGCCTTTCTTGTCCTTTCCACCCGAAATACCAGCCCCTCTTGCGTTGGTGAAATCCTCCATGGTTCAGCTGGGCAGTTGCCACCCACACGACCCCAAAGGCACCCTGTGTCACTCTTCGGCCGTGAAAGAGCCTGTGGATGGGCTCGTTCGGTACCTAGGAGTGGTGTTGCTGAGTGTCCTTGTTGCATTGAATCCTTTGTCTGCTCCCAGCACCCCTGCACTCATCGGTGCCTCCCCCAGGCTTCGGGCCCAAATCCGGACTCTTATAGGTCTTACCCCAGCCTCTGGCCTGTCTGCCAGCCCCTTGGATGGGTCGTGCTCTTTCCTACCGCTGACCTCCGCATGAGCTCTTTCCTCTGCCTGGAACACTCTTCCCTCGGCCCTTGTCTCCTTGCAGCTGGGATCTCTCTCTCTTTTTTCTTTTTAATTTTTTTTTTAATTTCTGAGAGAGAGAGAGGGAGAGAGAGACAGCGTGAGCAGGGGAGGGTCAGAGAGAGAGGGAGACAGAATCCGAATCAGGCTTCAGGCTCTGAGCTGTCAGCACAGAGCCGGACACGGGGCTCAAACCCACAAACGGTGAAATCATGACCTGAGCCGAAGTCGGACCCTTAACCAACTGAGCCACCCAGGCGCCCCTCAGCTGGGATCTCTTACCCCAGAGAGACTGTCCCCACAACCTTGCCTCCCAAAGGTCTCCCTCTTCGTATCTACTTATTACATGTTTCCCCATGCAGACTTTATTCTCATTTATTTGTGTTTAATGGCAGTATATAGTTGACCTATAATACTATATTCATTTCGGGTGTACCGCACAGTGATCTGGGAAGCCTACATTCTGCTGTGCTGCCCGCCGTAAGTGTTGTCGCCGTCTGTCACCAGAGAAAGCTATTAGCGTAGTATTGGCTCGATTCCCTGTGCGGTACTTTTCATCCCCATGGCTTATTAATTTTATAACTGGAAGTTTGTACCTCTTCCTCCTCTTCACCTATTTCGCCCATCCCCCCAGCCCTCTCCCCTCTGGCAACCACTAGTGGGGACTCTGTAGTTATGGGTCCATTTCTCTTCTGTAGCTGTTGGCTTGATTCTTAGTAATGGCGATAATGGTAACCGCCACTAACCCTTCTGTAGAATTTACAGTTAGCAAAATGCTGGGCTCTCTTCTAAGCACTTGAAATGTTTGCACTACATCCCCATGACAATCTCATGACCCAGGGACTATGACTATGTCCGTTTTTCAGATTGAGGAAACTGAGGCTCAGAGAGGTGAGGTGACTTTCCCAAGGTCACACTGCTAACACAGATTCTAGGCCGGAAACCAGGCAGTTTGGCTCCCAGGTCTCTGCTCTGGGGCCCTCGGAGCTCTGCGCCAGCTCTGATGGGCTCACCAGAGGCTCCCTTGGGCCTGAGACAGACTTAAGCCAGTTACTTACTCTCTATGAGCTTCAGTTTCCTCATCTGTAAAAGGGGTTTCATAAATTGCTGTCTTTAAAATTTTTTTTAAATCTTTATTTCTTTTTGAGAGAGAGAGAGAGCACAAGCAGGGGAGGAACAGAGAGAGAGGGAGACACAGAATCTGAAGCCGGCTCCAGGCTCTGTGATGTCAGCACAGAGCCCGATGTGGGGTTTGAACTCATGAACTGTGAGATCATGACCTGCGCTGAAGTCAGATGCTTAACCGACTGAACCTCGCAGGTGCCCTGAGAGTTATTAAATTTCTATCTCAAAGGCTGATAATGAGAATTGAAAGAGAAAATGCACCTATCACCCTATAGATGCTCAGTAAATATTAGTTATCATATAGGCATGATAAATAGTTATTAATGAATAAAATGCGAAAAAAAAAATCCAATTCTATGCCTGGGTTCCGGGGTCTGTGTGAGGAAGGGCACAATCATGGTTATACAGTCGGTGCCTCTGTCAGTCACTCGTGACTCACCCATTGNGGATGGACAGACAGAGAGTCCAATGATGGATAGAGGAATGGATGGATAGATGGATGAAAGGTGGATGGATGGATGGATAGATGGTCGAATTGATGGGTGGAGAGAGAGTCAGGCAAATGATGGATTGTGAGACGGCTGCCTGGCTGGCTTCATGGCTTGCAGTGCTCAGAGCCTACAGAGCACTAACGGGTTCTTCTCCCTTTCTCTCTTCTCCTCCACGCCCCTCCCTCCTCCGGGCAGATGACGAGCGCATGTTGGTGGAGCCAGCCTGCGGGGCAGCTCTGGCTGTCATCTACTCAGGCCTCCTGGGGAGGCTCCAGGCTGAAGGCCGCCTGAGCCCCTCCCTGGCCTCGGTCGTGGTCATTGTGTGTGGAGGCAACAACATCAATAGTCAAGGGCTGCAGGCTCTGAAAGCCCAGCTGGGGCAGAACTGAGGGCTCCTCGTCCGGATGGACACAGCTCCATGCTCGTGGATGACCTTGGAAGCTGACTGCCAGCCCCTTCCTACAAGAAGCCCTCCTGCTCCCTGGGGCTCCCCTGCAGCCCTGGCCAATCAACACTTTCTGGGTGTGATTTGTAATACGGGTTGGCCCAATTTTCTTGCTCCATGAGCTCATGGAAGGCACATAGCAACCTCAAGGCTGGCTCTGTGGTGAAGCGCCTCTTGCTACATCACAGGGCTTGGGCGATAACTCCAGGGATGCTGAACTCCTGCCAGGGCTTTTCTCACCTGGGGGACCCAATTGGGAGGAGAGGGATGCTCAGGCCTGGACAGGCAAGGACAATATCACCAGTCTTTATCAAGTCCTTGGAAAAAAAATTATTTTTAACATTTATTCATTTTTGAGAAACAGAGCATGAGCAGGGGAAGGGTAGAGAGAGACACACACAGAATCTAAAGCAGGCTCCAGGCTCCAAGCTGTCAGCACAGACCCTGATCAAGGGCTTGAACTCACGAACTGCAAATTCATGACCTGAGCTGAAGTGGGACACCCAACCCCCCGAGCCACCCAGGTGCCCCCAGCTTAATTTTTATTTCAAGCAGATAGTTAACTGGACGCAATGGGGGGTTTCTCCTGCTCACCAGAGATGGTGGACGTTCAGGGGCCCAGGCAGACAAGGTGGGGTGCTGGGTGGGTCTCAGTGGCCTGCGCCCCCCACCCCCGCTAGCCTGGGAGCCCTTCCTCATGCCCACACATGGCCCTTGTCCTAGAGTCTGGGGCCCGTGGCAACCCTTCCAGAGAATGCTTGGAAACACGAGGTGTCTTCCCCCTGAGCTGTGGCCTCTGCCAGAAACCCTTTCTCTTACTTTGCTGTTGCCTCTGGGCACAGAGGTAAAAAAAAAAACAAAAAACAAAAAACAAAACAAAACAAAACCACCCCCTACTGGTAGGATGCCCCTTTCCGCCACCCCACAGCGGAGCTCAGCAGTAAATTCCTACCGACTGCCAACTTTGCAGGACATTTGTGAGCCGGGAATGAAAGCTTTGGTAGCTGGAAAGTGCCCACCGTGGCAGTGTGGGCACCCCAGACAGCAGACGCTGTAAATCGGGGCTCTTTCTGCTTGCTGGCTGGCTTTCTCTCCGTCTCTTTGTGGCTCTGTCTCTGTCTCGTCCCCGGGGAGGGAAGGAAGGGGCAGGGAGTGACAAGTTCACATGCTCAGTGGATCCTTCCTCCCCTCACCCAGGCCTCACGGCGTGCGCTTCCGGGTCCTGCAGACAGTAACTGGCGGAAGGGGGAAAGCTCTGACGATGGCCCTGCGGAGGCCCCGGTCACTGTCCCTGCTCATCCAAGGCTTGCAACCCATCTCTTTCCCAGCGTTTTCTCTGTCATCCGCGGGCTTCTGGGCATCTCTCCGCCAGGGCGGGGCCTCTTCCTGTCTTTGCTGGGAGACACAGGACTTCTGTGACTAAAGCTCTATTTTAATGAGAATAAACACAGCCCCATTATTTAAGCCCTCTCTGGCGAGAAGCTCTCTGCAAGGAGTCTGCCCGTGACTTCCCGCTACTTTTGGGGGGGTTGGGGGTGGCGACTTTGAAAAGCCTCTTTTTATTTTAGAGCAGTTTTAGATTCACAGACAGGAAGTGTGTAGACAGTGCAAGGGCTGCCCGGATACCTGGCTTCCAGGTACCCTGTTTAACAACGCACGCTAATGGGGTACATTTGTCCCAACGACGGATCCAATAGGGGCGCCCGGGTGGCTCAGTCCGTCTGGCGTCCGACTTCCGCTCAGGTCGTGATCTCACAGTTCTTGAGTTCAAGCCCCAATCAGGGCTCTGTGCTGACAGCTCGAGCCTGGAGCTGCTTCCGATCCTGTGTCTCTCTCTCTCCCTCTGCCCCTCCCTCAAAGTAAATAAACATTTAAAAAACCAATTACTGATCGCATGTTGGTACACTGTCACTCCCTGAAGTCCCTGCTCTATTCAGACCCCCTCACTTCTTCCCTACCCTTCCTCGGCTCCAGGGCCCCATCGCGGACGGCACAGCATGTTTTCTCGTTATGTGTCTGTCGGCATCTCTCGGCTCTGACGTTCCCCACACTCTGCCTTGCTTTCCGTGACCTGGACTGTTTCAAATAGTACCGGTCGTGGATTTTGTGTTTGGTTTTGATTTCCCTCATGAGCAGAGCGGCGGGATTCGAGGACCCAGGCGGAGACCATGGAGGGGACCATGGAGGGAGGGGGTTCCCAGCGTCCTCAGCACACACAAGAAGGCCGTTCCAGCTACCAGCACGACTTACCCCTGCTGATGCTGGCCTGCCCCGCCTGCGTGAAGCCGTGTTTGCCAGGGGTCTGAGTGCAAAGGTCCTTCTTTTTCCCAGCTGTGGGATTTCTTTTCTTTTTTTTTTTTCTCAAGAGAGTCAGACAGTGAGCGGAAGAGGGAGATAAAACATCTTAAGTAGGCTCCACGCCCAGTACAGGAGCCCGACACGGGGATCGATCCCACGACGTTGGGATCACGACCTGAGCGCGAGTCAAGAGTTGGACGCTCAACTGACGGAGCCCCCCAGACGCCCCGGGTGTGGGATTTTTAAATGTTGTGTCCATCTGAATGCCGCAGGGACCAAGTGTTTATGTTGAGTACTTACTCTCTATGTTTGGTAATTGTCTTTCTGTCTGCAGGTCACTCAAATCTGTCTTGGGGTGAGGGCGTCATTACGCAATGACAAGGATATGTTTCTTCATTCTGTTATTTTCTTTCTTTCTTTCTTTTGAGAGAGTTAGAGAGAGCGCGTCAGCAGCGGGGGTCAGAAAGAGAGGGAGACACAGAACTGGAAGCAGGCTCCAGGCTCTGAGCTGTCAGCACAGAGCTCGATGTGGGGCTTGAAACCACAAGCCATGAGATCATGATCTGAGCTGAAGTCGGACGCTTAACCGACTGAGCCACCCAGGCGCCCTGACAATCATACGTCTCAAGTTGGGTCACTGTCCCTCAGATTCTTCAGAACTTTGCTGTCCAAACCAGTCGCCGGTGGCCACTTGCAGTATTTGGGTTTAAAAAAAAATTAAACAAACTGTACAATTCAGTTCCTGAGTTGTGCAAACACATTTCGAGCGGGCAGGAGCCAGAGGTGATGATGAGTGGCGAGCACATTGGACAGCGCAGATGATGGAACATTTCCATCGCATTTCCATCATGGCCCCCGGCCTCCTTAGCCCTCTCCTCCCCCATCCCCACTTCCCAGTTACCCCAAGAACACCCGGTGTGATCAGCATCGTTCTCCACGAGTCTACAGGTATTTACACACCGTACTCTGGTATATTGGGCACTTTGGGTCACCGTTCTTCATAAAAGAAAAAAAAGTCCTTGCCCATCGTACATAAATGTTTCCTTTTCCAACTTACAATGCGTTGTGAATATCTCTTTGGGCCAATAGATTTAGATCTAATTTATTCTTTGTGACGGCTGCATAACATTGCATGCTGAGACTGTACTATGACTTACTCAACCATTTCCGGATTCAAGGACATCTGAGCTTCCAGTTTTTTGTTTGTTTGTTATTCTGAACAGGAATCTAAGACACATTCTCATACACATGTCCCTACCTTCTGGCACCTTTTCTTTAGAGAATAAACCTCCCAGATTAATATTTCTTGGTCAAAGGAATGGGTATTTATGAAATTGTCATCAATAGTGACAGATCTATTTTCCAAAAGGCTGTAGCAATTTCTGATCACACCAGCAATGCATGAGAGTGCCCGTTTTCCCTCATATTCACCAGCCCTGGTTGTTATGGTTTTCATGCTTTTGAAACGTTTTGGCAACCTC
>NW_027532877.1:6753-11618 GCF_008692635.1 Crocuta crocuta
GGCAGCCTGGGGGGCCAGGCAGGCTGGGGGGCCTGGCAGGCTGGGGGGCCGCAGACTGGAGCCAGGCTGGGTCTGAGGACTGCTCGGCAGGAAGGTAAGGCAGCCTGGGGCCCAGATGGTGCCCCCGGGACTCCGTGTGCATGTGTGAATGTGAATGTAAGGGAGTCTGGAAAGTTCTGGGGCAAAGACCTGGTGGGTGGGCACAGAGTGAGAGGGCATGGATGTGACACCCTCCCAGGGACACTGATTTAACTCCGGGGGCTCCGGTCTCACCTGCTTGGGAAAGAAGGCTGGCTGCCAGGGACTCTGACGGCTGGGAGCAGGTCCTGCCTGCCAGAGGGGCATTCTGCCAGCCAGTGTCCCGGGCTGTGCCACCCAGGTGGCCTTGGGAAAGGCCGGAGGGACAGAGGAGCGGAATCAGCAGATGACCTTTTTCTTAACTCACGCCTGCAGCAGGTGAGGAGAAGTCAGGCTTGCTGGCCCTGAACCCAAGCCCCAGGTCTCACTGCATTGCCCCGCATCAGGAGGGGCCCGGGGCTCCCACCTCGGCCCGGTGGTTGCCACATGTGGTGAGAGCCATGAGCCCCTAGGCCAAGGTCTCAACTTGGCTCCAGACCTCAGTCTGGGTGGCCTGTGCCCTTACGGTCATCTGGGCTTGATAAGGCTGTTGGCAATTTGGGGCTCAGCCATATGACTGATGTCTATTGTCCTTCTGTGGACTGTTAGTATAATACTGGGCTGGAGGACCCTGGGGATTGAGCCAAGAGCATTTGGCGCCTAAGGACAACTGGCAATTAGTAGGAAATGCTCATAACCATAACCATCATCGTCATCTAATAAAGAAAGTATGGCACAGTGTTAAGGGCTCAGATGCCAAAGTACACTGCCTGAGTTTAGATCCTGGCCTTGCCATTTCCAGCTGTGTGACCTTGGGGAGGTTACCTGACCTCTCTGGGCCTCAGTTTCATTCTCTATACAAGGAAGCTAGTAGGTGAACTTACCTCAGGGTTATTGTAATGATTATCCAAGATGTTATATAAGGTCGTTGGCCCAGTGCCCGGCTGGCAGTGGACCCCACATAACAATTAACTATTATTACATGTCAGGTGTGGAGTTGACGCCTTTACCTTCTGGCCTCACTTCACCCTCACAGTGACTCTGTGAGTCACAAGCTCTTCTCCTAGTTCGTTGTGTGGTGAGTTCATTCTCACTTCTCAGGTCGCTGTGTTAATGGCCACTTCCTGCAAAAGGCCTTTCCTGACCTTTCTATCCAAAGCAGGTCCCCTTAGTCTTCTCTTTAAGACTTCTATATGTGTGTTTCCTCTTAGTGACTTTCACCATTCCTGATTATTTTGTTCGTCTATACAGTTATTTGTTGAGTACGGGTCTCCCCCATCAGCTTCAAGAGTAGATATCTGTCCTGCTCACTAGGTGTCCCCAGTTCCTAGGTCAGGGCCTGCAGCATAGACTTGCTAGAGTAAGGGTTAGCACACCCACGTTGTTAGAAGGCCGCAGTGAGATACTGCCTCCAGGGACTCCGCTGACATGTGGCATATACTAGGGACTCCACAAAGGGAGGCTATTACTATTGTTAATCACATCATAACCTGCGAGTTGGGGACTGTTATTATTCCCATTTTACAGAGTGGAATGTGGCTCAGAGAAGTTGAGACACTTGTTTGGGTCACGCAGCTAGGAAGACAGAGCTGGTGTCTAACTCTGGTCTCTGACCGCAAAGCCCAGAGCCAGGCTGAGGCCCAGGCTGAGGTACTGGGTTTGGGTGACCCACGGGACCCTCTCCCTCAATGCCATGCCCAGTTCGAGAAGGGCCCCTGGCGGAACTGGGTGGCGTGGCTCAGACTCTGCCCTGCCCGGGGAATCCCAGGGCCATCCCAGCAAGGCCCCAGGTCAAATCCAGGGGCAGGAGCCCTGAACTCTCTGGCGGGGCAGGGGCTCAGGTGACCAAGGAAGTGTGTGTGGGCGAGAATCCCGGGGCAGTGGAAGGTGGGCCAGGCTGCAGCGCTCCTCCTACCGGCAAATAGTGGAACTGCAGGCGTTGGCCCAATGCTTTTCTGCCCCAGAGTGAAAAAGAAGGGTTGCTTTTGCACCTTCAAAAGACCCCTCTATTTCCCTCCTCTTCCCATTTTGTCCCTTTCTGTTTCTCGCCTGTTCCCACTGGTTCATTCACTAACTGTGCCTTTGCTTAAAACCTCCCGATGTCTTCCCACCTCCAGTAGAGTTAGAATATTCCAGTTCCTCTCTTTGGTCCAGGAAGCCCTTCCAGAATTCCCTGCCTGCTCTCCTTGCTCACCTCCTCCGCCCAATCCCTTCTCCCTGCACCAGCATGACCCCAAGTTCATTTCTCTCTCAAGGTGCTTCCACGTGCTGTTCCCTCTGCAGGAATGCTTTTCCTTGCGCTCCCTATCATCACCTCTCCAACACCCCCTTGGAGAACTTGCAGATCGAAAGGGAATTCAAAGTCCTCTCAACCAACCCAAACACGCAGGTCCCATTTGCATCCTGGTTCAAACTGTTAGGATCCCCAAATCACTGCCAGCAAAGCCAACCATTTATCCAACTTAATGAGAGGGATGGGAAGGTGAGCAATGACCAGATATTTGATGATATTCAGAGACGATTATTAACATTTTCAGAAGTGACAATGGCATTGTGATGATGTTTTATAAAAAATTAGCATCGTTGAGGTAGAATTTCCATAAAATCAAAATCACCCCACTTTGAGTTATAATTCACTGGGGTTTGCACAAATGTGTACAGTTGTGACACCATGCGGCTACATCATTTGAAAAGAGTTTTTTACTCTTACCGATATGTGCTGAAGTATTTCCCCATGAAATAATACAGGAAGAAAATATAATAATCATAATAGGGGTGCTAGGGTTGGTTAAGTGTGGACTCTTGATTTCAGCTCAGGTCCTGATCTCATGGTTCATGGATTCAAGCCCGTTTCTGGCCACCACTGGCAGTGAGGAGCCTGGTGGGCGGAGCCTGGTGGGTGGAGCCTGTTGGGGCGGGGCCTGGTGGGGGCGGAGCCTGGTGGGCGGAGCCTGGTGGGGCGGAGTCTGGTGGGCGGAGCCTGGTGGGGCGGGGCCTACTCAGGCAGAGCCTGCTTGAAGGGAGCCTACTTTGGATTCTCACTATCTCCTCTCTGTCTGCCCCTCCCATGCTCACACTTTCTCTCTCTCTCTCAAAATATCCTTTAAAATAATAATAATAAACAAGGGGGGAAAATAATAATACAGGAAGAAGGGTGGGTGCAGGTATGGGTGAAACAAGGCAGGCCATGTGTGCTTGCTAAAGCTGAGTGATGGGCTGCATAAGAGCTTCATTATACAGTTCTTGATATTTGGCTATGTTCAAATGTTCCAAAATAGAAGTTTTAAAAAAGTTTTTTTCTCTCCTGATAGATTGTTTCTGACTGTGTTTGCTAAAATACCACCCCCTGCCTGTCACCCCTATTTGGGTGAACTTTTGTGATCCTCTCTCCCCAACTAGAATGTGAGCTCTGGCAAAGGAGGGGCTGCTTCAGACATGGGCACCCCTGGGTCCCCAAACCTGGAATTGCCTGGCACACAACAGGTGCTCAACAAAAGGGTTTTTTGCAGGCGTGCTTGAATGAATGAATGAATGAATGAATGAATGAATCTTGTTCATCCATCACCACGTACTGGCCACGTTCTATATCCCCAGCCCAGTGGGCAGCCCCAGTTACAGAATGAAAGGGTCCCTGGTCCAAACCTTTTGGTCCAGACGCGGCAACTGAGAAGATAGTTGCCTGGAGTCTCACAGCCTGGCAGCCAGATAGGGCTACGGAGCCTGGCTGAGGCTCTTTTCCGTCTACCCCTCCCCTGCCCTGGTGAAGGGGACTCGTGCTGGAGCAGCCTGGGCTATGACAGTCACGTTCTTCCGCAGGCTATCGGAATGGAGAGCTCCCTGACTGAGTGTGCTAAGGGTGAGCACTTCCACACGGTCACTCCTCTGCTGGAGAGCTGGGCACTATCCCAGGTGGCAGGCACGACTGTGTTCCTCAAGTGTGAGAACGTGCAGCCTGCCGGCTCCTTCGAGATCCGGGGCATTGGGCATTTCTGCCAGGAGGTGAGGTGTGGGCAGGGGAGGAGATGTGAGATATTACGGGAAGGAGGAGGAGGGGATGGATGCAGGCTGGATGGGGGCAAAGGCAGCGGAGGAGAAGCGGGCTTGTACAGATGGGAGGGGCAGGCGGAGGGGTGAGGAGTGGGCTGGGGGCGGTCTAACCCCATCCCACACAGGCTCTGTGACATCTGCTCGGGTCAGCCCCTAAACCCATTCCTTCTCTTCCCAGGTGGTCAAGAAGGGATGCAGACATTTGGTGTGCTCCTCAGGTGAGGCTCAGGGCTGGGTGCTCAGCACTGGGTGTGGGGGAGGAAGAGCTGGCTGGAGCAGCTGTAGATGTCCAGGGATCAGCCTCCTCTTAAAGATCCAGCCTCATCAAGGTCATGGTCAAATGGCCACGTCTATTGCTTCCACAGGGGGCAACGCAGGCATTGCTGCTGCTTATGCGGCTCGGAAGCTGGGCGTCCCTGCCACCATTGTGCTCCCTGAGGGCACCTCCCAGCATGTGGTGAGGAGGCTGCAGGGGGAGGGGGCTGAAGTTCAGCTGGCTGGAAAGGTAAGGACCCCAGGAAGGAGAAGCTGGGTGGAGTGGGCTGCTTCCCTTTACCCTCACCTCACCCACACACATTTTTTTAAATTTTTTTTTTCTAGGAGAGAGAGAGAGACAGCGTGAGCAGGGGAGGGTCAGAGAGAGAGGGAGTCACAGACTGAAACAGGCTCCAGGCTCTGAGCTGGCAGTCAGCACAGAGCCC
>NW_027532877.1:15792-36207 GCF_008692635.1 Crocuta crocuta
CAGCACAGAGCCCGACGCGGGGCTCGAACCCACGAACCGCGAGATCATGACCTAAGCGAAAGTCGGACGCTTAACCGACTAAGCCACTCAGGCGCCCCACCCACACACATTTTTTAAATGAATTATTCCTGGAGCCCAGCCTTCTCATAGGATGATCAGCTGAGGGGCAGGAGTGAGGCATGATGTATATTGAGGGCTAGCACCTCCCACCTCTACCTACCTACCTCTACTTGCCCTGCATGAACCCAGGAGAAACAGGAAACTGATGGACCACGAGTTCGTCCATCTCTTATATCCTCACTAACACTTGGTATTATTCATTTAAAAATTGTTACCATTTAATGAGACAAACTGTTTAGAGAAAGTAGATGGCGGCATCATTTCTCATTCTGAGACCACCCCAATAAGAAAGGTGCCCACTGCCAAAGATATCACTGGCTCAGCCTGTTATTGAATAAATAGAGATGCAAATATGTAATCCTACCTTACTGGAAAGAAGAAAAAAAAATCCTCGGAAAAGAGATTTTTTTTTTTAAGCATCCAAATTACAACTAAAAACCATGCCATGGTACCTGAAAGCTGGTCCTCAAATGCTCAGTGTCCAGTTTCCTTCCTTGCTTTCTTCCTTCTCTCTTCTATTTATTCATCCATTCAACCATCCTTTCATCCATTTCCCTCTTTCCCTCCTTCTCTCCCATCCATCCACCTACCCACCCACTCATCCATCCTTCCATCCACCCACCCACCTCCCCACCCACATCCATCCATCCAGCCATCCAGCCATCCATCCAACCAACCACCCACCCACCCACTCATCCATCCATCCATCCGTCCATCTGTCCATCCATCCGTCCATCTGTCCATCCATCCATCCACCCACCCACCAATCCACTTATCCATCCGTCCATCCAACCATCCATCCACCCACCCGCCAATCCACTTATCCATCCATCCATCCATCTGTCCACCCACACACCTACACACCCACATCCATCCATCCAACCAACCACCCAATCACCCATCCATCCATCCATCCATCCATCTGTCCATCCATCCATCCAATCATCCATCCATCCATCCATCCACCCACCCACTCATCCATCCATCCATCCATCCACCCACCTATCCACCTACCCACCCACATCCATCCATACATCTACCCACCCATCCATCCATCCATCCATCCATCCATCTGTCCATCCACCCATCCAACCACCCACCAATCCACTTATCCATCCATCCATCCATCCATCCATCCATCCATCCATCCATCCATCCAACCAACCAACCAACCAACCACCCACTCATCCATCCATCCATCCATCCATCTGTCCACCCACACACCTACACACCCACATCCATCCATCCAACCAACCACCCAATCACCCATCCATCCATCCATCCATCCATCCGTCCGTCTGTCCGTTTATCCATCAATCACCCATCATTCTCCCTCCCTTGTTTCCTCCATCTCTCCCTCCTTTCCATTTCTTCCTTCTTCCTTTTTCCTTCTTTCCTACTACCCGATATTCACTGAACTTATACTATGTGCCCGTAGTATGTTAGAAGTAGGATATAGAGATAGTATGGCTTGGTCTCTGCTCTCACAAAACTCCCCGGTGTTGGGGAGACACACAGATAAGCGGACGGTGATAAGAGAATGTGATGTGTTGTGATGGGGAAGCACAGGGCCCTGAGGAAGAACAGAGAAGGCATATTGTTTGTCAGTGATTGCTGCTAGATAATGCTGTGTAACAAACAGCCCCCGCATATCAGGGGCTTATGAGAAACATGATGTCTTGCTCATGGGACTGTAAGTGGGCTAGGGTGACTCTGCTTCAGGCTGGAGACAGGATTAGGGCACATGTGGTCCTCATCCTTCTTGACCAGTGGGCACCTGGGACTTGTTTTTATCCAGGTGAATGTCAGGAACAGTGAGAGAAGAATGCTTCTGAAGGCTGTGGCTTAGACCCATTATGGTGTCAATTCTGCCACATGCCATTTGCCAAAGCAAATTCCACAGCTGGGACGCACATCAGTGGTGGTGGAGAATGTTCTCTGCCCTCTCTAGTGGGAAGAACAGTGGTCGCATGGCAAAAGGCATAGATGTGTGATTCTAATGGAGGGAAAGAACTGGGCAGTGGTCCAAACTACCACCAGGCTATGCCTCAGACTTGGGGCGGTGATCCAGGAAATGTTCCCCAAAAAGTGTCCCCCTGGGTTGGGTCTTGAGAGGGAAACACAAGTCCTCCCATTGGAGAAAGGGCAGAGGGGGTCTGGGTGGAAGAAAGAGTGAGGAAAAGGCATGGGATGGGAGCCAGCATGGTGCATCCCATTCCCCTGGGGGAGGGGTGACAGGTGAGGCCCGAGAGTGGGGGTGGGGATGGCCGCCCCAGTGGGCAGGATGGCTGGCAGGTGAGGCTGGCATAGGTTTTCACCTGAGGCCAATGGGANCTGAGGAAGAACAGAGAAGGCATATTGTTTGTCAGTGATTGCTGCTAGATAATGCTGTGTAACAAACAGCCCCCGCATATCAGGGGCTTATGAGAAACATGATGTCTTGCTCATGGGACTGTAAGTGGGCTAGGGTGACTCTGCTTCAGGCTGGAGACAGGATTAGGGCACATGTGGTCCTCATCCTTCTTGACCAGTGGGCACCTGGGACTTGTTTTTATCCAGGTGAATGTCAGGAACAGTGAGAGAAGAATGCTTCTGAAGGCTGTGGCTTAGACCCATTATGGTGTCAATTCTGCCACATGCCATTTGCCAAAGCAAATTCCACAGCTGGGACGCACATCAGTGGTGGTGGAGAATGTTCTCTGCCCTCTCTAGTGGGAAGAACAGTGGTCGCATGGCAAAAGGCATAGATGTGTGATTCTAATGGAGGGAAAGAACTGGGCAGTGGTCCAAACTACCACCAGGCTATGCCTCAGACTTGGGGCGGTGATCCAGGAAATGTTCCCCAAAAAGTGTCCCCCTGGGTTGGGTCTTGAGAGGGAAACACAAGTCCTCCCATTGGAGAAAGGGCAGAGGGGGTCTGGGTGGAAGAAAGAGTGAGGAAAAGGCATGGGATGGGAGCCAGCATGGTGCATCCCATTCCCCTGGGGGAGGGGTGACAGGTGAGGCCCGAGAGTGGGGGTGGGGATGGCCGCCCCAGTGGGCAGGATGGCTGGCAGGTGAGGCTGGCATAGGTTTTCACCTGAGGCCAATGGGAAGCCACGAAAGGATTTTGAGCGGGGGAGGGACACGATGAGATGCTTGCTCTGGCTGGTCGTGGTCAATGGACAGGAGGCACGAAGCCTGTGAGGAGGTGGCTTTTCCAGGTGAGTCACAGGCTGCGTAGTTTTGAATCTCATTTTTGTCTCAATAACTCAAGAGAATGAGGCCCCTTTCTTCAGTTATATGAGACATTCTTTGTGGACAGAGACCGTTTCTTTGCTTTCTCTGCATCCCCCGGCACAGGACTGGGGCCATTCAGAAGACCTCAGGCTCTGCTCCAGCCTCCAACAGTCTGACACTTTGGGCTTCTGAGACCCTTGGTTTCTCTTTAGGTCTGGGACGAGGCCAGTCTGAAGGCGCAAGAGTTGGCTAACAGGGATGGTTGGGTGAACGTCCCTCCATTTGACCACCCCCTGATCTGGTAAGGTTGCTGCCCCTCACCCAAGAAGCCTAGAGCCCAGACCCTCGTTGCGTTGGGATCTTCCCAATGGACAGAAGGGGAGACTGAGGACTAGAAAGGAGTATAGGCTTAGAAGCCAGGCACACCAGGGTTCAGGCCCTGCTTCTGTCACTTGTGAGTTGTGTTACCCTGCAAAGTATCTCACCACCCATGCTTCAGTTTCCACATGTGTAAAATGGAAATGTGAATAACAAATCCTGTTTATTGAATGTACTTTGGGATGCATTTGATCCATTTGATCCTCCCCAAAGTCCTAGAAGTGAGTGCTTTATGTCCATTTCACAGGCAAGGAGGGGTCAAGGAACTTGCCTGAGATCACACAGCTAGGAAGTGTGATCTCAGGCAAGCCCAGAACTTGAGTCAGCTGGTTCCAAGTGACATGCTGGGCCCCTCTTAAGCACACACTAACTACATCTTTCCAAGGTTGTGGAAGGGATTAAATGGACAATGTCTGAGAACATGTCTGGAAAAGAATGAGTGAATGAATAAGTTGAATGAATGAAAGCTGAGTGAACTAAGTGTTGCTGGGGCTCCTCTCCCCTTGATGTGGGTGGGGATTGGGGTGGTGATGAGGAATCTGTGTATATGTGAGCCTTTGGGAATGGGGGTCTTGCTCAACCTGCTTCCTCCTTCCCCCAGGGAAGGCCATGCCAGCCTGGTGCGAGAGCTGAAGGCAGCACTGGGGACCCCACCAGGGGCCCTGGTGCTGGCAGTAGGCGGTGGAGGGCTCCTGGCTGGCGTGGCAGCTGGCCTGGTAGAGGTGGGCTGGCAGCATGTGCCCATCATCGCTGCAGAGACCCAAGGGGCACACTGTTTCAATGCAGCCGTCAAGGCAGGCAAGCTAGTCACACTGCCAAACATCACCAGGTAGGTGTGGGCTGGGGACATTTGTGGGGGGCTGGAGGATGGTGGTGTTATTGTCATAGGGTGTCTCAGTCCCAACTGGTAGAGGCAGGGTGTACACAAGAGGTTCTACTTCACCTGGAGACTCCAGCCACAGAAACGTGGATCTCAGTTAGAAGGCAATGCCAAAAAAGTAGATGAAGAATATGATTTATTTAAGTTTCACGAATTAAAAGACAAGTTTCATTGATGTGTATCATTATAAAAGAAGTCTAATGCGTGGCAGATAAATTAGAAAATATAGGCAAGCAATAAGCAACAGAAAACAAAATGGCACCTTCAGTCCTACCATCCAAAGATGAATGATGGGCTGCTTTTTCTCAGTCTTTGTTTTCTTACCATGCACGCATAGTTGCATACAGGTAAAATGTGCCTGGCATATGTACTAGGTGCTCAAAAAATGTTTGTGAAATGAATGAGTGAATTGATATTATATATATCTCAAAGAATCCCAAACAGACTCTGCGCCATCAACATAGAGCCCAATGCAAGCCTTACACTCACAAACTGCGAGATCATGACCTGGGCTGAATCAAGAGTCAGACGTTTAACTGACTTAGCCACCCACGCATCCCCTTTTCTTTACCATCCCAATCATCTTTATTAAGCACCAATTGTATGCAGGGTTCTGGGTGGCCAATTAGAAAAAACAACTCAGTCCTTACTTTAAGGGGTGTTATTGTCATAGGGCTTCTTATACCCAACCAGTAGAGGCAGAGTTTACACAGGAAGTTCTACTTTACCTGGGAACACCAACCATGGAAATGTGGAACTCAGAAGGCAATGCCAAAAAAGTAGATGAAGGTATGATTTATTTAAGTTTCATTAATTAAAAAACAGGTTTCATTGATTTGTATCATTATAAAAGAAGTCGAATGTGTGGCAGATAAGTTAGAAAACGTAGGCAAGCAATAAGCAACAGAAAACAAAATGGCACCTTCAATCCCTCCATCCAAAGGTGAATAATGGGCTACATTTTCCCATTCTTTTTTTTCCACTATGCATGCATAGTTACATACAAGTAAAATGTGCCTGGTATATACAGTAGGTGTTCAAAAGATGTCTGTGAAATGAATGAATGAATTAATCTTATATATATATATATATATAATCTTATACACACACATATTTGTTTAAGGTTTATTTATTGATTGAGAGAGAGAGAGCACAAACAGGAGAGGGTCAGAGAGAAGAAGAGAGATATCCCAAACAGGCTCTGCACCATCAACATAGAGCCTGATCTAGGGCTTAAACTCAAACTGTGAGATCATGACCTGAGCCAGAATCAAGAGTCAGACATTTAACTGACCGAGCAACCCACGCATCCCCTAAGTCATCTTTATTAAGCATCTAATGTATATAAGGTTCTGGGTGGCCAATTAGAAGAACAACTCAGTCCTTACTTCAAGGAGAATTCTATCTGGGGGTGCCTAGAGGGTTAAGTAAGTTAAACATCTGACTTCGGCTCAGGTCATGACCTCATGGTCCATGAGTTTGAGCTCCACATCAGGCTATGAGCTGTCAGCACAGCCTGGAGCCTGCTTTGCAGTCTCTCTCTCTCTCTCTCTCTCTCTCTCTCTTTCTCTCTCTCTCTCTCTCTCTCTCAAAAATAAATAAACAATAAAAGAATAAAATACTAAAGTCAAACAAAGGATATATGAGTCTCCTTCTTGTCTTTTGGTACCATCTCTGCTCCTTTCTGGCCCCATCCACCCTCCAGTATCTCTGTGCTGCTTTTTCCTGAAAATTATTTGTGCCTCTAACTTCTGAGCCNTCAGGCTATGAGCTGTCAGCACAGCCTGGAGCCTGCTTTGCAGTCTCTCTCTCTCTCTCTCTCTCTCTCAAAAATAAATAAACATTAAAAGAATAAAATACTAAAGTCAAACAAAGGAGAATTCTATCTGGATATATGAGTCTCCTTCTTGTCTTTTGGTACCATCTCTGCTCCTTTCTGGCCCCATCCACCCTCCAGTATCTCTGTGCTGCTTTTTCCTGAAAATTATTTGTGCCTCTAATTTCTGAGCCTTTCTTGTCCTTACCACCCGATAT
Organism: Crocuta crocuta; assembly: GCF_008692635.1. Classification (NCBI taxonomy): domain Eukaryota; kingdom Metazoa; phylum Chordata; class Mammalia; order Carnivora; family Hyaenidae; genus Crocuta; species Crocuta crocuta. The sequence goes on from NW_027532877.1 coordinate 22,424, forward strand.
ACCAGCCCCTCTTGCGTTGGTGAAATCCTCCATGGTTCAGCTGGGCAGTTGCCACCCACACGTAATGACCCCAAAGGCACCCTGTGTCACTCTTCGGCCGTGAAAGAGCCTGTGGATGGGCTCGTTCGGTACCTAGGAGTGGTGTTGCTGAGTGTCCTTGTTGCATTGAATCCTTTGTCTGCTCCCAGCACCCCTGCACTCATCGGTGCCTCCCCCAGGCTTCGGGCCCAAATCCGGACTCTTATAGGTCTTACCCCAGCCTCTGGCCTGTCTGCCAGCCCCTTGGATGGGTCGTGCTCTTTCCTACCGCTGACCTCCGCATGAGCTCTTTCCTCTGCCTGGAACACTCTTCCCTCGGCCCTTGTCTCCTTGCAGCTGGGATCTCTCTCTCTCTTTTCTTTTTAATTTTTTTTTTAATTTCTGAGAGAGAGAGAGGGAGACAGAATCCGAATCAGGCTTCAGGCTCTGAGCTGTCAGCACAGAGCCGGACACGGGGCTCAAACCCACAAACGGTGAAATCATGACCTGAGCCGAAGTCGGACCCTTAACCAACTGAGCCACCCAGGCGCCCCTCAGCTGGGATCTCTTACCCCAGAGAGACTGTCCCCACAACCTTGCCTCCCAAAGGTCTCCCTCTTCGTATCTACTTATTACATGTTTCCCCATGCAGACTTTATTCTCATTTATTTGTGTTTAATGGCAGTATATAGTTGACCTATAATACTATATTCATTTCGGGTGTACCGCACAGTGATCTGGGAAGCCTACATTCTGCTGTGCTGCCCGCCGTAAGTGTTGTCGCCGTCTGTCACCAGAGAAAGCTATTAGCGTAGTATTGGCTCGATTCCCTGTGCGGTACTTTTCATCCCCATGGCTTATTAATTTTATAACTGGAAGTTTGTACCTCTTCCTCCTCTTCACCTATTTCGCCCATCCCCCCAGCCCTCTCCCCTCTGGCAACCACTAGTGGGGACTCTGTAGTTATGGGTCCATTTCTCTTCTGTAGCTGTTGGCTTGATTCTTAGTAATGGCGATAATGGTAACCGCCACTAACCCTTCTGTAGAATTTACAGTTAGCAAAATGCTGGGCTCTCTTCTAAGCACTTGAAATGTTTGCACTACATCCCCATGACAATCTCATGACNTCTTTTTAATTTTTTTTTTAATTTCTGAGAGAGAGAGAGGGAGAAAGAGACAGCGTGAGCAGGGGAGGGTCAGAGAGAGAGGGAGACAGAATCCGAATCAGGCTTCAGGCTCTGAGCTGTCAGCACAGAGCCGGACACGGGGCTCAAACCCACAAACGGTGAAATCATGACCTGAGCCGAAGTCGGACCCTTAACCAACTGAGCCACCCAGGCGCCCCTCAGCTGGGATCTCTTACCCCAGAGAGACTGTCCCCACAACCTTGCCTCCCAAAGGTCTCCCTCTTCGTATCTACTTATTACATGTTTCCCCATGCAGACTTTATTCTCATTTATTTGTGTTTAATGGCAGTATATAGTTGACCTATAATACTTCATTTCGGGTGTACCGCACAGTGATCTGGGAAGCCTACATTCTGCTGTGCTGCCCGCCGTAAGTGTTGTCGCCGTCTGTCACCAGAGAAAGCTATTAGCGTAGTATTGGCTCGATTCCCTGTGCGGTACTTTTCATCCCCATGGCTTATTAATTTTATAACTGGAAGTTTGTACCTCTTCCTCCTCTTCACCTATTTCGCCCATCCCCCCAGCCCTCTCCCTTCTGGCAACCACTAGTGGGGACTCTGTAGTTATGGGTCCATTTCTCTCGTGTAGCTGTTGGCTTGATTCTTAGTAATGGCGATAATGGTAACCGCCACTAACGCTTCTGTAGAATTTACAGTTAGCAAAATCCTGGGCTCTCTTCTAAGCACTTGAAATGTTTGCACTCCATCCCCATGACAATCTCATGACCCAGGGACTACGACTATGTCCGTTTTTCAGATTGAGGAAACTGAGGCTCAGAGAGGTGAGGCGACTTTCCCAAGGTCACACTGCTAACACAGAACCTAGGCTGGAAACCAGGTGGTCTGGCTGGGGCTCTGAAATCTCGGGGCTCTGAGCCAGCTCTGATGGGCTCACCAGAGGCTCCCCTGGGCTTGAGACAAACTTGAACCAGTTACTTACTCTCTATGAGCTTCCGTTTCCTCATCTTTAAAAGGGAGTTCATAAATTTCTTTCTTTAAAAATTTTTTAAAATCTTTATTTCTTTTTGAGAGAGAGAGAGAGCACAAGCAGGGGAGGAACAGAGAGAGAGGGAGACACAGAATCTGAAGCAGGCTCGAGGCTCTGTGATGTCAGCACAGAGCCTGATGTGGGGCTTGAACTCATGAGCTGAGATCATGACCTCAGCCGAAGTCGGACGCTTAACCGACTGAGCCACCCAGGTGCCCCGAGAGTTCATAAATTTCTAACTCAACGGCTGATAATGAGAATTGAAAGAGAAAATGCATCTATCACCCTATAGAGGCTCAGTATAAAAATTAGTTATCATATAGACATGATAAATAGTTATTAATGAATAAGATGCAACAAAAAAAATCCATTTCTGTCCTTGGGTTCCGGGGTCTGTGTGAGGAAGGGCACAATCATGGTTATACAGTCGGTGCCTCTGTCAGTCACTCGTGACTCACCCATTGTTGAGCACCTCCTCGCCAGTGCTGGGCCAGGCTCTTGCCGTGCTGAGCCCCGGCCCGTGGCTGGATGGGAAGGGGGGCCTGGGGCTTGGAGGGCTGGGTCCGTGAAGGCCGAGGTCCAGTGACTCACCAGCTCTTCCCCACACCCCTGCGCTCTCTGCCCTGCATGCCCCTTCCTGCAGTGTGGCCAAGAGCCTTGGTGCCAAGACTGTGGCCGCGAGGGCCCTGGAGTGCACGAAGGAGCTGGAGATCTTGTCTGAGGTGGTGGACGATGCCCAGGCTGTGAGCGCTGTGCAGAAGTTCCTGGGTGAGTGGGCTCGTCCTCCGTCCCCAGGCTCGGAGACTCATGAGACCCCCGCGTCCCCTAGAGACAGCGTGCTCTCCCTCGCCTGTATCCTCCGTGCCTACCGCAGGGCTGGGCAGCAGTAATGACCAAATAACTGCACGTTGAGCGCATGGGAGAGGCGTGCGCTGGGCCGCCTCCAGTCTCCAGATCTTCTTCCTTCTGGCCGCCCACCCCTGGCCCCTGTCAATTTCATGTGACTCAGGGCTACTCAGTCACCATGGTACCTCCTCCAGGCAGCCTCCTCCAATCTCCCACCCTCGTTCTGCCTGGGTTAGAGACAGCCCATGCACCAGTCTCTCTGTTTGTACCTCGCTGGTTCTCATTCTTCTACGGCACTTGATGCAACCCCCGTGAGGGTGGGGCCTGGTATGTCCTGTGTACTGTTGTGTCCCCAGGGCGTAGCACAAGGCCTGGCAGGGAGTGGGCTCTCGATAAATATTTGTTGAATGAATGGGTGAATGTATGAGTGAGTGGAAAGGTAGATAATGGATGGATGGATGGATAGATGGATAGATGGACGGACACATTGATTAATGGACACATTGATGGATGGACAGACAGTCCAATGATGGATAGGGGATGGATGGATGAATGGATGGATAGATAGATGGATACATTGATTGATGGATACACTGATGGATGGACAGACAGACAGTCCAATGATGGATAGAGGAATGGATGGATAGATAGATGAAAGGTGGATGGATGGATGGATGGATGGACGGATGGATGGATGGATGGTCGGATTGATGGATGGAGAGAGGGTCAGACAAATGATGGATTGTGAGACGGCTGCCTGGCTGGCTTCATGGCTTGCAGTGCTCAGAGCCTACAGAGCACTAACGGGTTCTTCTCCCTTTCTCTCTTCTCCTCCACGCCCCTCCCTCCTCCGGGCAGATGACGAGCGCATGTTGGTGGAGCCAGCCTGCGGGGCAGCTCTGGCTGTCATCTACTCAGGCCTCCTGGGGAGGCTCCAGGCTGAAGGCCGCCTGAGCCCCTCCCTAGCCTCGGTCGTGGTCATCGTGTGTGGAGGCAGCAGCATCAATAGTCAAGGGCTGCAGGCTCTGAAAGCCCAGCTGGGGCAGAACTGAGGGCTCCTCGTCCGGATGGACACACCTGCAGCTGGCTGAGGAGCGTCCGTGTTCGTGGATGACCGTGGAAGCTGGCTGCCAGCTTCCTCCTACAGGAAGCCCTCCTGCTCCCTGTGGCTCCCCCGCAGGCCCGACCAATCAACACTTTCTGGGTTTGATTTGCAATACCTGCTGGTCCAGTCTTTCCTGCTCCGTGAGCTCACGGAAGACACACGGCAACCTGGAGGCTGGCTCTGTTGTGAAGCGCCTCTTGCTACATCACAGGGCTTGGGCGATAACTCCAGGGATGCTGAACTCCTGCCAGGGCTTTTCTCACCTGGGGGACCCAATTGGGAGGAGAGGGATGCTCAGGCCTGGACAGGCAAGGACAATATCACTGGTCTTTACCAAGTCCTTGAAAAAAATTTTTTAACATTCATTCATTTTTGAGAGACAGAGCACAAGCAGGGGAGGGGCAGAGAGAGCCACACACAGAATCTGAAGCAGGCATCGGGCTCCGAGCTGTTAGCACAGAGCCTGATATGGGGCTTGGACCTACAAACTGCGAGATCAGGACCTGAGCCAAAGTTGGATGCTCAGCTGACTGAGCCCCCCAGGAGCTCCTTTACCAAGCGCTTTTTATGTGCCAGAACCTCCTCCTAAGACCTCTCCATTCACTGTCTTCTTTAATGTTCACAAAGGTCCTACCTTTGTTATCCATTATTATCATTCCTGTTCTAAAGATGGGGAAACTGAGGCACAGGAAGGCGATCGAGACCCACTGAAGGTCATAGGTGGAATGCGGCCCAGCCCGGCTCAAACCCTGTGGTTTTCAATATGACACCTTTGTGTGCAGGTCGGTGGTGAGGGGACACTGGGAGAGGAATTAAGAACCTCAGGTTGGTTTGGGTACCCCTGTGGGTCACAAGGTGGGTGGGTGCTGGTGCTGGAATTGGGCACAGCCGACCTGCTGGAAGCATCGTTGAGGAGGGGAAGTTAGAATCTTTTGGAGCCACCAGGGGGCAGCAAAGCGTCTCTGATGGGGAAGCCTGGCTCTGGGCTGCGAAGGCGGGGACAGGCCCCTCCAGCCTCCCTGGGATCTGCCCCTCAGGGGCCTTCACCCCAGCTAGGGGCGCTGGGGTCCCAGAGGTGGCTGGCGCCCACAAGCTCTTGGCGTTGGGAAGCCCTATCCCACCCTCACTACCCTGCTGGAAACAGGGCTCCAAGGGTGTGGGGTCCACCTGCCCCTGGCAGGTTCCCAGGCTGCCCAGTGAGTCCCCCTCTGCTGCCTCAAGAGGGCTGTGTGTGCTTGGGCAAGTGCCCTACCTTCTCTGGGCCTCAAAGCCCGTGCCTCTGTGCTGGCTTCCCACCTCTTTTCCTTTCCCAAGCTCTTCCCCCTTCTAGGCACCTCCTCCTTCCTTCAAGAGAATTTGAGCGCCGCAGTGAGCTCCTCTGCCTGTGTCCCATTCTCTCTTTGACCCTGACATTGCCCTTGATTGCCAGGGTTGCCCGTCCAGAAGCCACTGGGCCCTGCCATATTTCCTGGGAATCCTACAGCGTGAGCTCCCCAGAATCGAGGGGGTGCTGGGAGCCCCAGCTGTGGACCCAGCCAGAACTGAGCCCAATGCCTTTCCTCCTCGCTAGCCTTGAGCAAGCGATGCTCTGCTTCAGAGCCTCAGTGTTCTAATCTGTAAAATGGGTGGTTTGCGAATTCTTGCTACGGACCTGGCGTATTTCAACCAATGTTAGTTCTTACGACCCCCTGAGCATTCCTCCCCCGCAATGAGGGGTGGGGAGGAGCTAGAATTTATTCATGCCTTGGGTACTTACTGTGTGCAAGTGGGCCTTAGCAGTCATTTAATCCCACAGTTACCCATGTGGTAGATACGGTTACGTGCATTTTTGTAAATGGGGAGACTGAGGCACAAATGAGTTGAGTGCGTCCTTCAGGTCACACAGCTGAACTAGAACCCTGATGTGTAAACCTCCGAGGCTCACATATGTAACTGCTACTCCTCTCATGCTTCTCCGTGCTTCTAAATGCTACATGTTTTCAAAGCTCACTGGGAGGGCGGCCTCCTCCCAGAAGCCCCACGGGATTGCTTCCACGAGCGCTGCTCTTCCCTCCGCCCCGTCCTGCACCAGGTGAGTGACAGAGCTCACGGCAGTCCCAGGTGCTGTGCCTCCCAGGCTCTGCCGTCGGCCACACTCCTGGGAGACTCGTCAGCTGCTGTTTGCTCCCCTCCCGGCCTCAGCAAGCCAGAGATAAGACACCGAGGGGCCTGTTGGCCCGGTTCAGATAACGCCCGTCAGTGACCTTACCTTAGCCCTTCCTGGTTGACACCCCGGGAATGCCAGGGACAGGGCGGAAGCGCACGGAGGCAGCGAGGACACGGATGGTGGAAGCCGAGGCCGTGGATGCCACGTGTGGACGCTGTGGCCCTGGTGTAGCAGGACGGGCACTGGGCACGGGGACTCCCCCCATTCTGTGCCCTCGGACTGCTCCGTGGGGGAAACGGGGGGCCTGGAGGAGGTGCGCGTGCCTGCCCCCCTCCCTGCCACCGCGGGGGCCCCTGCGCTGGGCCGCAGGCCCCCTAGGGCTCCCTGTGTGTTCTAGTAGCTGAGGTTTCCTCTGGCCCCCTCGCTGGCCTGACTCCAGCACCCTGTCTCCAGAGGCCCCCCTCCATCTAGCCCTTTATTCCAGCCTTCCAGAGGGGTGACATGAAGCTTGGAATCCAGACAAGGCGGGAGGCGAGGAAGGGGACCCGAGTCATACATCCGACGGCAGCTCCCCCTTCTCCAGCCTGGGCAGGAGCCCATGCAGGGCAGGACCTGACCCCCACGCTGGGCACGTGACCGCTCAGGCTGGCTCTGTGTCCCCGGTCGTCTGTGTGTGCGCCCGTGCACTTGTGTCCTTGTGTGCATGTGTTTGTGTCCGTGTGTGTGTGCGTGTGGGAGAGGACACACCCTCATGCGTTTGTGAGGAAATCTTGCCATTAGTTGAAGGCTATTTGAGGGGCGCTGGGGTGGCTTGGTGGGTGGTCGAGGGTCCGACTTCGGCTCAGGTCATGATCTTGCAGTTTGTGGTTCGAGCCCTGTGTCGGGCTCTGTGCTGACAGCTCAGAGCCTGGAGCCTGGTTTGGATTCTGTGTCTCCCCCCTCTCTCTGCCCCTCCCCTGCTCATGTTCTGTCTCTCTCTCTCTCTAAAAAATAAATGAAACATTAAAAAATGTTTGAAGGCTATTTGATTTTCCTCGTAGTGAGTGGTGTTTCACATCTTTGCACTTGGGACTTATCATCTGATCACTAAGCATACTTCAGTGCCTACAGTGAGACTTAGGGAATGGTGGGCTTCGGAGCCAACCGAGAGCCTGCGCTCCGTCTAAAGGAGGCAGGCACTGCTCAAGCCCGTCTGATCATGAGCCGGTACAACAGATCTCCTGACTGTCTAGCTCAGATTCAAGGCAATTTAGGAAACACCATATGCTGTCTTTGCCCACACATTCGTATAAAGTCTCTGACAAGTCCTGCAGGAAAGTGACTGCTGTGAATCCAGAGGAGCATGTGACCCTAGCCTGAGCCAGCTTGTGGCTTGTATCTCCCCTGGCCACAGCGATTGGTTCCCGGTGGGCCCAGGAGCCCCGCTGTCCAATCAGAGTGTCTGTCCAGACTTTAGGGGGGAACTGGGAGGCACCCCTCAACTGTTCATTTATGCAAGCCAGTACAGTCCCCTTTATGCTGTAGCCCGCCGTGTCTGTCACTTGGGACGGGAAGGGGCCTGACTGATGGCCTATGCTGTCAGTACACGTCCCTCGAATTGCACTCGCTTACTGTGAGCTGCTAGGCTTGAGCCCAACGCGCGGCTGGCGCTCGGCAACAATGAGGCCAGTCTGAGGTCTTTCTCTGCCTGTCTTTGGGTGCACTTTTTATTCTCACTCCTGGGCATGGGGGTTCACTCCGCCTGCCTTTATGGGAAGAGCAAGCATAACCCACACTGTGATATTGATGACGTTGTGGGGAGCAGTGTTTTATGAAGCTGAGAGGGTGTTTTCAATCAGTGCGTAGGAGCCTCTTTTGGAAGAAGCCGGTGCGAGTGGTGGTTGAGCCCTGTACAGACAGCCGACTGCTAATTTTCCGTACGCCTTCGGGGCCTGCGGCCAGCATCGCTCAGACTTAGAGCCTCACACCCACCTTTCCTGGAAGGCCTGGCGGAACTGTTAGCTGATGGTGAGGAGTTTGGTGAGGCCCAGAGAGGGGCAGCCCCTCGCTCCAGGACACCTGCTCTTCACGGGTCCCTGGTAAGGCTCTCGTTCTCATGAGGATGTAGAGCCCACTTATTCCTGATCTCAATATCCAGCTCCTCCAGGGCTTTCTGGGAGTAGACCGGCCATTCAATGTCCCATGAAGGGGACGGAGGATCCATCCTGCACCCGCACACTCGGTTCCATTCTTTTGTGTTGCTCGTTCGTTTCACAATGAATGAACACATGTGAGTATATCAGTTAGGATTAGGTTCAGCTTTGCAACTCAGAAAACGCAAAAATAAGTGGCTTAACCAAAACAGTTCATTTCTCCTTCACTTAAAAGGGCTGGTGTAGTGTCTCAGTGATGTCAAAGACCCAGGCTCCTTTGCTTTCGGTTGCTCAGCTGTGAATGCATTCCATTTCCATGGTCGCTTCATAGTCCCATATGGATGCTGGGGGGCCAGCCATTACATCCTCATTCCAGGCAGTAGGAAGGAAGAAAGGATGAAGAAAGGCACATTTCTTCCCTTTAAGGACACTCCCCGTAATTAATGCACACTATTTCTACTCATAGCCTGTTGGTCAGAACTTAGTCACATGAGAGCTAGCTGCAAGGGAGGCTGGGAAATGTGGTCTTTGTAACAGACAGCCATATGCCCAGCTAAAACCAAAGGTTCTGTTACAGAAAAAGAAGAACAAATGAATGTTGAGGGATGGCAAGAAGTCTTTGGCATACAAACTAAATGTGTTAGGGTACAGGTTAAGTTGGTACAGTGAAAATACCCCAAACTACAGTGTTAGTTCAGAGAAGGGGGCGTCTCTGTTCCACTAGGTTATACAGGGACCCAAGTTCCGTCTGTCCTCTTGTTTTACCATCGCTGAAAATATTGTCCTCGTCCACATGCTCAAAACTGGTCCATAATAACCGAGGCTGCAGTGGGGAAAAGAGAAAGTAGAGGGCAAGAAGTTTCCTTTTTAAGGGCATCGCTTGGGTGTGACACACTTTTTGTCTGCTCGTGGCCCATTGGCCAAGGCTTAATCACATGGTTCACCTAGCTGCAAGGGAATATGGGAAATGTAGTCTGTAGCTAGGGAGGCACGGACCAGGCTGAAGCTCAGGGTTCAACTTCTCAAGAGGAAAATTGGGAGCAAAGAGCGGTGTGCGATCTTCACCACAACGAGGAATGAAGGGGGTGGATGATCGAGTGATGGTGGACGAGGGCATGGGAGGTGCCCCGACTCGACCAAAGCCTCTCTGTGCTGAGGTCAGATGCTCGGATGCCCGACTTGGGACTCCCCTCTGCTTGGCTGGGTGATGCTGGGCAGGGTCCTGGAGGCTTTGACTGTGTGGTCTGACCATGTGGTTTGCTTGGAGAAGAGGTGACAAGTTTGGAGAAATATTGAGAGTGAAATCGAAACAACCTAGTGATTGATTTGGGGTGGCGAGGGGCTCCCCAGGCTTGGTGACGATCTGGGAAGACGGCTGGCATGGGAGATCCAAACAGAGGGAGTCTGTGGGACGAAGAACCAGTGGATCCATCCATCCATCCATCCATCCATCCATTCAATAATTCATTTAGCAAATACTTTTTAAGCACCTACTCTGTGTTGGGCATTTTTATAGGTATTGGGAATACAGTAAAAGCCCTGGCCTCATAGAGCTTCAGACAGACAATAACAACTCCCCAGATAAAAATATGACGGGTCAGGGGCGCCTGGATGGCTCACTCGGTTTAGCGTCCAACTTCGGCTCGGGTCACGATCTCATGGTTCGTGGGTTCGAGCCCCACGTTGGGCTCTGTGATGACAACTAAAAGCCTGGAGCCTGCTCTGTCTCTCTCACTCTCTGGCCCTCCCCTGCCTGTACTCTGTTTCTCTCTCTCTCTCAAAAGTGAAAATAAACAAAAAATACATGACATGTCAGATGTTGAGAGCTGGTGTGGGAAAGACGAGGCAGGGTAAAGGGAGAGAGAATGCCCAGGGAGAGGTGGGGGGCTGCCAGAGCCACCCCAGGCATCATACAGTTTTACTTACAGAGTATGTCAGTATGGTCCCTAATAGATAAGGAAAAACAGTTTTTTTTTTTAATGTTTTATTTATTTCTAGGAGAGAGAGAGAGAGACAGAGTGAGCAGGGGAGGGTCAGAGAGAGAGGGAGTCACAGACTGAAACAGGCTCCAGGCTCCGAGCTGGCAGGCAGCACAGAGCCCGACGCGGGGCTCGAACCCACGAACCGCGAGATCATGACCCAAGCGAAAGTCGGACGCTTAACCGACTAAGCCACCCAGGCGCCCCAGGAAAAACAGTTTTTAATGCAAGCATAATACCAGCACCACGTCAATCACAATTAACAAACTACTCCTTTATATGATCTGCTGCTCAGTCTGTATTCAGCTTTTCCAAGACGGTCGCAAAACTGTCTTGTTAGAGTCGCTTTGTTGGAATCAGGGTCCAAAGTGTTCACCCTATTGTGAAATGGGTCTCTCGGGTCACGTAATCTGTCAGTAGCGAGGTAGGATGGCCCAAGAAGGCCTCTTAGAAAAGGGAAACCCTGAGCTGAGGCCTGAAGGGAAGGAAGAAACAAGTCATATGAGGCATGTGGGGGAAGAGCAGAGGGGACAGCATGTGCCAAGGTCCTGAGGTGGGGACACGTGAGGAGGCCAGTATGGCTGCACGGGAGTGAGTGAGGGAGGGGACGGCAGAAGATGGTAGAAGTCGGACAGAGAGGCGTGTGTGTGTGTGTGTGTGTGTGTGTGTGTGTGTGTGNCCCCAGCTTTGAGTTCCATCTCCTGTCCAGAGGCCCCTCTGTCTCTGCAATGGACACACTGGGGCCTCGCTCCCTGACTCAAACCCCCTTCACCAGGCGGGTGCACCATTCGGCAGCTGCTGGGGGTGTCGGCCCCGAACAGCCCACAGCCGCACCCACGCCATCCAGAGAAGAGCTGATGGGAACCGCTGTGTCCACCAGATGGAGGGACGCCTAACCGACTGAGCCACCCAGGCGCCCCCTGATGGAGGGATGTAAAAGGCAGACCCCTTTGTGAGCCCCGGGCCAGGCACCTCTGTGACGCTGTCCCCAGAGCCGGGGCCCTGGTGGGTGGCATCAGGCCCAGGGCAGACACCCCCTGAGCCCGCCCCGCCCTCTGTTCGCTGCCATGCCCTCCTGCCCCGAGGATGCCCCATCGCAAGCTCTGCTGCTGGGCAACCCAGCCTCAAGGGAGCTTCCCTCTCATCTCCGCGTCCCCTCGGCCTCTCCCTTCCCCAGTGTTTGTGCTTTTTAAACTCCACCAAAAATGTCATGGGCTGGCTTCTCTCATTGCTTCCAAACTCCCTGATAAATTCCACTGGCCGGGCAACCCCAGGAGAGGTTTTCTGCAGCCAGGAACCCCATAAATCACCTCGCTGCCACTCCGGCGTGGGCAATATCTTATGTAAAAAGGTGTTTCCTGGGAGCGCCACAGGCAGGAGAATCCTATTACAAGCCGCCCCATTAATTATAAAGAGTCAAGTCGACCCTTTGCTGCGATTTTTTATCTTAAGTCCGAAAACTGATTACCTTCACCAAGCCTTCCTCTTTCCAAAAAAAAAAAAAAAAACAAACCCAAAAAACCCTAAAGAATAAAATAAATGTTTGAAGAACAAATACCAAAGTTTCTCCATTTAGGAGAGAACCAGTGGGGAGAGAAGTGGGTGGGAAAGGGCCTTTTTTCTTCCTTTTAAGGGAAAAGGCAGCACGGGCTTAGCCTGGCCGTGGCTTCTTTAATTTCCTTGACTCTTCAAGTCTAGGAAGTGGGTACTGTAACTCGTCCCACGTTGCAGCTGTGGGAAACTGAGGCTTGTGTACTTGAAGTTCCGTGATGTAGCCCTTTCTTCTGAGCTGGAAAGGTGGGCGGAAAGTGGGCCAGGCTGGATATTTAAAAAGGCCTCGGGTTGGCACCTTACTAGCTGGAACCCTGAACAGGTGAATTGCCCTCTCTGAGCAAAACAAGGAATAAAAGACCCCACTTGTCCCCCGGCCCAGCGTTGATGCTGCCATCACCCCCTGATCTGTTTGGATTCTAGAACGAGGCTAAGGCAGATCTTTGTCCCCTCTCGCCACCCTGCTTAAACCCTCCCATGCCCCCCTCTGCATTTAGGATAAAGGGCCCACCTTTCACCTTGACCTGTAGAACCCTGTATCATCCGNTTCCCCGCCCCCTCCTCACCTCTCTCCCCAAATGGCAGCCACACCAGCCTCTTTCTCTTCCTAAGATTCACCAAGCTTGACCCTGCCTCAGGGCCATCATCCATGCTGTTCCCTTTGCCTGTCACACTTTTCCCCCAGATCTCAGCTGAGTCGGCACTTAGCTCACAGGGGCCCTCCCTCCGAGGGCTCGCAGCCTGCCCCTTGGGGTTGAGTCTAGGCCGAGGTGGGCGAGGCCCTCAGCACAGGGTCAACAAGTAACGGGTACCCCAGACTCAGAAATCAAAATAAATTACATCGCAACAAAACATTGTCTCAATTAAAACTAGTGTGGAGGAAACTTGCGAGGAATAAAATAGTGACATTTGAAATAAAGATAGGGTCTCACTTGGACATGGCTGCCTCCCCTCACCGAACCCCAGGCTTGTTGGATCCTGTCTTGATCGAAAAGGTTGCCATTTTGCTCATTACAGGTTATTTCGCACTAATTTTGATTTTTCAAAATATTATTTGAAAATACGATCTATCTTGATTACAGTGTCTGGTGCGCCTCTCGCCCGCCTCCCTGGCCCCACCACTTAAATTCTGTGCCCGAGGGGAGCCCCCCACAGGCCCGGCTGAGTGCCTCTCCCGGCACCCACTCCCTATCCATCTCATTGCCCTCCCTTCCGACTGCTGTTTGGAATTATGGATTTTCACCCTTGGCTCCCGTCTCTCCCGGTGAACTAGCAGCTCTGCGAGGGCTGGGATCGAACCTGTCCTATTCACATCTGTAACCCAGAGCCCAGAAGAGTGCCCATCGCATACTAGGCATTCAGCAGATATTTGCTACGTGAATAAACGAAGGGAAGGTCTAGGCAGGCAGGCAGGTGTCCGTACAACTTGGCTGCAAAGCTTTGGCCTACCTCCCCGCCCCACGTCTCAGATGAGGAGGCTGAGGCCCAGAAGGGGTGCGGAACCTGGTCAACCGCACAGCACGGCCACGGCCGGGCCAGCCCCACGCGTGAGACCCGCAGGGGCTGCGCGCTCCCCGCAGAGAAGTCTCGGGTGGGCCGGCGAGGGCCGGGCCCCTGAAACGTCGTCCCCGAACTCGTCGCCACCTGGGCTGGTGCGGATCCATGCGTCATCTTTACTGTTACCCACTTCATACGTTTCCTGAAACCTTAAATGCCTTTTAGAAAGGAACCGTTATCGCCGCTCTAAATGGAGAAGCGGTATCACTTCCCAGGATTAGGCAATAAACGTAGCAATAAATACAGGGAAACACAAAGCGACGCGTGTGCCCGGGG
>NW_027532877.1:36213-44032 GCF_008692635.1 Crocuta crocuta
GGGGGGGCCCCTAGCCGGCCTGCCTGCGGGGGGTTCGAGAAGCACGCGGGGGCGGGGCGTTCAAGACACGCCAGCGCCCCCAGACTCTGGCCCTGAACCGGAAAGACAGTTACTTCCTGCCTTGTCCCGGGCCCCTGCCCCTCCCCCTGTCTGTTACATAATACCCCGGGTGAACCACACGAGGACCCCGATTTTATTTCGGGGACGCCCCCAAGTCTTCCAGGAGGAGCTGGAGTGGGAGCACCCACGGAGGGCAGGGACAGAGGCTCCGAGAGACTCTCCGGCAGGGATTTATTATTTTTTTAAATGTTTTAATTTTATTTTTTGAGAGAGACAGAGCGTGAGTGGGGGAGGGGCAGAGAGAGAGGGAGACACAGAATCTGAAGCAGGCTCCAGGCTCCGAGGTGTCAGCACAGAGCCCGACGTGGGGCTCGAACCCACAAACCCGGAGATCATGACCTGAGCCTAAGTCGGGCACTCAACTGACTGAGCCACCCAAGTGCCCCTCAGAAGGGATTTATTTTTTAGTTAGGTGTGTGTGTCCCGTAGGTCCCAAATATAATAAAATTGTATTTCCTTCCTTTTTCTTTTTTTTAAATATATATTTACTTATTTTTGAGAGACAGAGTAAGATAGAGCGGGGGAGGGGCAGAGAGAGAGGGAGACACAGAATCTGAAGCAGGCTCCAGGCTCTGAGCAAGCATTCAGCACAGAGCCACAAGCCGTGAGATCATGACCTGAGCAGAAGTCGGGCGCTTAACCGACTGAGCCACTCAGGTACCCCTTCTTTTTTCTTTTTTTCAGGTAGGCTTCATGTCCATCGTGGGGCTCAAACTCACGACACGAGACAGAGTCGCATGCTTTACCAACCAAGCCACCCAGGCGCCCCATTCTTTCCATTTTTTAAACATGAGGTGAAACACAATGTAAAATTAATCACATTGAAGCGAACAATTCAGAGGCATCGAGCACATTCATAATGTTGTTTGACCCCCTTCCCCGTCCAGTGTCAGGGTCCTTCCATCACCGCAGAAGGAAAGTCCGTCCACCCATCAAGCAGCCACCCCTCCCCCCCGCCCCCCTCAGTCCCCAGCAACAGATGATCTGCTCACTCTCTCTGGATGTGTCTGTTCCGGATATTTCCTAGAGACGGTAAGACCAGACAATTGGTGATTTCCTTGCACCTGTCTGTCTTCTATCACTTAGTGTCATGTTTTCGAGGTTCTTCTATGCCTCAGTGTGTACGGGTACCTCATCCCTTTTCACAGCTGAGTAATAATATCCCACTGAATGGGCATACCACATTCTGTTTATCCGTTTGTGGTTGATGTGCATTTCTTTTTAAACAGATCACCAGGCTCCTGGGTGGCTCAGTTGGTTGATCGTCTGACTTTGGCTCAGGTCATGATCTCACAGTTCATGAATTCGAGCCCCGTGTCGGGTTCTCTGCTGTCAGCATGGAACCTGATTCGGATCATCTGTCCCCCTCCCTTGCTCACACTCCCTCTCTCAAAAATAAACAAACATTAAAAAAAACCCCACAATTTCTTAACTAATGTATTGGGGACAAATGGGGAACGCTACTTAAAAATAAACAGATTGCCAAATTATTCTTGATTAGGTCTTGACCTCCTACTGCGTGCCAGGCACATTCTTATCTTCACAGGCCCTATAATTTTCCATCTAGCAAATTTTCCATACATTTTGGAAAGTAATACATTGCATATATATCCAAATAGGCTGTGAAGTTACTCTTTGTTTTAAAAAATGCTTGGGGCAGGGTGCCTGGGTGGCTCAGTCGGTTAAGCGTCCGGCTTCGGCTCAGGTCATGACCTCACGGTTCGTGGGTTCAAGCCCCGCGTCGGGCTCTGTGCTGACAGCTTGGAGCCTGGAGCCTGTTTCAGATTCTGTGTCTCCCTTTCTCTCTGCTTCTCACCCACTCTCTCTCTCTTCCTCTCTCTCTGTCTCTCAAAAATAAATAAACACTAACAATTTTTTTTAATGCTTTAAGCACCTTCTTCAAAGAAGAAAACAGGGTAATGGTAATAATAGCGACAACAAGTGATAAGTGGCCATTGTATTATTCAGGGTCTCTTACTCGGTGGCCTGCTCGATGCCAGCACTGCGCTTCGACTCTGATAAATGTGGCCTTACTTAACCCTGACAATGACCCTTGAAGTTAGTATTATTGTACCCTTTTCATAGCTGGCAAGCCTCAGAGAGGTTGAGTGTCTGATGTCAAGTCACACAGTCCCTGGTTTCAAGTTGCTCACAGCCTGAGGACGGGGACAGAGACACAGCATGGTCGGGATGTCACAGTGAGGAAGCTGTGGACACAGTCTCACCGGCTCAGTCAGCTGCCTCATCTTCGCTTAGTCAGTTTGACCCAGTTGGGGTCCCTGCTGCTTCTGAGCAGAGGATTTACCCCGTAAGGTTTTCCTCCAGTGAAAAAGGGATCACGCCAAGTCTGGGTGTGTTTCTGGGCCAGTACTTCAAAAACCGAACATGCACTCCAATGCCCTGGGAGTCGGACGCCTTCTGGCTCTGAAGTTCCAGGACGGAGCCTGAGACTCTGCAGGTCTGTGCAGCTCCCGGAGCCGCCGCCGCCGGTCCTCGGACCACACTTTGAGCATCAAAGGGCTGGAAGATCTGGATTTGGGTCCCAGCTCCTCTATAAGCTTTCTGTGGGACCTTAGGCTAGTCTCTTGCCCTGTCTGAGTCTCAGTTTATTTCCCTCATCAATGGGGGCATTGTCCTCCATCTGGAACATTCTCTGAAGGATAAAAAAAAAAAAGGTGGTGTTGGCACTTTTTTGTGTGTGTGTGTGTGTGTGCCTTCCAGAAAGCCACAGGCATCTGCTAGGGAGAGGATTTCCTTCTCAAGCCCTCAGGAGCCCACCAGCAGGTGCTAGGGGGGCGCGGGGGTGGTCCTGAGCCCTGGCACAAGACGCACAAAAAGGAGGCCAGAGGCGGCAAGGTCCCAGAAAAGTGGCGGGAGAGATTTCCGTTCATCACAGAAATGGCCCATTTGCAATGATCGGTTGCCCAGGTGTTAATAACGCTAATGGCATAGGAAGGGTAAACTCGGTCAGTTGGCTGAACAGGAGAAATATGCAGAGAAGTGTTCAGGTTTCCATAAATCAGCCATGTGCGGCACTACGAGGGAGACAGGACTTAAAATTCCGGTCAGGAGATGGGTATTCTCATAATCCGAGCTGGAGAGGTAATTTATTCTGTTTATATCTTTTTACTGCACGACAAGGCTTGGGAACGGGAGCCCTCCACAGCCATTCTGCATTTTAAATATTAGTCCTGATCACAGTGGGTCAGCTTTCGTGCTCTTTGGGGGGTTCATTTCTGGGCAGGGGGACAGGGCTGGGGCTGGGGAGAGCACACACGACACGGGGCTGGAATACGTGTGGTCTCACTGTCCAGTGTCGCCAGAATTACAGCCTGGGGGCCGCAAGGGAGAGGAGACGGCCCCCTTTTCCCCAGAGCTGGAGGGCACAGCCAGGGATGGAGTAGCTTCCTTACTTGCACAGCTCGGAGCAATTTTTTTTTCCCCTCTTGGAAATCTTTTATTTTTAAATGATAATAAATACAGGTGATGAAGAGATAGAAGGAGAGGAACAGATTCATTAATGGAGGTGGAAAGACATGGCGGTGGGCAGGGAGAGTGAAAGAAACAAGGGCGCGCATGGAGAAGCCGGAAGTCCTTGCGTGTTTTGACCTTGGCAATTTTCCTTACGCCCTTTGCCCTCTGGCTGGTTTTGTTTGACCCCGGAAAAAAATCCAGTGAGGCTGCTACCAGTGAGAATTCGCACTCATTAGAGTCTCTCTTAAAGAATGTCCTTTTATGGCCACTGGAGTGCATGCATGCATTCATTCATTCATTCATTCATTCCTGTAGTTATTCCACAGAGAACGAGGCGTTACCTGGGTCAGGCTCTGTCCTGGGTCCAGGGGCAACATGGGCTCTGGACGCAGAAGTCCTGCTTTCAAAGCCTGGGTCTGCCACTCCCTGGCTGGGTGACCCCGGGCAGCTCACTTCACGTCTTGGGGCTCAGTTTTCTCATCTACAAAGTGGGAATAACAACGCTCAGGCTGAAGGGCGTCCAAGGGTCCACGTGGACTCCAGGTGTGCAAGACTTCATTGGGCAGTGGTCCTGAATGTTTGGGGGACATCGGCATCAGCTCGGGAGCTTAAATGTGTGGGGCACCTGGGGTGCCGTGCCCGGGGGCGGTGCCAGCCAGGGGCCAGGAGGCCTGGGGGGTTATGTACTCGTGGCAGGCACTGTCCCCTGATCACACTTTGAGAAAATGGTCGTGGTGCCTAGGGACCAGCGAACCCGCCCGGCCCTCCCCTTTCCCCGCCCCCCTAACTTAGGACCTGCAAGGCAAAAGGGCACCATGACGAGGTGGGCGGGGATGAGATCTCTCCTCTCAGAGCCCCTGGGTCCAAGAAGGCACTTGAGGAGTTGAGATGAGCTCACAGCAGGGGGTGTGGGCTCCAGCAGATTTGACAACTCCCTCCAACGCCCTGCTTGTCGGCTTCCAAGGAAGCTGGTGTGAGTGTGGGGGTGGGGGTGGGGATTGAACCCAGGCCCCAGACTTCCTGATCCTTGGCCACAGGTTGAATGACATCTTTCCAATGGGGACGAAATGCCATGGTGAGCCCATTTTGCAGCAGAGCAAAACAAGGCTCAGAAAGGTGGTACAGTGAGCAGCCAGATAGCCTCCCGGACCCCAGGACCCTTGCTCTGCTTTGCCCCCATCCCACTCCCAGGAGACCTCTGCTCCCACCCCTCCTCACTCAGGAACACTCAGAGGGAGGGCCCTGGGAGTTAGCCCAAGAATGATCTTGACCCCACAGACATCCCTCTTTCTGGAACCTCCCTCAGAAATCCTGACAGGACCACCCCAGGGCTACTCACGCATTCCCTGACACACAGGTGGGCTCCCTCCACTCCCAGACTCCCGGTTCTCCCAGACTGCAACTGGGCACGCGAAGGGCAGGCATATACTCTGTATATGTGTGTGTGCGCACACGTTCACGAGGATATGAGGGTTGGGTTTGTGTGTGTCCCTGGGGACTGGGCACGTGGGTTCAAGGTGTGGATGTGTGGACATGCGTGTGTGCACTTGTCTGCACTTGCATGTCTGCGCAAAAGCATGCTGCACACAAGCGCGGGGGGTGTGCACGTTAGTGTGCATGTGACTGCACGCACCCGTGTGTGCACAAGTGTGTGGTGTGTGCCTCTCACCAGGCGTGTCCTGTGTGTACATCTGCAGGAGTGTGTCCACCTGCTTGTGCCAGTGTTTGTATCTGTGGGTGTTTCTGTTTGTGCACGTGTTTTTGTACGAGTGCGTGTGTGTGTGTGTGTGTGTGTGTAGCTGGCTGGAGGGCTGGGAAGGAATTCTCACCCTGTAGGTCCACTCGGCTGCCCCCAGGACAGAGTTGATATCTCTGCTCAGTCTTTCCACCTCTCGGCAGCTGGGGTGGGGAGGTCTGAGTGGCAGGTCACGTGACTTGGCAGGGCTGGGGTGGGGGGAGCCCTCCTTTCTCTTGTGAATCCCCTTCCCCTCCTCCTCCCCTGCCTCCGTGACCCCATCACAAGCCTGTCTGCAGGGGAGTGAAGGTGAGTCCACACCTCTGTACTTCCCTTGCTCAGGGTTCTCTCTGGTGAAAGTTCTAAGTGAGCCCTTCTTGCAAAATTCACAAGAATTTGCAGAATTCATCTGGGGGCCCTGGCAGAGATAGGGCCCAGAATCTTGTAAATTGTCTCCTGGGCTCGATGATCCATTACAGTCAGGGCACCATCATGCAGTAGAAACACAACCCGTTACATACGTGGGCCTGAATCCCTGCTCCGCCACTCCCCGGCTGTGTGACCTTGGGCAAGTCCCCTGAGCTCTCTGAGTATCCTACAGGGGCAAATAATACCTACCCTGAGACAAGTCTACAGATTTAGTGATGAAGATATTTATTCCAGCATGGTTTAAAGTGGCAAAACATTAGAAACAGACCCAAATGGCCAACAATAGAATTGGTTAAAAAGTAAACAAAACCCGGGGCGCCTGGTTGGCTCAGTCTTTCGAGCGTCCGACTTCGGCTCAGGTCATGATCTCGCGGTTCATGAGTTCAAGCCCCACATTGGGCTCGCCGCTGTCAGCGCAGAGCCTGCTTCAGACCCTCTGTCCCCATGTCTCTCTGCCCCTCCCTCATTTCCACTCTCTCAAAAATAAATAAAACATTTAAAAACCAAAAAAAGGTGGGTCACCCATCGCCAGGAAGGTTTAGCCGGTCACTACAGAGGATGATGTAGCTCTGACTACGATCAGTTTATTAACCCGGGAGACCTTGCTGAGTGAGCCAGACGTAATCATACAGTGTGCAGAGAACGAGCTCAAGTTTTCAAAATGAAGACGAAAAGCAAAGTCTGGAAGGAAATGTACCAAATACATTGCTTGGGAGTCGGGGGGGGGGGGTTACGTTCTCTTCCCTGTGTTTATCTGAAGTTTCTAAATTTTCCTCAATGAGCACGGAGCACTGGTCTGATAAAGACAAATGAGTGTCAGGGAAAGGAAAGAAAAAGCCAAGCCACCTTGCGTTATTTCCCCCAAAGCCCACATTAAACGACGGATGAGCAGGGCTCTTAGCATGTGCCCATTCCTTGGTGGTGCCCATTCCTTGGTGGTTGGCTTCTCATCTCCCTCGTTCCCTCCTGGCCCTGTTGCCACGAAGGTGGGCAGCCCCTCCCCCCAGCTTGGGTGAAAAGGGACCCCGTCCAGGACACCTTTCCATTGACTGTTCTCTCCCTCTGCCTTTCTTTCTTTATAAAATTTTCTTTATGTCTTTATTTTGAGAGACAGAGTGAGTGGGGGAGGGGCAGAGAGAGAGAGGGAGACACAGAATCCGAAGCAGGCTCCAGGCTCTGAGCTGTCAGCACAGAGCCCTACATGGGGCTCGAACCCATGGATGTGAGATCATGACCTGAGCAGAAGTCAGACGCTTAACGGACTGGACTGAGCCACCCAGGCGCCCCACCTCGTCTGCCTTTCTGAACCTACAGTGTCTGAGTGGGAAGCCAAGGTAGGAAGCCCTCCCTCCAATCCCCACTTTTGGAAGTAAGGAAACTCCGGTAAAAGGAAGGCGGGACTTGTCTTCAGGTAGTGAATCTCACCCAGCACTTTCCGTCATGCAGATGCTGATTTACTTAAGGGTGTCAGCAGGCTAGCATCAGAAAGCCAGAGGACCCTAGCCTGACTCTCCTCTGCCCCGGGGCACCTGTGTCCTAACACAGCCAGGCAGAGAACTAGCTTCCCAGCCCGCACAGCACAGCCCGAGGGGGGCTCATCAGGAGTGAGGCCTGAATTCCCCTAACCCTAACAAACAAATGCCACCGTCAGGCATTCACGACTACTTCGAAGGCCTACTGTGTGCCCGGCGAAGGGTGGTGTGAGAGGCGGGATATTACATAAAGCGGGAGAGCATTAAAGCATCGGGCTACCCTGTGCCCAGCACACAGTAGCTGTCAAAAAAAATGGCAGCCACGTTCATTACCTGCTGGTTCTCAAAAGCACCCCTTTCAGATGCAGAGGGCTGAGCGCGTGAGTCTGTGTTATGAGGGACACGTGGACTAGAGAAAAGAAAGGCTCCATTCACCCTGAGCGGCTGACGGCAGGCACACACACAAAAGAAAGCCACACAGCACTGAGGGAAAAAAAGCATTTTTTTATTAATCTTTCTTTTTTTAAAAAAAAAAAAAGTTGATTTTTTGTGTTTTTGTGTTTTTTTCGTGGTTTTTTTTTTTTTTTTT
>NW_027532877.1:44856-47012 GCF_008692635.1 Crocuta crocuta
TTTTTTTTTTTTTTTTTTTTTTTTTAGGTAAACCTTTTTCTGCCTCCCCTCCCTCTCGCTCTGCCCTCCCTCCTCTTAAAAATATAAAAATGTCCAACCCCGGATAACTAGAGTACAATAAATAAACAGTAAACACAAAAACATACTTTATTTGTTTCTTCTTTATACAAAATAAGGAAACTAGAAGCGTTCGACTTCCAAAAAAGTATAATACTGTACATCCTGACGACCCAGCCTCCAGGCCCCGGGCAGGGAGGGTGGTCTGTGGGCCGGAGCCCGGAAATCTTGGCGCTTTGCCCTTGCCAGGGGGGAGAGCAGGGTGGGCGAGCGTTCCAGTCTGGCCTGGACCCCCGGGCTCGCAATAANAGAGAGCTGACCTTGATCCTCAAGTGTGGCCACCAGGGGGCGCCCACGCGCAGGCGGATTCCTCTTCCTCCCGGGGACACCCCCACCCCTCGAGCGCGCGCCTCTCGCGCTCTCTCCATCTTCCTCATTTTGCTCCCTTCCCTCGCTCTCCCTTCCATCTCTCTCTCTTTTCCTTACCATCTTGTTTTAAAGACGGGGAAAGCGGAGTGAGAAATAAGGGTACCCAATGCCACGCGGCCGGCGGCGGAGAGCGGGGGTGGGGGATCGGCTGCGCNCGCGGGGAGGCCTGCGGAGACCAAGGGGGAGGGAGAGCGGCCGGCCGACCAGGCGGAGGACGCGCGCGCGCGTGCGCGCACCCTCCCACCGGGGCCAGTGTCCCCGAGGGAGACCATGAGAGCTGCCCAAAGGCCCAGGACCCAGGCTGAGAGACGCAAGGACCCGAGGAAGGGACTCAGAGCCAGGAGCACAGACAGAAAAATATCGTGACTTCAAAGTCACAGGCTCCCCGACAGCCAGAGATGCAGGGAGACGGTGGCCGGGACACACAGAGACCGTGAACCATCCTAGACGCTGCCTGAGAACGGGGGAGGTCCTCCGAGAGCCAGAGGCGCGGAAACAGCCAGGGACAGGGTCAGTGGGACATGGGCAGGGAACCGTGTGACACAGGAGCGAAGAGGGGACGCGGCAGGAAGCCCCCAGACTCAGGTCAGAAAAGAGACCCAGAGGCACCAAGCCCAAGCCCGAGACGGAGACCCGGGCGATCGATCTTCCAGGAGGAGCCCAGAGAAAGACGAGATGGGCCGGGTGGTGTGAAAACCCAGCGAAGGGCCCCGGGCGCCACCCGAGGCCCCGAGAAAAGCTGGGCGGGAAGAACTGGCTGAGTGGGGCCGGCGACCCCAGCGGGGGAGGGAGGGAGAAGCCGGACTTGGTCCCCTGCCCCAGCAGCTGACGAGATGGGGACCTGGCAACCGGAACTCTGACCGCCTCCCCCCCCCCAGCATCCCACCAACCCGGCCAGTCCTTTGCCCCCTCAAATACTGCCCTGCCACCTTCTGGGTGAATGTGGGGGTCCCATCATTTGTGCCGGCCTCACCAGAGGCCTGGAGCTTGAAGGAGGGAGGGACACCCGCCTGGTCACGTCCAACGCTTCGTGGGCACCTCAGCGGGAAGGCTGGGTCCCTCAGTCCCATCCCGGGCGGGTCTGCCAGGACACCCAGCTTCGGAAACATTTGGGGACACTGAGTCCTTTAGAGAATCTGGTGATAGCTATGGGCTTTCTCCAGAAAAATGCACACATCGCATTTTGCCCTCAAAATAAGGGGGCGCGGGGACTCCGGGTTACAGCCCCCCCACATTATTCTCAAATTGTTTCCGCATCAACTCTCTCCCCTCCTTCCAGCGCCCCTTCCCTTGGGTCTTCCCAGGCAGCCTCCCCCCCTCCTCCGCCCCTGAAGGTCTGGGGTGTGGGACCCCACGAAAGGAGCACCTTGTAGCCGGCACTGGAGACGATAACCCGCTTTGTGCGGTGGGAAAACCAGCGCACCCCCACCCACCCTCGCACTCGGTCGTGGGGTCTCGGTGGCCAGGGCGAATTCTGGAAGTCCCCTGCCACCGGCCCCCTTCCCTTTCCAGACCCCGAAGTCAGTCCGCACGGAGGTGCCCGGAGGCGCGGCTTGTAGACGGTTTAGGCACCGCGAAAGCGTTCGCCGATTACTTTTGTTTTGTTTTGTTTTTAAACCACTCGTTCCATCCTCCCCGAAAGTGAAGAGAAAGGTGGGAAGTGGGGAACT
>NW_027532877.1:47137-47282 GCF_008692635.1 Crocuta crocuta
CCCGCCCCCCCCCGGGGAGCCGCCGGCCCCGCCGCCCAGCCCCTTTCTCGCCCGCTGCCGGCCGCCGCCGCCGCCGCCGCCGGGATCTCCCAGCGCGGATTAGGCGGGGCTGCCTCCCTGGGGCTGGGGGGCGGGGGTCCTGGCC
>NW_027532877.1:47318-55341 GCF_008692635.1 Crocuta crocuta
CCGCGGGTCCTGGCCCCCGCCCCCCCCCAACCAGCACACGCGTGGGTACAGGCAGCGGGATTGGTCGGGGGCACAGGAGTCCTCGGGGAGACCTGCCTTAATTACCCAGGCGGGGAGAAATTCCGGACCGCACCGCCCAGCCGCCGCGACCGTGTGCCGAGCAGATGGGTAGGGAGAGCTGGTGACCCCCGGACGCATGCACCTCCGAGCTGTCCTGGGCTCTGCCTCCAAAACACAGCCGCCCAGGATGCCCACAATTTCTGGCTGCCCTGGCGGGAGGGAAGGTCTGACCCGGGCAGACAGTGTAGGAAGCCTTCCTTTCCCGGAAGCTTGCGTGCCAGGCGCCTACCCGTTGGCCTCGCGTTGCCTCCAAACCCGCGTTTCTAAGAAAAGTCGCCTCTCCCCAAACTGGGCCACCAGCCCCCCACATAGGCCTGTGGCACTGAGCAACCCAGCAGAGATCTGTCGGAGGCACAAGCACTCCTGGCGCTCTCCAAATTCAGAGGCTCAGAAACAAATCGGAGGGGGAGGGGTTTTCCTTGAGCCCGAAGGTTGGCGAAGTGCAGGACCAGGAGCGGATTCCCTAGCGCGCACTCGGGGTCTCAAAAAACCTTGGTGAGGGATTTGGGAGGGTAGTGGGAAGTGGGAGGGGGCGGTGGGAACCGGCCGGCCCAGCAGGTGCGAGGGAAATGGAGGGGTGAGGAGACAAGGGATGAAGGAGAAGAGGAGGGAGGGAAGAAAAGGAGTGACCGAGAGGAGAGTTCACCCAGGCCTTGAGCCCCGGACGCCAACAGCGGAATTCCTGCCCGCAAACTCCAGCCCCTTGCCCCCTGCAGCCCCAAAGACGGGGAGTGGGTAACTGGCGGGTCCAGTTCCTGTACCTCCAACCCTCATGACTGCTGGTGTGCTTGATGCTGGAGCCCGCGCAGGAGTCCCGCCCAGGGCGACGCGGGCATCGGCTGACAGTGCCAGACACCCAGCGCGCACAGCGCACAGCACAGTCGAGGACGGATCCTGACCCCTCCGCCCCTGTTGCCTGAGCTGCCCTCCAGCGTCCGTGTTCCTGCTCACGCCAAGTGCGCCAGGCCACGGGCAAGGGCAGCATGAAGGCTGCGTGTCTGGCGGGCACAGGGTGCAGGTGGATCTGCGAGTGCTGGCCTCCGCACGATGCTTGGGAATGTGTGAGCCTGTGAACGTCTCTGGGTATATTTGTCATTGAATGTAACTGGGGAGTAGCCACACACCTGTGTGTTGTGTGTGATCATGTGTCCAGATTTGTGCCCCTGAGATCTCAACTCCAGTGAGGGCGCAAGGGAGTGTACCCGTGTGCGCTGCGTGGGTGCGTGGGTGTTTATCTGTGTGTATCGCGGTACGGGTGTCTGATTTTGTGTCCAAGAGGTATCTTTGGCTGAGCGTGCATGCGTGTGTCGCCGTGTGTCTGTTAAGGTGTGTTCATGGTTGTGTACGTCCCGCGTGAGTAGGAGGGAGGGAGGGGGTCCCTGGGCGGCCAACAGCGCCCCGGATCCGGATGTGCGTCCTCAGACCCCAGGACGGCACGGGCCTGGGTGTAGGGCGGCGCATTCCTGGCGGATGGGGGGGGGGGCTTACCTCCGTAGTAGGTGTACGGAGTGGACCCCAACATCTCGGACTCGTCCAAGCGGCCGCCCAGCGGACGCATGCGCCGCGGACTCCGGAAGAAGGCGTGTCTCCGGGCGCCCAGCGCGCTCAGTTGTTTCATCCGGCGCTCTTTGGACCTTCGGTTCTGGAACCACACCTGGGACAGAGCAGGGATTGTGAGCTCCGATCCGGGGTGCCCTCTCCTTCCTGCCCAGGCCGCTCCTTCTGGGTTCTGTAGCCTCCTCCCCAAGACTGCCCAGAGGCGGGGGCCGGGCGGATTAGGCCGGGAGAGGTGGAGAGGGGCTTCGGGGAACCAGCCAAGGGTGAAGGATTTCGCGGACCCGTGGGGCGACTCATAAAGACTTGGGCTTCCTGGTCCTCGGCCCGCCCTCGGCCTGACGGCTTTATAAAGGCCTCCCGCCCTGCGCGGCTCTGGTCCCGGCCCCTCGGCTTCGCAGCCGGGATCTGGCCGTTTGTCTGTCTGCCCGCGCACCGGCGCAGAGAGGGGCCACGTGGAGAAGAACCTTGCCTTCTTCTCTGCTCCGAAATAGGAAGGGGAAGGAGGGGTACCCCCAGCGAGGCTTAAAACTCCTTGAACGGGGAGGGGGCGGGATGCCGAGGGGGCGAAGCGACCCGCCCAAGATCGCACCGTGAGGACAGCGGGACTTTGCAGAATCTTTCCGGTAGGAGTTTGACCAGCCAGCCCTGACCTCGGGCACAGAGGCTGCCCTGCGGCAGACCGGAACTCGGCGCACTCCTTAGCCCCGGAGGCTGGGTGGGAAGCTCCCGTGGGCCTCCGCCTCCGGGGCTCCTCCGGGCTGGGAAAGGGTGGCCCGGGCCCAGCCGCACCTGGATGACGCGCATGTTGAGGCCGGTCTCCTGCGCCAACTGTTCGCGGATGTGGCGCGTGGGCTTGGGCGTGGCGGCGAAGGCCGCCTTGAGCGTCTCCAGCTGCTTGGCTTTGATGGTGGTGCGCGGGCCGCGCCGCTTCGTGCCCGAGTTCTGCTCCTCGTTCTCGTTGTTGGCCGTCTCCTTGTCCGACGACGTCGAATTGTCCGTCTCCTTGGGGTCGTCCTGGAGAGGGTCCTGGAGGTCCGGGGACAAACTGCGGTCCGTACAGGAGGACACTGCGGGCGCACAGAGCGGGAACGGAACAGCGACGTCAGCGGCGGCCCAAGGTCTCTCCAGTCCGGTAGTCCGTTCCTGCCGACCCAGGACCCCCGCCACCCGCGCCGGGTTCCCTCCCGGGCCGTCCGACGGCCCCTCCCCCAGGGGCCCGGCGCCCGCCCACTCCCTCCAGGCGGGGCCTGGCCATCGCAGAGGCGCTTCTCGAGCGCTCTTCGCTATTGCCTGGGTGAGGGGGAGGCACGGCCTCTACGGGAGCCCGTCCTTCACGGAGAGGGGACGGGGAGGAGGCCACAGATGCCTTCTCCCGTCTCTCCTTCCTCCAGACCCCAGTGATCGCCCTCCCGACCAGGAGCTGAAAAGATTCAGAAAGCAGGAAGGGGCAGGGAGGTTGTGTGGTTCCAAATTGCGGAGGAGGGCAACTTGGAAAAGGCCCCTCAGAGGATGGAGCGCAGGAAGGAGCTCATAGTCCGTGCCCTGTAGGACAGACTCCAAATGCTGTCCCCCTTAACCCGTCCCTTCCATCTGCCCTGGAAATGCCCGCTGGGAGTGGCGAGCTCGGAGCCAGGCGCAGAATACATGCAGGGGGAAAAGCGGGGAGTGCCAGGCTGGCCGCGGGGCCGCAGGGCCTTAGGCCCTCAGGCTGGGGAGGGGAGGCGGCCTCCTACCTGAGTTGAGGCTGCCTTCCTTGAGGCTGGAGGAGCTCAGGTAGTCATCCTTGCACACGAACTTGTTCTCGTCGATGACGTAGAGCTCCTCGCCCGTGGACAGCTGCTTGTTGCATACCATGCAGGTGAAGCAGTTGAGGTGGAAGACTTTGCTGCGGGCCTTGCGCACCAGGTCGCTGGGAGAGATGCCTTGTGCGCAGCCTGCGCACTTGGTGCCAAATCGCCTGCAGACACACCGCGGCCCGTCACCTCGGAGCAGTCCCGTGCCCCAGCCTCTCCAGCCCCTGGCCTCCTCCCACACACCCCAGCCTCTCAGACGCCATGTCCCCATCTGTCAAATGAGACCCCGATCCTATACTCTCTGGCTGGCGCAAGAGAGGTTGAGACAAATGCCCTGGGGCCGTTCTTGGGGCCGGGACTGTCCTGCCTCATTCCGGTTTCTCCACACTCCACCAGGCTTCCAGCCACGGGGACAGCCTTGAGCCAAACACAGGCCAGAGCACCCCGGACGTGTCACCCCATCCCTGCCTGGGCTGCTCTCCTGAGCCAAACTTGGCTCTCCGAGTCAGGGCGCGTTTTAAGCCAGGCAAGCCAGGTTTGGACCACTCTTTGCTTGGCCTCCTGGATCCCTTTCCAGTCTGCCCGGGGCCAGGTAAGGGCAGGCGTCCTGGATGGCAGGTCCCAGCAGCGGTGTGGGGGGCTCCTCTGAGCTGCACCTGAGCAGGAAGGAAGGAACCTTTTGCTGATTCCCAGTGCCACCAGCACTGGAGGCCCTCCAGGACCCCCACTCTGGGACCCGCTGGAGCTAGTGGGGAGCCTGTGGACAGCAGGGCCCCGGAGCGGTGGTGTCTGGAAAGCAGAGCTTGAGTCTCCCCCCCTCCCCTGCCCCCAGTCTCTGGCCCTGGCAGGAATCGGGAGAAGGTAACCAGAAGGCGGTCCTAACCCTGCATGGCCAGTACACAGGACCGCTCCAATCCCCCCTTCCCGCGTTCCCGATCTAAATCCTTTTCTTTCTTCCTGGCGCACTTGGAGAAGGGCAGCCTCCCCCAAAATGCACGGTGCAGGCCAGCACTGGGAGGGGTGAGGTGTGGGATGAGGAGGAGAGCCAGGACCCAGGACTTTGGGGCCCCACGTCTACTCATACCCACGTCTCTAAACAGGGCGAATTTGGGTGACGTTGATGTAGTGAGGGCATTAGAAGCCATAAGTCACTTTTGGCCTTATCCAGCAGTGTAATTGGCCATATGCACCTTATCAAAAATCATTAGGCACTTTGCAAGCACCGCCACATTAGGGGCCTCGGGCCTCCAGAGCCAGGGAGTTTACACGTGTAAAGCCGAGGCTGACATTTTCTCCTATTCAAATTCCCTAGTGCCTAGCTGCTGGGGCCGGGAGAGCAGCCTTTCTCCACGGTGTTAATCACGACCCCCCTTCCCTTGATGCCCAGGAATTCGCACGCACAAAGCCGGCTCCTGGTGCCTGGAAGAAGGAAGCAGGCAGGGCTGAGCCGCGGAAAAACCCACAGCCTTTCAGGTCATTTGCCTTGGCGTTTCCCAGCTGGGGAGACCGAGGCCCAGGAAAGTGATCCGCCCTGGCTCACCTGAGGGCCCCTGTGGGTAGCAAAGGGAGGTGACACATCGCAGACTGGACCCCGGAGGTCCTGATTCTCAGCTTGGATTTCGTTTGTACATTTCAACACGGGAGAACATGTTTAAGGAGTTGGGTGGGGGGGGGGGGCAAGGAGGAAGGTTCCCTCCCTCCGTCATCAGAGGAGATCTTCCTGGCTGGGTCCCAGGAGTTGGGAAGTTTCGGTTTGTCCAGGAGGGCTCTGGGGCCCTGGCCGGCCAGAGGTCGGCCCCTGGCGCTCCTGCACTCTGCCCCGTGAGAGAAGCCTCCCGCAGTCCCTAACGGGGGCAAAAATCCTTCCTCTCTCAGAACCGGGCTTGAACTTCCACCCTGGGGTCGCAGCTGCGGGGAAGGGGGCAGAGATGCGTGGGGAGCAAGTTTCTCGGGGCTTCTTCGCCCTGCCCCACGGGGGCGGCTCCAAGCCGGCCTGGAGGAGCGAACTAGAGACAGCGAAGCAGCGTTCTTCTTCCTCCGCCCGGGCTCGGGCGCCTTCCCGGACCCAGCACAGGAGGAGAGCGGCGGGGCTGCCCCGCTTCCCATTTAAGGCTGTGAGCCCAGGAGGCTGGTTTCTCGGTCTCCCCTTCCCGGGCGCCCCGGAGTGCGCGCAGGGCGAGCGCGCAGGCGGCAGGGCGGCGCGGCCTCTTACCTGAAGAAGTCATTTTTGCAGTAGAGCTTGCCCTCGCGCGAGAAGCACTTCTCCGAGAGGTTGGTCTTGCACTCGCAGCACTGAACGCATTTGATGTGCCACGCGCGGTCCAGCACGTTCAGCAGAAAGCGGTCGAGGATGGGCCGCTCGCAACCAGCACAGTGCACCATCATAGCGCCCCGGCGGCTCGGGCCGCCCTGCCCTCCCTTTGGGCCCCCGGCCCTCGGGCCCCCGGGCTCCGCTGCTGCGCTCCGCCTCTGATCTCGGCAGCCGCCGGGCGAGTCCGGTCCGGACCAAGACTCAGCCGGTCAAGTCCTTGGGCGATCGCTGGCTTGGCGCTGGGCTGCCGGGGGGGCCGGGGTGGGGAGCGGTGGCTTTCACAGCCTCATGCCCCGGGCCGCGCGCCCCAGTGCTTGCTCCGGGCTCCCCCAGGTGTCTCGGGTGGCTAATGGCCTCGGCGCCGCGGAGCGGCTTTCCCCGGTGGCGGAGGCGCCGGCACTTTCCCCCACTTTCAAGCGGTCCCGATCCTCATCTTTGTCTGGCCGCCGCCTAATTCGCGCATCCTTATTCAGATTTGGTGACGTGGCGCGGCACGTAGGGGGCCCGGTAGCCAATGGGCGCGCGGTGGCCATGGCAACCTCTTAAATTTATAGCATATCTAAATTGGCTACAGCGTTGCGGTCCGGACAGAGCAAAAAAAACAAGGCATCAGTATTGTTGAGTATTAGCTTGTACCTGGTTCGGAGGCTAAGTAAGTATTTACCTTCCAGTTTGGGGCTGGGGGCGGGGGGCCGCGCGATCTGAAAACCGCATCTCCCTTCCTCTCTGCTCATAAATATTTGGGGGCCAGAATTCCAGGGCCTAGTGGGAGACGGACCCCTGCCCCATTCGCCATCCCAGAACTTGCAGAAGTTGTCCGAGGCCCGGAGAGCGCTCTACGTCCACCCCTCCTCTTTCCCAGTCCAGCGGCCCCAGATGGGACTCCCCCGTCCCAGCGTCCCTGGGGTCTGCGCCCTGGAGCTGCCACAGCGCGGTTCGCGGGGTTCCCGGAGCCGGGCGGCTTCTTTTGTCACACACGGAGCTGGGGCCCAGCGGCCTTTCTCAGGGACAGAGAGAGAGAGAGCGCGCGCCAGAGAGCCCGGAGCGTGCGAGCGAGAGAGCAAGCGGGAGCGCGAGCCGTGCCGTTTGGGTATCTTTCCCCGTGCAGGCCCCAGACCTTGGTGGGGACGGGGGCATCTGGCCTGGTCCGAGACCGTGGAGTTTCAGGCCTGAGCGCGCCGCCCACGGGGCTCTGGGGAAGAGACGGGAGGAGGCGATCCAGGGCAGACGGGTCTTTCTGAAGCTGGCTCAGAGGTGGCGTTCACCACGTCTCTCCTTTCCTCGATGCACCTTCCAGATCCCGGGTCAGCCAGTAGGGGCACCGTGGTGAGTGGGTCAGGCCTTTGAGGGGTGGGGGCGGAACGTTGGACACCGTGTGGGCCGCTTGCACTGGTGGCGTGCGCGGGCTGTATGCAAGTTCCACCCAACATAGAGCGAAGGAAAAGCGCCTCGGCGGAGAGCCGAGGGTCTGGGGGGTGCGTGGGGGGCGCTTCAGGTGCGTATGAAGAGGGAGGTGTGGGTCTGGGGGACGGAGGGAGAGGCCAGGCCTCCTTTCCCAAGGGCCGACCTGGCCACTAGGCTCACCAAGGTAGGGAGGTGGGGAAGCCTCCGCAGGATTTTTCCATCGGGCTCAGGGAAAGAGGCCCGTTGGCTATCAGGGTAGGTAGGCCCTGGGCTGGAGCCAGAGAAGTGTGTTTGTGCCAAGACTTGGCTGTGAATGTGTGTTTGGTGCGTTTACTGAGTTTGTTCCTGAATGTTTGCCGTTTGAGAGTTGCATTGTTGCCTCCGTTTATAGTTAGTAATGAATCACCTGAATACATTTGGGTATGTGTCTTTCTTAGTGCAAATCTGTGTGTATTTGTGTATAGTTCTGCGGTGTGTGTTAGTCTGTGTGCTCTTGTTTCTGTTGGTCTGTGTGTATGTGTGTAGGCTGACTTTCAGACACTCAAACGTGAGGGTGTTTGCACGTGTGAGTGTGCATGTGGATAATATTATGGTGTGTGTGTGCTAGCACTGATGTATAAGTTGACTTAAAAACCCCCAAATGGGTGTGTTTGTGTGTGGGTGAGCAGGTGTGTGCTTGAGGCCCCGTGTGTATGTGACTGAGCTCGGTTGAGTGTGTTCATGAGTGCAGAATTTTGTGGCTCTGTGCTTGTCTGCCAGTCACACTGTGTGTGCCTGCGTGTGGAGAGCTGTGTTTTTGTTTATGTGACTCCTGTAGGTTTGGAGTGGGGGGGGCCCG
>NW_027532877.1:55347-57802 GCF_008692635.1 Crocuta crocuta
GTTTTTTTTTTTGTGTGTCGGGGGAGGTTGGGGGGGGGGGGGCCCTGCTGTGCGTGCACTGCGAGCGTTACCTTTGTGGATTTGATGGGGGCAGGGTTTCTGGATGCCCATGTTGGGGCATTTGGTGGAGGCACGGAGATGCTTACTTCTCTCTCTGTTCCTGTCTAGGATTAGCGCTGTCCCCCAGTCTCTCGGGGAGGTGGTCTGGCTGGGGACAGGGAATTGACAATGCCAGTCGCCAGGTGGGACACTGACCCACAGCTCGGTCTCTGAAAAGAAGCCCCCAAATCGGGCAGCTTCTGCCTGATGGTGCTGTTACTCCATCGTCTAGCTTGCCCAGAGACAGGCGTCTACGCGAGCCGGGCTCGGCCAGCAGCAAGTAGACTGGAGCTCGCTGGCCTGGTCCCCTAGGCCCAGCTGGGAGAGCTCCAAAGGAAACCAGTTTCTGGCAGTCTGGCTCTGCCCTCCCCGGGGCATGAGGGGCCCCAGGCTCCAGCGGGGCAGGGTCCGGGAGAACCAAGAACGCGAGAGGAGAGAGGCGCCAGGCTGGAAGTGGAGGCCAACTGGGTTGCCTACTCGGCCTTTGTTTCGCCGGGGGTTTCTCTCTCCCGCGCGTTCTCTGCACATCTGTTTTCCTTCCCGTCTCCTTTTCTTTCTTATGTTCGGCCTCTGTTCTCTTTTCTCTTTCCCTTTCCCTCTGGTTCTCCAGCACTTTCTTTCTTGATTTCACTGTTTTTATTTTCTTCCCTCTTCGTCTCTGCTGGGCATCCAAATCCAGCACGCGCGCAACGCTTCAATGAACGATTCTCATCGTGCACCGTACAGCTATTGGGGTGCCGGAAGACTCACATACGGTCATTAAAAGCCCCATCTGACAGCCTTCTGCCCTGTTCTGGACTAAGCACCCCAAACTCACCGTCCTCCACCCCACCCCACCCCCGTCCCCCAACTGGGTCCTTGAGAGTCAGGTTACTGTGTCTCCCCAGCCCTGGCTTTGCCAACCCTGCCGGCTGCTGGGTGCTGTGTGCCGGGTTCCATCTGGGACAGATCCACCTGCCCTCACCTCCCGGTTGTGCTTAAATGCCAGCGCGCAGCCAGGCCCCAGCAGCGGTGACACCAGGCTGGGGAGGTAGCAGGAATCGGGGACAGTCTCAGAGAGCAGCTCTGAGTCTTCCGGAGCCTGGATGTGGTGAGTCACCAGGGGCTGAATTCCTGTTTGCAGGAGATGAGGTCTCTGCTTCCAGATGCCTCTCTCCGGCCTCTGCCTCTTGTAGTGGGGTTTACCCATCCTGTCCAGGTCGCAGCCCCCTGAGTTCACCCTGGGTGCCTCAGCCCAGTCCAGCCCCAGTCCAGAACCGCCACGCCCCAGCCCCACCACAGGAAAGCCTGCTTGGCCTTTGCCAGCCTTTCACCTTCCAGGGTGCACAGCATCCGAAAAACGCCAGCAGACCAACTATTAGACGAATTATCCCGCCCTAACAGCGCTAACAGATGGCGACCAGGCAGCGAAATCCCCTCCTATATGTAACTAATAAACCGCTTGTGTCTTAACAGGGTAATGCATGGAGGCGCAATGTCGCTTATACAAGATGTTGATGGAATTTACTATATAAAAATCTTCCTCCTAGACTAAAGAGTATCAACATTACAACTCGACAGACGGCGGCGGGATAAGTAAAACAGACAAAAGACAAACAAGATAATAATCTGTTTCCAATCACTTAAGCCCTGTAGAGTTAGTAATATGCGGTTTGCATATTCCCCCTTGAGTTCGGTAATTAATTACCGGCGAAGAGGCACACACCCGCCCGGGGTGGGAGTTTGGAGGCGCACTGAGCTGGGGCTTGGGCGGGGGGCTTCTTTCTTGTCTTCTCCAGCCCGGGACTCGGGGCGGCGGCCGCCGGAATGGGAACTCTTCGGGAATTTGGAGCTGACCTACCCGCAGGCTAAAGAGAATTTTCAGTCGCACCTCCCTACTCACTGGAAGCTCTCTTGCCTGGGATGGGGGTGGGCGGACGTTTCTGCAGCCCAGCGGGAGCTGGGAGCTTTTGTGGCGGCCGGGACATCTCCCTTCGCTCCTCCGAAGGCATCCCTTCCCCTTGAATGGACCGGAGTGGCTTGCCTTCTTGGGGGACACGNNNGGCGTTACAAATTGTAAATTTAAATTGCTCGCCGGATTCATTACTTCCCCTCTTTGATTTCAGCCAGCCGTGAAAAATTATACTGGTGTACCACTGAGAAACTGTTTTGCCGCAAAGAGCCCGTGCCTAATCACTGGCTTTCTCCCTCCGACAAAAGTGTAATTATTTTGTTTGGGGTGTAAATATAGGCCGCGCCGCGCACACACACTCAGCGTCCCGCCGCGCGCAATCGGCCCCCGAGTAAGAGCGGGCGTGGAGGCTGCGCCCTGACGCCCGGAGGCCCGAGAAGAGCGGCTGGCTGGGGGCTCCGGAGA
>NW_027532877.1:57830-70505 GCF_008692635.1 Crocuta crocuta
GCCGGGTCTCCAACCTCTGTCCTCGGGAGTTTGAGTTTGCCCGAGGCCGCCCGGAACGCGTGCGCCCTGGCTGGCCTGGGTGGACCCTGGTGGAGTGTGCTGAGTAGGTCAGGGCTCCGGCTCAGGCCTTGATATCCGCACAGGGATGCAGAACGTAGGGGGGTGGATGAACCTTCTGGGAGCCCCAGGGGCGGGGGTGGCCACCTGGGGGCAGCCCGAGTCCAGGCAGGGAAAGTGTCTGGGCCTGGGCGCCCCGAGAGTGCCGGGACACAGGCGGAACCCTGGGAGACAGGGGCGATGAGGCCGGTGTGGCCCTCGCGCTCTGCCTTGGACTGCTTGGTTTCCAGAACATCTCTGCGGGGTGCGGGGCCTTCCTGTCAGTTGAATTGCGCATGGCTTAATTAACGGTCTCGTTAACTGGGCAGGCCCGACCTGGAACGTTTAATCAAAAAGGCAGGGAATCCCTGTTTCCTTCCTTCCTCCCTCCCTTCCTTCCTCCCTCCCTCCCTTCCTTCCTTCCTCTCTTCCTTCTTAACTCCCTTCCTCTATCCACTCAACACTGGCATGTCTTCTCAAGCCCCCTCCCTCCCCCCCGCCCCCAGTACCCCTGCGAGTGCCCGGAAGGGTGGCTCTAGAGTCTGAACTCAACCCCAGTCCAATATCTGGACTGGGACTTTGAGGGGCCCGAGAGGGACAAGCCAGCAGGGGTTGGGCGGCACTGCCACCTTGGGTAGCTTTGGGACACACGCCTGGGGCCAGAAGGCGGTGATCAGCTTCATGGGGGCCGAGAGCTGGGTGGCCAGTGCAGGTCGGCTGTGCAGCCCCAGCGGGCGCTGGGGACAGGCCTGGCATCTCTGGGAGGGAGCAGGTGGGGAGGACAGCGGCTGAGCACCGCTTCGGATTCTGGGAGATCCAGTCCCAAAGCGAGCGTGTGCGTGTGCTTGTGAGGGCTGGCCAGCTTAGAGCCCCGGACAACTGTGCGGTGGGGGCAGGGAATGGTGGCCCCTCTCTCCTTCCTTGCAGGAAGGTCCCTCTCCTGGAATGCACCCTTCCAGAGTCCCTACGGGCTCCTGTGGGCTATATTCCGAGACTGGGCGCTGCGACCTGGGGTGGAACTCAGGCTCAGTTGTTGGGAGGCCCCCGGCCGGGGCTGGTTCCTGGGGCCAGAGGGGGGCCTGAGGAAGACCGAAAGAAAGGTGCAAGCCAGCCCCCCAGCTCGTTAGGAAAACACTGAAGCTTTTGTTCAGAGAGAGAAAACGGTGTGCTTCGTACTTGGTGCTGAGCTGCGGGCCGCCCCAACACTGCCCGCCTAGGAGCACCTCCCTGGGCGGCCAGATAAGCCGGAGGTCGGAGCTGAGAACGGCTGGGATCCTCCTCAGCCGCGCGCTGGCTGTTGGGCCTGGAGGCCAGCCCCAGCCGTCGGGCATCGGTGTCGGGGGGCAGGCAGCGCGGAGAGGTCCGGGCCACAGTCGCGGCTTCCCTGGCCCCATTGAGCGTATCTGAAGGTGGCGACCATCTGCGGGACCGAGGGAGCTGTTTCTAAGGAGATGCCTGCAACCCTACGCCATCTCTGGAGCACAAATGAGAGAGCTTTCTAGGGACTCTAACCTTCAAATTTAGGACCCCCTCCACCTTCTAGTTACCCTTCCTCCCACCGGAGAGTCTGCGTTTGAGTCCGTATCTTGCTGCCTCTTTCTTTCCTCTTGGTCTTTTTCACGGTCTCGATAACATTCCCCCCACCCTCCTCTCCCCATTCTATCCCACCTCCTCTCCCCGCCCCTCCGAATCCCACCTCCTTTTTGTTAGCCTAATATGGGTTCCTTTAGAATTCGCCCGACTTTGGCAGCCCGCGCTGTGTGTGTGCGTGCGCGCGCGCGTGTATTTCTCGGCTGCTAATGATTGTGTGTTGATAGAGTAAAGCAGTGGCCTCATTAGCCTTTGTTTAGAAGGTGTTAAAAGGGAAATCTGCATCGGAAAGCGGCGGTTTACACCGCAGCCGGGCTGAACGACGCACCGGAGCGGGCCGGGTGGGGGACGTCCTCCCCCCTCCGCCCCAGGCGTCCACCGCTGCGGACCCCGGGAGGGGGGAGGGGCCCAGGGAGAGCGACCCCAGCTCCTTCCTCCCAAGGCGAGTATGTTTATCCCGCTGAGCGCCCTTCTGCTCCGCGGGGACCTCAGCGGGGATGCGCTTTCTCTAAAACTCCTTTGAGCTGCACAACGGTGCTCGGTGGCCTTTCTCCTCCAGGTTTCTTGGGGAGGAGGAGGGGAAGGACAGAATGCTGTTTAAAAAAAAAAATCCAAACATTTTTTTCCCCCCTGAAGGGGATGGTGAAGCATCTTATTTTGGAGGCGAATACCAATCCGTCCACAGTGGCTGGACGGGGCTTCGGGTCTTCTGGCTGGCTGGTTTGTGGCGGTATCTCTGTGCTCCAGATGCTGGTGTGGGGGCCCTAAGCCTTAGATCTGCAAGAGTCCCCTTTCTTTCCTCCTAACATATTTGTGGGCTGCCAAAGGAAGTCTTCCTTGTGCAGGAGGCTCATTCTTAAACTTTCCTCGTCCATAACCCCACCCTAGGGCTCCACTTGGGAACAAATTCCATGAGAACAAATCGTGGCTTGGCTGGTCGACTTCTCTGAAGCTTGGCGAAAACGCAGAACTTTATTGACCCTTGGCTACATATTCCCTCTCTCTCTCTCTCTCTCTCTCTCTCTCTCTCTCTCTCTGTGTGTGTGTGTGTGTGTGTGTGTGTGTAGGATTTGGAGAATGAGCTTCACATGCATTGCATATCTTACTCCCTCGGGGAAGCAAGGTTTCTGGCAGAGGAGAACAGGAGACATTCTTTTTATCCTGGATCCTACGAAAGGGCCCAGAAAAAAAAATGTTTTTTGAGCAGCCTCTGTGGGTGATGCTTGTTGAACTCAGAGCCAGATGCTTTCTTTGGCGAAAGGGAGAAAAACGAGGCTGAATAGTGTGGTGGGATGTATAGTTTCTAAACATAACATAATCCATTGCTTTATGCCAGGCTTAGGTTGAATCAGAAGAAACCCTTTCTCATCTTTCTGGCTCCCGTCTCCCAGTGGTGGTTTTCCTGGATTTGATGCTGTGGGTCTTGGGCCAAGCTCAGCTGGTCTGGGCGTCCCTGTGTGTCCACAGCTCGGGTTGCGCACCAGCGAACCGTTCGACATTGCCGGCTGGCTTTNGACAGATGTGGGAGGCTAGGACCTGGGACCGTGACAGTAAAACGAATTCCAAACCCAATCTGAACTCACTACGGCGACACCCCAGCCCCCAAAACCACGTAGACAGAAGCGAGGTTCCGGGTGAGGCCAAGTTGAAATCAGCTGCTGTGATGTGGTGGGATGGCATCAGGGCCGAGTTCGGAAGATACGGGGAGAGGATCGGAAAATCTCTCCCTGTCCTCTACGCTCCCTCTGTCTCTTTCCGAAGCAGGTTTGGTGGAGGAGGCAGCAGGTGCACCAGCGGTCGCCATCCCACCTCGCTAAGCTAAGCGCGGGCACCGGAGTTTGGACCAAGACAAAGACGGGAGCTGTCCGCGGTGCTGAACCTGCCGCGCCGCCAAGGGGCAAATCGGCTCCTGTAAGCCGCCCTCTCCTCCTTTCCTCCTTTCCACCTTCCCTTTACTCTGTGATTTTCGCCCTCTCCTGCGTTTATTTCCCCCGCTTTGTCTTTCCTTAGAACCCACATCCTGTACACAGGTGTGTGTGTATATATATATCAAAGAACAAAACAACTGACTAAAAACGGTGTCCTCTCCTTTCTTCCCAAATAAATGATGCAAGAAAGGTTTATTTTAAGTGTACTCTAAAGCAGATACAAGTAGCTATCTCTAACCCCAAGGAAGTGGAAATTCCTGCTTAAAACAATAGAATTGAGCAATAGCGGATGCCATGAATCTGCCTTTTGATTTATTCTGAAGAAGAGGCTAGGGGATTAGACATTTTAGTTTCAGGAAAATCATATCCTTGGCATCTTAACTTCTTGGGTTCAAAAATATAAGAGCC
This sequence comes from Crocuta crocuta, assembly GCF_008692635.1. Lineage (NCBI taxonomy): Eukaryota > Metazoa > Chordata > Mammalia > Carnivora > Hyaenidae > Crocuta > Crocuta crocuta. Next base: position 61,853 of record NW_027532877.1, read on the forward strand.
AGAGAGGATTGGTGGTCAAATATGAAAGTGAACAGACTAAAGCACTTGCCTAGAAGTCGACGGATGGCTTGTGAGGGTCAAAGCAGGGACGTTAAGTTGACTTAACCCTTTCAGGCTGAGACGAGATATGAAAAGGTAACAATCTTCAGGATTATTAAGATGGAAATGATTCCTTTTGAAAGTTTGGGTACAAAAGGGTTAATCCTGTGTTTCATTTTCTAAATGTGCACTGTGTTATCTAGACGCCTGGCATGGTGTATAACCAAGCATCGATTCCTCTGTTCAAATTTGTATGCAGTACTTGTCTAAAGAAGTTTGTGCAGGGGAGAAAAAAAAATCACATACTTCCTCCGGAGGGGAGGCACCCACCCATTTTAATGCACACAGATCTGTGCACATTCCTTCTGGCATCTCATAGATACACTCCTTCCCAGAGAGCCCAGATACCCTGGGGCCACTTCTTGTGGTCTTCTCTGAACCCTCCAATTCTCCCCACCACAGGGGTGTCAGCTAAGCCCAGTTCTTAGCATTGTCAGTACATCTGGAGAGAGGTCCCTGTGAATTCAGTGGAATAGATTCACTCTGGCTCCCCACCTGGCCATTCTAGAGCTAATTTGCCCCGAAAGGCAGAGGAACCAGCATTCTTAAATGGGGGTGATTTGTAATAGGAGGTTGAATCTTTGGGTTGGGGTAATGACCCCGTTTCACCAAACCCTGACTGTTAAAACAATCTGAGCTATTTCATTAAGGCCAAAACAGTCTTCCTTCTGGGTCATATACCTCTTAGAATGCAGGACAGAAACCCTGACCTTGAGTGCATAAAGGAGAAGTGAAAAAAAAAGAAGCCATTTATTGAGTGACCAATATGTGCATTTGATTCCCAGTTTTCACTGAGATTCTGAAAAATGGTAGATATTTATCATGGCTCCATATTACAGATGAGGAAACTGAGGCTCAGAGATGTTCATTAAGTTGCTTATTATTATACACTGCTTCTAACCTAGGTTTCATTGTTTCTGGAGCCTGTGCTTACTCTCACACCCCATACTTCTCCGGGGCCACACTGATGGGTATACTGGTGGTTTTCTCAGTGGTCACACCGCCACACTCCCTTTAGATTGCCCAGCCATCATGGCCTTTGGTCTGTATTTGGAAATTGGTTTACACTCTAAATCTGAAAGCAAGAAATAAGAATGGAGAGGACAGAGGACCCTCCATTCATGTGGGTTAGGTGACTATCTACAGAATGCGAAAAGAGTCCTGGGCCACCTCGTAGGAGTCACACCTAAGAGTCATCCTTACCTTCCCTTTTCTCCCCTGCCATGTATCTAATCCATCAGCAAATGTAGTTAACTCTGCCTCCAAAATATATTTCAACCCATCTACTTCTCATCTTCTTCTCCATTATCACCCTAGTCTAAGCCACCATCATCTCATCTATTTTATAAAAGTAGCCTCCTGACTGGTCTCCCTATGTCTTCCATCCTTGCCCTCCTCTGCAATCCACTCTCTACACGATAACTAAAGTTATATTTGAAAATCATAAATCAGATCTTGTCATTCTTCTGTTTTTAACCCTCCAACAGCTCCCCAGTGCACTTGGAATAAAATCCACACTTCTCACCCTGCTCTGCAGGGCCCTTTGTGATTGCACCCCCCACCATCTCTAACATGCTCCCCCTTCATTGGCCCCCACTGTGCCTCACGCACTTCCAGTTTTTCTCACCTCCAGACCTTTTGCACTTGGCTTGCCCTTCTGCCCTCAGATCCTTATGGGATCGGCTCCCTCCTATCACTTAGGTCTCAGCTCAGATGTCAACTCCTCAGAGATGTCTTTTCTGGCCACCTTAGCTCAGCACTCCATTCTCAGTCACTCTCTAGTCTACCCCTCTATCAATTCTCTTTGTAGCCCTTTATCAATATCTAGAATTATCCTATTTATATGTTTAGGTGTACATTGTCTTTCTTCATAAAATATAAGTTCTTTGAGGGCAGACACTGTGTTTGTCTTGTTTGCTGTTGAATCCCCAGTGCCTAGAATAGAGCTGTTCAAGCTATGGATGTGTTGACTGAATGACTGATAAGTGAATACTCAGATGAACCGCATGGTACAGAAGTGAATGGAGATGGGTACTCAAAGCTGAGGAGGGACTGAGCTTCATTTGCCACCTATCTTCTGGGCTCTACAAATGCAGCAGCTGGTTGGGTGGGTTCCCAGTATGGGAAAGGGATGAAAGAAAAGTTTGCCAAAGACCCCAAGAGGGTACAGTCTTTAGGTGGATTCTGAAAACCAGATACAGGAATCAAATCTGGGTTTGTTTATGCCTTGGTTTATGCCTTGGAGAGTGATTTTTATTTGTTCTTGTTGGATCTGAAACCTTTTGGTTACAAACAAAAGGGTGATAATGGGAAAGCACAGGTAGAAGAAATCGGGAAGATATCTAAATTATGAAATCTTTCTTGAAAAGTCTAGTCAGTCCTATTTGTGAAAAAAGTAATACAGTGTCGTGTTAACAGTTTCAACTCTGGAGCCCAATTCTCCTGGCCTGGAATTTGGCTCCATTGCTCACCAATGGAGTTGTGTGATATGGGGCAGGTCACTTGGCCTCTCTGTTTCTCAGTTTCCTCATCCGTGGAATAGAGATAAAAGCAGCATACCTATCATAGAGTGGCCATTAGGGATTGCTCTAGTCTGTTTTACTTGTGTTGGAGTTTGGTATAGGAGAGGAAAAGGGGAGCAGGGTATGTTCGGGTTGTGAGTGGGGGAGATGAAGAAGCAAACAGGCTGAACACCAAGGGAAAAAGATGAGGCTTATCTTTTTAAGATCTCCTTTTGTCCTTCAAGAGCTCTTCTCTGTGAAGGTAGAAGCAGGCTCTGAAATTAGAGGGCCTGGCTTAGAGTCTCAGCTGCAGTGCTGACCAGCTCAGTCACGGCAGGAAGGAACTCTCAGCCTCTCTGAGTCTCAGTCTTCTTATCTATAAAATGGGCAAGAATCATGCCTGCCTCATAGGGTACCCTGAAGCATTTGGAGAGATAATGTTTGGGAATCTGGACAGCACCCAGCTTTCCAGTAGTTAGCTGCTATCAATGGGTCTTATTTGAGCTTATTTTCTTTACTCTTTATATAGAAAAGTGTTTTCTTTGAGCAGGTGAAAGTGAGACCATTTTCTTGGGTCCCTGGAATAGATAAGAGTAAGAAGGTAACATGCTTGGAGTCATTAAAGGGCCTGCCTTTATCCAGTCCTATTGCTGTGACTGACCCGGTTTCAGAAGGAGCTGGTTCCCAGAGACCTTATCTGGGCCACTGTGGTCAGTTTCACTCTTCAGAGGAACCATCCTTTACATAATAGAATGTTCTACAAAAACCTCTCACCAACCCACGATGGTCAATGGCACCAGGGGTTAAATGCCCGAATGGAATGTGACATTAAGATGATTCTCCTGGTGAATCCCTTTGTTACGTTAATGAGCACTCTCTAATCTGTATGTATTAAAAAATTGTCATCAAGTCTTTTTAGGTGCCTGAGAGTGTGGTCTGCAGTTCGATGATCCACGTAAAACACATCATCTTGTTGCGCACCCCGGACAGCACTAGGAGGCAGAGCCCATTTCACAGATGGAGATACTAAGAGAAGGGAAGTCACACAGTTGATAAGTGTCAGAACCCACTGTCCAGATTTGTACCTGGATCTGAAGACTCGGGTCTGAATTTCTGGCCACAATGCTAATGGGCCTCTTTTTTGTTATTGTTGTTGTTATAAAATAAAAACAAATTTCACAATGTAACAAGAGCTGTCCAAGAAAATCCTCTGTAAAGTGACACACAGATGTGACTTGTGACGAGAGCAGATATTGCTTTCAATGTGGTTCCGCCTGTTGGTGCGTCTCATCACACACCGTTGGAAAGGTAGCGATGAAATTGAAGGGGGGCGGAGTCTCCCCTTCCCTGAGTACCTCCCAGGGGGCATGCCTCTTCCCTCTCCTTGAGTTCTCTCTGGCTCACTCACCACCCATTTCCTACCCAGCACTCCGGTGTTGCTTGTCTTTAGCAGAAACTCCAGGAGCCGTGAGCTTGACAGAGTATGACCGAGCTGTATTTGTCTGTTTCTTCCTTACCCGCCTCTTCTTACAATTTTCTGATATCAGACAGTTTTGATACAGGTGTTTTGAATGAGTGAATGAACAGCTAGGTGACCCCACAGCGTCTGTCCCTAAATATCTGTAACAATCCCCGATTATAATGTATCTGCTGATATGTCTATGTAGGGCAGGCACTACTGACATCTGGACATGCTCCCCTTGCCAGGAGTATGACAACCCAAAGTGTCTCTAGATATTGTCAACTGTCCCCTGGGGTACAAAATCACCGCCACGTCAGAACTACTGATCTAGAGGGGCATCTGGGGGGCTCAGTTGGTTAAGCGTCCGGTTTTGGCTCAGGTCTTGATCTTACGGTTTGTGAGTTCCAGCCCCGCGTCGGGCTCTGTGCTGGCAGCTCGGAGCCTGGAGCCTGTTTTGGATTCTGTGTCTCCCTCTCTCTGAAACTCTCCCCCCCCAACCCCTGTGCACACTCTGCGTGTGTGTGTGTGTGTGTCTCAAAAACAAATAACACATTGAGAAAAAAAACAACAACTACTGATCTAGAGCCCGATCTGCCAGACTGTCGCAAGCCCTAGAAATCCTCAGGATTCCAGAACCTGTCTTATCCTCTTTGAACAAAATGCAATAATACTGAGAGATCCTACTATGGGCTAGAGTCTGTGCTGGGCCTGGGGGGCGGTGTTTGTAAAGGTAAATTAGACATTTCCGGAGTGCCTTCTTTCATTGGCCCATTCGGTAAACCTGTACAGGTCACCTACTGTGTGCCAAGCACGTGCCAGAGGCTGAAGTTGCCTCTGTGGACCAGAAGCGCCCTCCCCCAGCTCCCAAACGGCTTCACATCCTGGCAAGGGAGACCCACCATCAGCTGCAATTTCCACACAATGTCTGCGCGTTTCTACTGAACATCAAAGGAAGGAGAGCCACTGACTGCTGGGCTGTTCGTCCGTTCCTTCCTTCACCCAAAGCTATATCAAGTTGGATGCTTTTGCTTGCGAGGGCTCACTGTCCTCATTTGCAAACCAGGAAAAATAATAATGATAAAAGCAATGACTTAGCTCAAGGAGCTGTGGGGAATGAATGAGATGATGAATGTGAAGTGCTTAGCACAGTGCCTGGTACACGGTAGGTGCCCAATTAATGATGGCTGCTATTAAAGATCAGTGATGAAATACAGAGTGATAATAAGAACAGCACAGATTTGTTGAACAATTGAAATGCACGCACGAAAGCGCCTTGTCTACAAAAAGTAATCAATAAATATTCACATCATAGAATCGTACCCTTATTAAGAAAAAGAAGAAGGAGGGATCCCTCCTGTTACCTGGGCAAGATTCTGTCCTATACCCTATGAGTGTTTCTTCTCTTCTTCCCTTTTCTCTCCCCTTCTACCCACTACTGTTAGCCTGGGGGTCTGTTTCTCCCTCCCCTTCTGGGAAGCCCCCTTTACATCAGTGGTTCTCAGTCAGGGGGGATTTTTGTCTCCCAAGGGACATATGGCAATATCTGGGGACATGGTGGTGGACCCAGCCAGGTGCAGTGTGCTATGGGCATAGAATAGGTCGACTAGGGATGCTGTTAAACATCCTCTAATGCACAGGACCATCTCCTCCAACCCAGGATTACTCAAAATCTCAGTCGTGGAAAAGTGGAAAAACACTGTCTTACAGCCTATGGTTGGGAGGAAGCCCCCATTCCAGTGCCTGGGATTAAACCCTGACACCCAAGCCCCTAAAGGACCCTGCTGTGGAGTGTGAGCATGTGTGTGCGTGCGTTCCCAGCCAGGCCCTGCCCACTCCCTCCTGAGCCAACCCGTAGCCCCAGCTGGTCAGATCCCCAGGGCCCAGTAGCCACAGGGTCTTCTCCAGAGGGGTCCCCTCGCAGGCACGTTTTGTGGAAACATCTTGGGGTCTCTTTGCCCTTCTCCTTCTCTGTAGGAGGCTTCAGGATTTTTGAGGGCTCATGAAACCAGACCTGAGGTCTTTGTTTTTAAAGTTGCCGTTGGATCTCTCTCTGGAAGGAGGTGATCTAGCTATTCGGGCCATTTCCCTGTGGAATCTGAAGGTGGGTCGGGGCATGGGCGAACCAGGTGGTCTGGGTCCAGATCTTTGGGAGCTCTGAGGGCATCGGAAGTCCCGTGGTCTGAAAGGTCTCCCAGCCAGGTCTGTTTCTTTTTTTTTTCTTTTTTTAATTTTTATTTCTAGGGGAGAGAGAGAGAGAGAGAAAGAGAGAGAGAGAGAGAGAGAGAGACAGTGCGAGCAGGGGAGGGTCAGAGAGAAAGGGAGTCACAGACTGAAACAGGCTCCAGGCTCTGAGCTGGCAGTCAACACAGAGCCCGACGCGGGGCTCGAACCCACGAACTGCGAGATCATGACCTAAGCGAAAGTTGGCCGCTTAACCGACTAAGCCACCCAGGCGCCCCCAGCCAGGTCTGTTTCAATGCAAGTCATTGCTACCTCTGGGGGGTCTTTTGGAAAGTCAACAGCAGCCACGACAGCTTACCTGATGATTGCATGTCCTGGGGACCATGTGTCTTTGAGGTGGGTTCTACCATTCTACCCATTGCGTAGATGAGGAAACTGAGGTGTGGAGAGGTTGAGCAACTTCTCCTGGATTTTACAACCTCTAACTTGCAAAGCCAAGATGGAATCTGGAGCTGTCTGATGCTACGTCAGCAACCCACTCTCCCAACAGGGGTGCTTTTGTCTGATGGGCCTCATGTTGCCAAACTCTGCCACTTTCTTGCTGTGTGAGCTTGAGGGAGTCTTCTACCTCTCTGGATACCAGTCTGTGAAGTGGACCCAGTGGGTCAGCTACCCCAGCCCTGCATGGACTTGACCGGGGTGTGTTTATTTGAACCGATCATTCTCCCTGGTAGATCGCAGCAGCCCTTTCCTGGGTTCTGATCTCAATGTAGTTGGAGAGGAGAGAGGACAAGGTAGTGGGGTGCCCCTCCCCCTTACTTGATGAGAAGTGATTCCTTTTCATGTGCATTCTGATTGCCTAGACCTCAAGTCCTTCATTCTCTCATCACGACCACTTTACAGACATCTGAGGCCCGGAGCAGATGGCTGTCTTGGTATTTCCCACGTGGTAGCACAAAGGGTCGGGCTAGAAATCCAGATTTTTTTCCAGAGGGCGATCCAGGGCTCTGGGCATTATTCAGTCAATGGCTGGTTTCTCCCCTCTTCTGGTGATCTCTCCTTCCCACCTCCTTGAAGGGTCAAAACAAATCAGCAGACACTCATTGAGCCTTCTCCACCATCAAGGCACTTTGTGAGGGGCTGGGGAGCAGGAAGATGGATCCCACTCAGTTCTTGCCCCAGGAGTTTAGTTGGAGAAGATTAAATATAAAACCAGGGAAAGATACAGAATGCCCCAGGAAGGAAGAGTTTGCCGTGACCGAGCTCATCAGTGTAGATAAATAGAGTGACTGCTGATTGTACACGTTCCCTGGAGAAATTCAGAAGTGGAGAAGAGGGGGAATTCTAGCTTCTGCTCCCATGAAAAGACACCCTGCCGCTTCCTAGCTGTGAGGCTGTGGGCAAGTCACTTTCCCCTTTTGTACTCATGGCCTTTCTGATCTGAGACCCTCAGGGTCCTGAGAGACCAACTTTGGAGAGTATAGACAGGGAAGATGAGCCAGTGTTGGGGACAAGACACTCTCAGCACCCGGAGGCCTGCCTGGTTCTGCCTTTGGATTTGCTGTGTGGCCTTGGGAAAGGTCCTGAACCTCTCTGTTGCATCTCTCAATCTCTGAATTGGGAATTCTGTGTCCCCAGCCTGGTTTACATCTGCCAGAGCTTCCTGGAGAACAATGTTGGAGCTATCTGAGATATAATGACTAATATATGGCAGACACAGAGTTCTGTCTCCTTCTGAGGGCAAACTGACCCTGAGGAGGGGAGGCTAACCGGAGGCCGACTCTTCCCCAGGAATGGAGCCCAGGTGGGAGTCATGGGACGGCTTGGTGGAGTGGCCCATGGGGAGTTAGGGCTGCTCTCACCTGAGGCTTGGATGGAAGTGCTGGAAACATCACCAACAGAGAAGCAGACGTCCCTTGAGACTGAGCTTGTGTGTACAAGTCTGGAGAGAGAAATCACCAATGGGTCAATCAACAAGCATCTATTAGGAGACAGAGATTGTTAGGTCTTGCGTGTAGTTTGCCAGGGCTCATGCCAAGACCCTCAGGGAAGCTCATAGTTTCTTCGAGGATCTCGCTGCTTATGGAGAAGCCTCTGAGACCCGGCTCCTGGGTGTTAATTCCACGGACCCCCTGCCCACTGAGCAGATTCCCCGGGGGTGGGGGTGGCTGCAGACCCCTCAGCCTCAGCTTGCTCGCTACTCACTCGTCACCTTCTTCTTCTCGTACCTGCTGCCTTTCCAGGCACCGCCGTCCACCAGCTGCCCGAGCCAGAAACCAAACTGGCCCCTTCTCTCTCGCTCCCCGCAGCCCCTCCCCAATCCCGCCCAGTCTTTCAGCTGCCTGTGACCCGCCTGGCCACCTCTCGCCACAACACTAGGCTCCCACCCCTTCCTTTCCAATTCATTCCC
>NW_027532877.1:70525-92118 GCF_008692635.1 Crocuta crocuta
GTCATTTTGCTGTAGAACAAAACTGAGCAGGTGACTCCAGGCTCGAAACCTTCCAGGTGCGTCCACATTGCCGCCAGAACAAAATGCAAAGTCTTAGCCGGTTTCCAAGCCCGTCTCTGTCCTCCCTCCAGCCCCGCCCCCCGACTTACTTCCTCTCTTGCCTCCTCCTCCCTACAGTCCGACTATCTTGAGCTTTTGACTGGATTCGCCGGGCACCCTGTCCCTTTCTGAGCCTGCTGTGTCTTAACTGTGTTTCCTCCCTGGCTTCCACCTGCCTCTCTCGCCTTCAGGTCGGCTCCTGGACACGTTCCCGCCAGGAAACCCTCACGCTCCCTCGGCCCCTCGTCGATTTCCCCGCAGGGCTCTGGGCTCACTGACGGCTGGGGCTGGTCTTAGCATCCAGCCCAGTGCGTGGCTCCTGGTGAACGCTCAGCAAGTAGCTGGGGAGGGAGTGACTGCCCGCGGGGAGCCCGGATTGCCAGGGGTCAGGCACCATTAGGAGGCGGGGAATCTGAAGATTTGGGGAGGGGATCCTTTTTTTGTCTAGTTTTATTTAAACACAACTGATGTCTAATAAACCGCACATGTTTAAAGCGTACGATTTGGTGCGTTTTGACATGTATACGCTCGTACACACTGTCACCGCGATCAAGATCGTAAGCGCGGCCACCAGCCTTTAAAGTCACCATGTGTCCTTTTATGACTCTTCTTACCAGCCCTCCCCTCCGCTCCCCTCCTGACCCCCTCCCCAGGCCACCACCACTCTGCCTTCTGTCCCTCCGGATGAGTTTGCACTTCCTAAAACTGTACGGAAGGGGCGCCTGGGTGGCTTAGTCGGTTAAGCGTCCGACTTTCGCTTAGGTCGTGATCTCGCGGTTCGTGGGTTCGGGCCCCGCGTCGGGCTCTGTGCTGACTGCCAGCTCAGAGCCTGGAGACTGCTTCAGTCTGTGACTCCCTCTCTCTCTGACCCTCCCCTGCTCACGCTGTCTCTCTCTCTCTCTCCTAGAAATAAATAAAAATATTAAAAAAAAACTGTACGTAAACGCAGACATACAGTATGTATTCTTTTGTGTCTGGCTCCTTTCGGTGGGCATACGGGGGAGTTGAACCTGAGCTGGGCTGGGAAAGATGAAGTACGACTCAGAGAGGAAGCAGAGGGCATGTTAGGGGAAGAGACTAGTATGAACAAAGATCCAAAGGCAGAAAAATGCAAGGTAGCTAGATTAGCTCACTGCGGCTGGACCAAGGGCCACTCGCTCACTCGCTCATCGAATGTCTGTTGAGTGCCAGCTGTATACTAGGCACTGGGCAGAGGATGAGGCTAGAACGGCACGTGGGGCTTTCCGTTTGCTCCCCTATGTTCATTCTTCTCTGTCCTTCCCCACCTGGTCTGCATTCTGGGAGGCCGACCTATAGTGTCTCTTCCCTCTGACTTCTTTTCTATTAATTAAAAAAATTTTTTTTTTTTCCCCGAGAGAGCGCCAGCCAGAGAGGGGTGGAGGGAGAGGGAGAGATAGACTCTCAGGCAGGCTCCACACCCAGCACAGAGCCCAGCTCCACACGGGGCTCCGTCTCATGACTGGGAGATCATGATCTGAACAGAAATCAACAATCAGATGCCTAACCGACTGAGCCACCCAGGCGCCCTTCTGCCCCCTGCCTTCTGCTTGGGTTTGCCCAGAGGGGATCCGGCCAGGGAGGTCAGGGGGCAGTTGGGTATTGATTCCCACAAGGGCCAGAGCGCCTGCTGAGAGACTGTCTCTAGCGCCTGACACGGCCCATTCCAGCTGCTTCTCTGGGCATGCTGACCAAAGCCGATGCTCGCTGCTTGAAAACTTTCTAAAAAGCATCAGAAGACGGCCTGGTGTGGGGATGGGTTGCTTTCTCAGTGCCATCCTAGGGGGTCCCCTCAGACGATTCTAGAAGCTCATGGCGCCCCCGGGAAGGCCTTCGTGCAACCTCCAAACCTGTCTCCCCACGGTCTTTGCGCAGAGACACCGGCTCTTCAGGGTTTCTGGGAACTGAGGTCTAGTCCCCGTACGGAGGATCTTTCCAAGTGATTAGAAAGAGATTTTTGAATTCATACCCGATCCTGTTCTTTTTTTTTCAAGTTTATTTATTTATTTTGAGAGAGAGAGAGAGAGAGAGTGCAAACATGAGGGAGGGGCAGAGAGAGAGAGGGAGAGAACAAAAATCCCAAGCGAGCTCTGCTCTCTCAGCACAGAACCGGACGTGGGGCTCAGACTTACAAATCATGAGATCATGACCTGAGCCGAAACCAAGAGTCAGATATTTAACCGCCTGAGCCGCCCAGGCGCCCCCTCCCCAGTACTGTTCTGATCAATATGCCTCTCTCCACAGCATAGCCAGGACTTGGGGCTGAACATTCCTCAATTGAAAGCACCCCCATGGGGGTTCCGTCTCTTGCCAAGGCATGGGTCCGACTGGGCTGGCTTAGGTTTGTCACAAAGTAGGAAAGTAGGTCCCACTTTGGGGCCTGTGACCCCCCCCCAGTAGACCTCACGAAACAGGACATATATTTGCTTTTCTCTACAAGCGTCCTCAAGAGAGATCTCTGCCTTTTTGGTGACTTCCAGTCCTCACTACCGACTCTCTTTCTAGACCGCAGAGGCATTTGTTTTTATTTGGCAGGTGGGGGGGGGGGGGGGGGTGTGGGGGGGGGNTTCTCTCTGTGGAAAGAATCCAAGTTCATGGAACATTTTGGAGACGAGGCCGGATGTCAGACGTAATAAATGGGAGAAATGGGAGGTATCTATTCCAGAGCAGGGATCCGCTTCGATTAAATCCTGGTCCTCTCTTAGCAGAAGGGAAGGAAACTAGGAAACAGGGCTTGCCGAAGGGCCCGAACAGGTGCAGCCTGAATGAAGACCTGAGGCTTTTGAGGGGCTGTGGTTTGACGGAGGAATTGGGTCTGCTCGGAGGGGTTTTGTGGGTCAAATAAGGGCCAGTTGGTGGAAGTAATGGGGGGGCATCTCAGCATCTAGACAAGGTCAGTCTTGGGGCACCTGGGTGGCTCAGTCGGTTGAGTCTCTGACTTCAGCTCAGGTCATGATCTCACGGTTTGTGGGTTCGAGCCTCACGTCGGGCTCTGTGCTGACAGTTCAGAGCCTGGAGCCTGTTTCAGATTCTGTGTCTCCCTCTCTCTCTGACCCTCCCCTGCTCACACTGTCTCTCTCTCAGAAATAAATTGAACAAAAACATAAAAAAAAATAAAAAGGTCAGTCTTACCACCTGTTAGGGCCATTGCAAAAGGGGATGAGCCTCCCCATCGCTGGGGGTGTGCAAGAAAAGGCTGATGGGATGTAGAGAGCGTGCCAACAGGGACCCATCCTGGTCTCTGGTTCCGACACCTGCAAATCCCCAAGGCACGTGTGGAAAACACAGGTCCGTTCGGAAAACACAGGTCTGTTCGTTCGTGTTTGCAACTGTTTACTGAGCAACGACATGTGCCAGGCCCTGGGCTAGGCAGCCATGGCCACCACAGTGGCAGGACACTGAGGTCCTGGCTGTCCCGTAGCTCACGTCCTGGTCGGGGAGACGGACGGGGAAACATAAATAAGGGAGCTGTGGGTTGGGATCAGTGTTGCAGAGTTAACCAAAGCAGGTGATTGATGGAGAGGGCTGCGGGTTGCGGACCTGCTTTAGATGTGGCCTCAGGAGGTGACATTGAGGCTGAGGACCCAGGGAGAGAGCCTTCCTGGTAGAAGACGGGAGGTGCCCAGGCCCTGTTGGCAGAAGAGAAGTGTGTGGCCAGCTGGCGCGGGGCCCCGCGGGGACCTGGATTTTATCCACTTGCCCTGGAGTCGTTACAACCCTGGAAATGGTGGGGCCACTTTACAATCCGTTTTCCTGGCGAGTCTGAGACGCAGCCGGCGTTGAGAGCCTCCAGACCCGAGGACCTGGGATGACCTCCTCCCGCCAGCCATCTTTCTCTTCCTCACTGCCCCTGTCCCCGAGGCAGCCCACGGTCTCTGGACCGAGGAGGGGACCTGAGCCCCCCATCCCCTTTGCTATTCCCTAGAGGGCAGACGGTTAACACAGGAGGCGGGTCACTGAAGTACTAATGAAGAAGGCTAGGAGTGGTGAGCTAGTGGGCACAGCCCCTTCTGGCTGGGAGTTCTAGAAACATCTTCCTGCGGACCAGACATGGGCACTGTGGTTCTCTTTGCGGGGGAGGGTCTGGACCAGGGGGTGGCAGGACCCGCGGTGCAAAATGAAAACGAGGGGCCCTTAACAATTATTAAGAAGCTTGGAGAATCTCAAGATGGCGACTACAGAGGGTCACAGCAAGTGGGGGCTCCTGTGCAACTTCGCATTTGGCGTGGCCACGAAACTCATCCCGGAGAGAAGAGAGGGGTGAGGAGGGGATGGGGAAAGAAGGAGAGAGGGGGAAAGGTGAGGGAGAGAGGAGCAGAGAGTGAAAGGGAGGAGAAGGGAGGGCCCTTGGGGCTGGGGACCCGTGGCCTCTCCCACAGTGACCTCGACTGGCTAGTGTTTGAGGGGGACTTTCTGCCGCCAGGCACCTGGGCCAGCCCTTCACCCACCTGTGCTGATGAATCCGCCTGCCGCCCTCGTGGGTGGGCGCTGTTACGATTCCCACTCAGCAGATGAGGAAACTGAGGCCCAGAGAGGGGAGGTCATCGACCCAAGGTCACAGAGCTGGGGGGACAGACCTAGAATCTGAACTCTCAGCTGGGATTCTATCCCTAAAGCCCCCAAAGCTGGATGTTTCTGCCGCAGGGAAGGGTGTGGGGGCCACAGTCCTGAGTTTGAGCCTCAGTATTTTTTTTTTAATGTTTTTTATTTATTTCTGAGACAGAGAGACAGCATGAGCAGGGGACAGGCAGAGAGCGAGGGAGACACAGAATCTGAAGCAGGCTGCAGGTTCTGAGCTGTCAGCACAGAGCCTGACGTGGGGCTCGAACCCACGAACCATGAGATCATGACCTGAGCCGAAGTCGGATGCTCAACCGACTGAGCCACCCCGGCGCCCCTGAGCCTCAGTGTTAACAGCATCATCAGGACACCTTGGGGAGAACGTTCTGGCTACTATGGCCTCTCGCCTGGACAGAGGCCGTGGCCATCACACTGGTCTTCCCGCCACTGCCCTGCGCCTGCCATTCTCTACCCGGCAGTGGGGTTTTCTTTTTCTTCTTTACCATTGTCAAAGAAATCTAATGTAAAACTTGCCATTTTAGTCATTTTTCAGCTTACGGTTCAGTCGCATCAGGGGCACTAGCCGTGTTGGGCAACCACCACCAGGGTCTGTTGGCAAAACGTCTTCCCCCCAAACCCCCCTCCCAAGGAATAAGCCCTTCTCCCCCGCCCCAGCTCCTGGTAGCCTCCGATCAGCTCTGTCTCTCTGGAGTCGACTATTCTAGGTGTTTCATGGTAAGGGGGCCACGCAACATACATCCTTCCGCTCACGGTCATGTTTTCGAGGTGCACCCACAGTGTGGCAGGAGTCAGTGCTTTGTAAGAATCGACCACATCTGTTTAAGCGTCTGTGAGGGGACATTTCGGGGGTGTCCCCCTCTTGGCTATTGTGAATACTGCTGCGGCTTACGTTTACATTCCGGTGTCTGCTTGGGTCCCTGTCTTCTGTTCTTTTGAGCATCTGCCCGGGAAGCGGTGACGTTTCTCACAGAAGTCAGATCCGATCCCTTCTCTCCTGTGAGTTTTGGGCGATGTTGACTCACACTCGAATAAAACCCAAGTTGCCCACATGACCGGCCCCTCCCTGCCTCGTTGCCTCCTTCCCCTGCCTTCCCTCACTCCTGCTGCTCCGGCTACCCTGGCTTCCCCCCTGCCCTTCGAACTCTCCCATGCTCTCTGCCACAGGACCTTTGCACTGTCCACTCTCTGCTTGTGAATGGGGCTCCTCCCTCCATTTCACTCAGGCCTCTGCTCAAATGTCAACTTCCCAAAGAGGTCCTCTCTCTGTCTACAACAGCCCCCACCGCACTCCCATTACGCCCCATCCCCTTACCCAGTGCTCTTTGCTTCAAGGCACTTAACTACCACCTCCAAGTCTGCCATTGATATAGTCCTTTCTCTGAGTACGATCTGTCTCGCCTACTGAAACGCAGCTTCAGGCCAATGCCTTTGTCTTCAGGCCTTGCCCAGTGACCCGTACGAGGGACCCACGCACTAAATATTAGGGTGAACCATTTGAATTCGCTGATATTTAACTGTTTTTGATCTTTTAAAAATGGTAATTCCAGATGGGTCAACCTCATCATGAATGAATGAATGAATGAATGAATGAATGAATGAATGAAATGAAAGCATTTCTCCTCTCTGAGCCTCCACCTTCTCATCCGTGAGCTGGGGGCAGTAATGGCTGCGCAGGGGGAGGGATTTGGAGCCAGCCCCCCAGAGCGGCGGCGGCCGCCCCCTGTGTGGGAGGGGCCGTGTCCGGATGTCCGTGGAGGGGCCCTGCGGCGGGAGATACGGGCGTGATGAATGGATGGCGGAATAGGTCCTAGGAGGAGACGGGAAGGATGGGCATGACACTATTTAGCTGAGGAATGACCTCCTGACACTCTTCAAATAAATGCAGGCTTGTTATGGAGACAGAGAGGCCGCTGCCGCAGTGGTCGCTGCCTCTGATCTTGCTGGTGTAAGAGAACAAAACGGACTGGCATTGTGTGTGTGTGCGCGCGTGCACGTGCATGCGTGAGGGTCTGTGTGTGCGAGTGCCTGTCTATATCGGTGGGTGTCTGAGTGTGTTTGCTGGTGAGTGCTGTGTCTGATGGTGTCCATTTTATGCATTTCGGTCTTTGTGTTTCTGTGTGTCTGAATGTGTCCTCTATGCGTGTGTGTGTGTGTGTGTGTGTGTGTGAATGTGAGAACTGCCTGGATGCCTAAAAGAAGTTTGTCTGGGGGGCCTCTGGGGGGCTCAGTTGGTTAAGCATCCGACTTCGATTCAGGTCCTGATCTCACAGACGGTGAGTTCGAGCCCCGAGCCCGGCTCTCTGTTGTCAAAGCAGAGCCTGCTTCCGAGCCTCTGTCCTCCACCCTCTCTGTCCCTTCTCGGCATCCCTTGAGCTGTTCACTGTCCATTTTAATCAACCATTCACTGGCTGAGCACCTACTATGCTCCAGGCACTGCACTCAGTGCAGGGACTGACCTGAGAGTCACACCCAAACCCAAACCCTTGGTGGCAGAAAGCTCTCAGCCACCCAGGGATTGCGACCAGCAGGCATACAGCGCAGTAACCACTCCTGCAGTGATCGACCACGATCTGGGTGTCTCCACCGCTCCTTCCTGCGGGTGTTTTAAAATCTCGTGTCCACCCCTCTGAAGTGGATACTGCCGTTATTCGCACTTTGCTTAGAGAGGGGAAGTCACCTGCCCTGTGTCACACAGCATGCTGGTGGCGAGTTGAGGGAGTTGGTCCAACCCATGAAACTGGACTCTAGAATTCACATTCTTTTTTATTATTCAGACTCAAGATCTTCATTGAAAGACTGTAAGAGCTACCATTTGGGAGGATTATTTTTCCCCCCAAATTTCCAATAGCTCTTGGTTTGGAAGGACAGTTAAAAAAATAACCTTGAGGGGCGCCTGGGTGGCTTAGTCGGTTAAGCGTCCGACTTTCGCTTAGGTCATGATCTCGCGGTTTGTGGGTTCGAGCCCCGCGTCGGGCTCTGTGCTGACTGCCAGCTCAGAGCCTGGAGCCTGTTTCAGAGTCTGTGACTCCCTCTCTCTCTGACCCTCCCCTGCTCATGCTGTCTCTCTCTCTCTCTTAGAAATAAAAAAAAAAAAAATAACCTTGAACCGGCCCCTAAAGTAACACGCAGCTTCCCCTGGGGCTCTACGGGCATCCACTGCCCACAGACAGAAGATCCCCCCCTTCTGTGGGCACCCGTGGGTTGGAGCCTCCAGGAAAACGACCCCCACTCACTACAGTCCAGGCAGCAGCCCTGACGGGGGATGCAAGGCAGGTGCAGCAGGTGGGAGAAGTCAAGGTGGCCTTTGGAGATGGAGGGCCAGCCCTGAGCAGATGCTTCGGCCTGGGCGTGGAAAGGGATTTCAACTCACAAGACTGTGAGCAGAGGGCCTGCCTCGCAGAGTGGTCTGAGGATGACCTGATGCA
Organism: Crocuta crocuta; assembly: GCF_008692635.1. NCBI lineage: Eukaryota > Metazoa > Chordata > Mammalia > Carnivora > Hyaenidae > Crocuta > Crocuta crocuta. The sequence goes on from NW_027532877.1 coordinate 78,649, forward strand.
GTCACCTGGGATACGGGTTAAAGATGCAGCTTCCCGGGCCCACCTCAGGCCTATAGAATCAGAATCTGTGAAGGGAGCACCAGGAATCTGTATTATAACAAAGGCTCCGGGTGGTTCCCACACTCCCATATATTCCAGAAGCACAGACTTATGGGGAAAACCCGGGGGAGGTCACGTAGTGCCAGATCACAGACGGCCTTAATGTTATGCCACGTTTAGATTTTGTCCTGAGGGCCAGAGGGAGCCATCAAAGGTGTGTGAGCGAGGGAGGGGCCGGGCTTGTTTCTCTGGTGGAGCAGGGAAGGCTGGTTGGAAGGAAGTAAGAAAGCAGGCAGGGAGAAGTGATATAGGACAAGGGTGTGAGAGATAATAGGGCCTGAACTTGCACGGGGAAGTCTAGAGAAGCGACAGAAAGTCATTCTGCAGGGGCATCTGTGGCGCTGGAAAATTGACAAAGGTCCAGCCTATATGGAGATCCGGGATGGGGAACAGATGTCTTCATCTTCCCACACAGTGCCTTCTTCCAGGTTTAGGTCCGTACATTGAATTCCACCAAACCAGAGAAGGCTTCCTGGAGGAGGTGATGCTACTACCCCCTGGATCTCAGTGAGGGGCAAACCCAGAGAGAAAGGAAAAGGGAGCTGAGGAGAAATGGTCCTGTGTTCAAAGCCTCTCCCTCCCGAGGCGCCTCCTGCAGCCGAGGCCTTGGGAACTTCTCCACCGAGTTTCAGAGACCCCTCCTGGGTGTGTGTCTTCCATCAAGACGTGGAGAAAGTTGATTAGTGTGGGCGTCAGCCAGGACTGGCGTTTCTAATTAACACGCAGGCAGGGAGAATGCCTCTTCTTCCAGAGTCTGTATTCAGCTGATTGAATATCAGGGCTCGGGCTAAACTATGAATCGTGTGTCAAAAATAAAGCCTGCGCGCTCCACTTGTTAAAGGAGCAGCGTCCCATTTCCAGCCCTCTGCCTCCCCATCAGCTTGCAGGCTGCTTAGAGCTGGTGCGAGGACTGGGGGTTCCAGGCAGGGATGGGGAAGGTGAGGCCCTCGGGTGTGGGGGCTCCCGGGCTCGGAGTGGGAAACACCGGAGGAAGATGGAGAAGAGCCCCAGGTGGGTTTTTGGGGGAGCTACCGGGTTCAGGAGGAGAAAGAAGGGAAACGGGCCATAAAAAGAGAAAGGCGGCCTGCTGTGGCTGCGGAGAGAGAGAGGGGCGAGCAAACACAGGTTCATTAATCTGTAGTTCTTCTGCCTTTTCTGTTAGGAGGATGAACTTGATGAGTTAATTAAGTCGCAGTCTGTAAAACCAGTTTATTTGCATAGCAAACTCCTGGGCCAGTGTGCTGTGAGTTGAGTGTGTACAGCAGACAATTCGGGGGGAAATTACAGCCTCATTAATATGCTAATCTGGTTGCAGGGCTGGAACGGAGTTTTGGGTTGGTGGTGCTCCGGGGTGGTGGGTGTTTGGTTGCTTAGCAACCTTTTTCTCCAGGTAACCCTTCTCTGGCTTGCCCTTGATATCCCCCAAAGGATTGCAATGTGGAAGAGGAGGAAAGCGGGGGGGGGGGGGGGGGGGGCGGGGGGGGGGGGGGGGGAGAGAATTCTGTTGTCACAGAACAGTGAGCAAAATAAAAGGCAAACACACACACATTCACACACGCATCCACATTATGCCGGGTGTCTTTACAAACAGGCTCGGGGAGGGGGCAGGGGAGGCGGCGTGGGTGCCGTAGACAGACACCAGGATGCAAATGCAGTGTGTGGTCTGTGGAAGTAGACACAGGGGTAACACCCTCCCCCCCCACACGCACGCACGCGCGTGTGTACACACGCACATAATTGATGCATGGGTTTTGTTTAACAAACAAACCCACATAATGAGATCCTCAGTTTATACAAGGATACGTGCTCTATGTAATATCCTCCCCCCAATGCACACACGCACACACTCACACACACATCACACACACGCACCGTACCCCATGTGCCGTCTTTACCAATGACACCATGTATACAGACGCATTAAACACTGTGCGCTATTCAGGTTATGCAAATGATAAATAATAATCAACTATAAAAGGCGCGCGTGCACACACACACACACACGCTCATGCAAAGCCAGCCAGGAAAGCAAAAACCAGAGCTACACATGGCAACGTGGTGGCTATAAAAATATTTTATGTGAAAAAGTAAGAAACAGGGTAAGATGTGTAAAACTGTATCATTTATGTAAATTAAGAACAATACTATAGCCCCTCGATGATTGAATGGACTCATAAACTATGGTGCATTTACACCATGGAATACTACTGAGCGATAAAAAGGAATGGACTCCTGATTCAGGCCACAGCACAGATGAGTCTCCCAAACACCCTGCCAGGTAAAAGAAGGCAGACCCAGAAGGCGACACAGGGTGGGGTTCCACTTGCAGGAAAGTCAAGGACAAGTAAAACTAATCTATAAGGGCAGAAGGCTGGGGCTACAGAAGGTAGAGTTACTCGAAGCGGGTACAAGGGAACTTTCTCTAGGGTGATGGCAATGTTCTCTGCCTTGACGGAGGAGGTCGCATGAATGTATGCATCCATCCAAATGTACCAAATTAGATACTTAAAGCAGGTGTGTGATCTTATCTTCCATAAAGTTTATTTAAAACAATATTTTATTGTAAATAATAAAATATAAAACAAAAATGATAGTTATTTTTACAGATTTCATTTGTAAGTAATCTCTAACTTAACCCCGAGACCAAGAGTCGCATACTCCACTGACTGAGCCGGCCAGGCGCCTGCCACTTAAGATATTTTTAGTGACTATATCTGTATATATGGCTCTATGTCTCTATTTCTGTGTATGTGAATGTGTATGTGCGTATGTATGTATGTATGTGTCCTCTACTCATTGGACATAGATAAGAGTAGTGGGGAGGAAACAGAAATTGTGATGGGGGATTGTGATAGATTGGATCATTGTTCCCAATTCCCCACTCCCTCGTGTTATAAAATTATATTTGTTCACCTTTGCCATGTCTTCAGAGTGGTGGGGTGAACTTCCCTGTCCCTTGGCTTTGAACTTGGCCATGTGTCTTGACCAATGAAATGTTAAAGGATGTGATACAAACAAAGGCTTTAAATGTGCATATGAGGCTTGCCCTCCCCTCTTGCACTTTCATGATCTGCTATGATAAGTTCATGTCCTGGGCAGCCGCTAGGCTCCAAGGAGCAGAGTCACACCCTTCAGGGAGCCTGGAGCCAACCTGACCCAGGTGGGCTCGGCCTTGATCAACCAAACCACAGCCAACCTGCAAATCCTCATGTGTGGGAAAAAAATTGTAAATTTGTCGTAAGCCTCTGGGATTGAATTTTTTTTTTTTTTTTGTTACGCAGCATTATTGTAGCAGTAGCTGACTAACACAGGGACAAAGGGAAACATAATAATAAAATAAAAAGCAAAAGGAGAGCCTTGCCTGAATAAATGGTGATAACATATCTTATGGATTGAGAAAATCAACTTGATTTCAACACTTGAGGTTAAGAACAAAGCAACCTACCCATTCACAGGGCACATCACCTTCCCTTCTTGGGAGCAGCCAGCCCCAGCTTCGGTCTTTCCTCATCCCAAACTGGGAAGTCCGACCCTCCTGCTTACATCCTGAGGTACCTAATCTTATCGTCTGGTGAGGGGAGGGATTGATTTGTCTGCATCTGTCTCATCTCCCGCCAGGCCCTACACAGCTCCTCAAATCTACCTTCCTTCAACCCTCAGGGCCTTTGCTCAGGCTCTGCTCTTCCCGCTTGATGTGCAGTTCCGATTAAGACTCAGATCAAATAGGCGCCCAGGAAATGTTTCTTGCAGTTACTTCCCATGTGCCATATGCTTCGTTCAGTGCACATGAATGTGTATCATCTCCATTTATATTGTCCCCACTTTACAGATGGGAAACTGAAGCCAGAGAGGTGAAATAATTTGCCCTTGGTCACACACCTAGGAGCCCGAGGAAATCTACGAATCTGCCTCCCCCCCGAGTCAAGGTCCAAAATTAAGGAACTTTGCTTCTTTCTAGATGCCTTCTAGGATTTTCTTTCCGGTTGGGTGTTTTGGCCCTACCAAGATGGCAGCACGAGCCAGGGAGACTGTTTGGTGACGGAAACCTTAATGTGCTTGAACCTGAGAACATCACCTTGGGGAAGGGCTTTGTCCCTTAAGAAATTATAAATATTTCATTTTCCCCTCTTCCCTCCCACCTTGTCAGTCCCGAGATGGAGTTATCGACGGGAACCCGGGTGATGGACAGATTGGCGGGGTTCTGTATTGATGAGTTAATAGATTGTTGGCTTTTTTTTTCATTCTCTGAAAAACAGAAGTCTTGACAGCTGTTTTCACTGTTGTGGGGTGGGTGGGGGGTGCTGCAGAAGGTGATGGAAAGCGAGGCCTGGGGGGCTGTGGGGGCACCCATCAGACAGTCACGTCAGCTCGACCTTCAGCTTTTATCCTGAATCCCACCAGCTCCTGCCCTCCGCACTGCTGCCCCGGGTCGGACGCCCCATCATGTACTGGCCGTCCACTGTTGCAGTCTCCTGCCTGGGCTCCCGCCTTCCCCTTGCTCCTCCGTTCCTTCTGCACCCAGCAGCCAGAGCTGCCCCAAAGTGCAAGCTAGGTCCTGTCTTTCCTCTGCCCCAAGCCCTCAGATCACCCTCGTTGTAGCCAAATCCCTAAGTCCTAACTGTGGGCCCCAGTTCCCTCTGTCCCCTCCCTCACTCTGTTCTTTTTTTTTTTTATACATGCATACACCCCTTTTGTTTTTTAATGTTTTATTTATTTCTAGGAGAGCGAGAGAGAGACAGCATGAGCAGGGGAGGGTCAGAGAGAGAGGGAGTCACAGACTGAAACAGGCTCCAGGCTCTGAGCTGGCAGTCAGCACAGAGCCCAACACGGGGCTCGAACCCACGAACCGCGAGATCATGACCTGAGCGAAAGTCGGACGCTTAACCGACTAAGCCACCCAGGCGCCCCTCCCTCACTCTGTTCTAACCACCGCCTCCTTACTGTTCCTCAGACCCCTCTAGCACAGTCCCATCTTGAGGGGTCTGCACCTGCTGTTCTCTGCCTGGTTTGCTCTTCCTGCAGCTGCCCACCTGACCCCCCTTCACCTCCTTCAGGTAAAGGGGACCTACACAGCCTTCCCTGACTGCCCCCAGAAACTTCCCGGTGCCCCCTCCAGTTTTTGCTTTTCTCCACGGCACTTAGCCCTTCTTGATACCATTCACACAATTATTTATTTCTCCATTGTCTGTTTCTCTGCATAGAATGGAGTCTCCATGAGGGCAGAGACTCTGAAAGACGTGTTCCCAGCCGTAGTTTTATTAGCTGGCCTGGCGTCAGTGAATCACGGCCCACGGACAAAGCCAGCTTGCAGTCTGCTTTTGTAAATAAAGTTGTGTTGCGACACAGCCGTGCCCATTCATCTCTGACTCCTGATGGCTCCTTTGGCTCAACAGCTCCAGAGTTCAACAGACACAGGGGTGCAAGGTCAAGAATATTTACTCTCTGGGGGCACCTGGGTGGCTTAGTCGGTTAAGCGTCTGACTTTCGCTTAGGTCATGATCTCGCGGTTCGTGGGTTCGGGCCCCGCGTCGGGCTCTGTGCTGACTGCCAGCTCGGAGCCTGGAGCCTATTTCAGAGTCTGTGTCTCCCTCTCTCTCTGACCCTCCCTTGCTCACGCTGTCTCTCTCTCTCTCTCCTAGAAATAAATAAAAATATTAAAAAAAAAAAGAATATTTACTCTCTGGCCCTTTGTGGAAAACTTTTGCTGCGTCCTGACCTAGAACGCTGCCTGACACACAGCAAGTGTTCAAAATTTATCTGTGGAGCCAATGAATGAATAGATGACCTAACCTTTTTTAAGACTCAGACTCTGACAGCAGACTCTTGAGTAACTGGGCATTATCGCCACGGGTAATCCTTGCCCTGTAAGAAACAGATCCCCTCTGCCCCCTTCCTAAAGGACTCCCATGTCCTCCATGTCCTCCTATGTGTCTCGAGGAGATTCAACTTGATTGACTTTATCCCGAAAAGGTAATTTGTTAACTTATTAACCGAAAAGTTGAAAGTAGATGCCTTCAGGCACAGTTGGATCCAGGGGCTCATCCTCCTAGGTTCTAGGCCAGAGAAAGGGAGCGTCTCTCTACTTTTCCTGGGAGCGTGATCTTGGATAAGCTGCTTACCTTTCAGAGCCTCAGTTTTCTCATCTATAAAATGGGGAGAATAATGGTCCCTCCCTCATACAGTAGCTGCAAGGGTGAAATGAGTCAACCCAAGTCAGGTAGGCTGAAGAGAAACATGTCCCTAGATCCTAATCCTTAGAACCCGTAAATATGTTAATTTGCATGGCCACAGGGACCTTGAAGATGTAATTAAGAGTCTTGAGATGGAAAATTATCCTGGATTATCTAGGTGAGCCCAAGGTAGTCATAAGGGTCTTTATAAGAGGCTGGAAGATCAGAATCAGAGAAGGAGATATGAGAATGGAAGAGAGAGAGACAGGGGGAGACTATAAGCCAAGGAAAGCAGGTGGCCTCGAGAAGCTAGGAAAAGGAACAGATTCGTCCCTAGAGCCTCCAGAATAAATACTGCCCGGCCAACACCTTGACTTCGCCCAGTGAGACCCAGGGCACACTTCTGACCTACAGAATTCGAAGACAGTCATGTCTTGTGTTGCTTTAAACCACAGTCTGTTTACAGCAGCCCCAGGAAACTCACACTTCCTGTGCCTGGCATGTAGTTAGCTCTTGGTAAACGTGAGCCGCTAGTATTATGGGTTGAATCTTACAATTCTTCCCACTTGTGCCATGTGGGCTCCTCTTGGATCAGCCCAGCTATTTTAGACAAAGCCCCCAGGGTAACTCGCAGTCCCTGAAACTGTGTGACGTCTGTGGCAGGTGCTAAGATTGGGGTTGGCTTCCAAAGAGGCTTATCTGGGACCCACAGCTGACCCAGATCTGCACGGGGTCTGAAAGCTACCTCCTGCCTCCCTGGCCAGCGAGCTCTCCTTCTACCAAGCTCTGGTATCTCCGCTGTGCCCTTCCCCGCTGTCCCCCGAACCCCCTCCCCACAGAGCTATTTTTAAGCCACGCCCCTTCCCGCTCCCTATTGATCTTCAACCTGGTACTCCCTGAAAGCACTTTGTGGCGGGGGCCCAAGAAATTCGTCAGGTCTTTTGTAACCATCTGTCCCTTTGCTCATTGAGGTCACCAGCAGGATCCAGGCTGGCGAACGTATGATCTCCGGCTCCTCTGAGCAAAACCTTTTCCGTGCTTCTGCTTGCTGATGGTGGAATGTTCTCTCTCATCCGTGTGCGGAAGGCCATCCTTCCCCAGCTACTGCTGAAGGCTGGGGGTCTGCTGGTGGGCGCTGCCTGAAGGAGATGCAGTTTCTATATACGGTTATTTATTTATTTCTCCCTTGCTCACATGACATTTCCCTGGTGCCAGGCACTATGTTTTCAGCGATATCCGCGCATCAACATTTAATTTTCATGGCAATGTTGAGAGATTGGTGTGATTGTGCTCTCCATTTTCAGATAGGGGACTGGAGGCACAGAGAGATTAGGTAACTTGCCCAAGGTCACACAGCAGCGGGGCGGGGCGGGGGTGGAGCTGGCATTTGAATGCCGGGCAAGTTGTGTGTTTAACTATTACTTCCCATGCCTTTCATTCAATAGTAACATGAATTCTCCTGCTGTCTCCTCCCTCCTTATGTCTGCCCTGCCTGGCACGTTCTGGGTTTCCTAACCCCCCCAGTCTGGGCCCAGCTGCCCGCCATGCCTGATGCTCTCCAGCCTCATCCCTATTACTGTCACTGGCATTTTACAACCCGCCACCAATGGGCTTGTTTCCCCAACAACCCCAGGAAGCAGTTGCCGTGATCATCACTTCCCAGCCACAGAGGAGGAAACTGAGGTTCAGAGAGGCCACTGTTGGCCCAAGGTCATCCAGCTGGGAAGTGACCAAGGCAGGATGCGAATGCTGGCTTTCTGGCTCTGAAGGCCTGGGCCTGCTTGGGGGCAGGGGGACGTTTGCCAAGGACCCTCTAGCCCAGGATCTTTCCATCTCAGGAAAGGGTTCAACGGAGCCCAATCACTGGAATTGTGTGTTCCTTCGTCTGACAGCTTCTTTTGCATCCTGCAGCCTCACAAAGACTGTACGCGCTCTGAGGGCAGGGATGATGCCTCCCCGGTGCCTGGCGCGGCTCCTGGCATTCAGCAGGTGTTCGTAGACGCTGGGATGAATGAAAGAGTCCGTGAATGAAGGGCCACCCCCCAACCCCAGCCAGTACTCCAGCCTCCCCAGGACCAGAAGGTGAACCCATCAGTCAGGAGCCCTGAACCGGTAGCTGAGCTGTTCACACTTCAGCAGCTGAGTGACCCCTGCCCAGCTGCTAGCCCGGCGGTGGTGAAATTACTAACCCCCATAATGAACTGGCTTTTAATCTCTGCAAATAAGTGTCATAAGAAGCGAGACCCCCTCCCTTCCTTCTTTCTTTCCTTCTTCCAGATACAGAGACTTTCTGATCTTCCCAGCTAAGTTAGGGGGCGGGGACTGATGCTTGAGGGGCATCAGCCAGTTCTGGTGGAGCGCCTCCCACCTGCCCACCCACCCATCTAGTCAGAGAGAGGAGCCCGGGGGACGGCTGGGGGCTCCTGTGAGGGTGGAGGTCCAAGGGAAGGAGACAGAGATGCCCTCTGACATGACAATGAAGCTTCCGCTTCGGGGTTTCTCAGGCTCCACGCCAGGGCTCCGGAAGGCACAGCTCAGGCGCAGTGTCCCGAGTGGGGTGCGGTGCGTAATCTCCCCAGTGCTGCCGTGACAAGCCCCCGCGGTCTTGTCCTTTCCATCTGACCTTGTCATCTCTCCGTTCTCCTCTCTGCACAGCAGCCGGGCATGGTTCCTGCACACAGAAGCCAAAGGGCGGCAGAGGGGGAAACTGAGGCAACGGGTAATTCTGTACCTTTGCAGAGAGTAAGGAACATTCGAGGAAGTCAAGAGAAGCAGCACCAGCTCCCTCTTCTGGATCTCTTTTGCCCAAGCCCTCACCCCGGAATCGGAGAGATGCCTTCCCTTGCTCCCCCTGCCTGGTAAGGATGGGGAGGGTCTGAAAGGCTGGGGGTGGGTCGGGGGCAACAGTAGAATGGGTCCTTGGACAGTGGGGACTCTGCCAAAAGAAAGGAGGTGAGACCTTGGCAGTGAACTCAGGAGGTGCCACTCAGCTCTCCCTCCTACCGGCTGGTGAACTCAGGTTTTTCTCTTACCGGGCCTCAGTTTCCCTGTTTGCAAATAGGGAGGCTGAATAGATTCCCCGGGAGGTAGCAGTAGGAGAGTTACAGGTCAGCTACCCTTCCTGTGTCCCCAGCCGGCTCTCCCTCCGCGAACTACTCCTTCGATTTCCTGGGGTGCTGGGGACCCAGGAGCCCCCCCCGGGGAGCCCCTCCTCCACACAGGGCTGGCATGGGGCCCTCTGGAACCACAGAAAGGGGGAACATTCCTCCTCCACCCAGGACCACCTCGATTTGCATCCCAAAGCCCAGCCCTCCCTGGATGGAGCTGGGCAGGGGTGAAGGGGTTAATAGACCCAACTGGCCCCCTTTCCCCAGAGCCCCCCTCCCCCCTCCAGGTGGGGCTGCCCTGACAAGCGGAATGAGTTAGGAGGGCTCCATCTGGTCTCCAGTGGGCCTTGCCTGCAGGACTTAGAGTGACTGACAGGTCACAGCAGGCCGGGCGAAGGGACACAGCATGGACGGGGGAAGGCTGTGGGTGGGGGCTGGGCACGGGGGGGTGGGGAGGGGGTTCTTGGNGGGAGGCGGTTCTTGAGCAGATCCAGGCCAGATTCCAGCAGGAGCAGAGGGCTCCAGAAGCCGACTTTAAGGATCGAGTCTTGGAACATGTTTCTTGAGGGCTTTTGCCCATTCATTCAACAAGCACGCGTCGGGCACCTGCGACGTGCCAGGTGCTGTGGGAAGCACTGGGACCGAATCGGGACAACGGAGATGAAAATCCTGACACGCCCGCGGTAGCTGCTGGTTGTCCCTTCTCATCGCCTCGTCCTGTTTCATTTGATTTCCCGATTCTACCGTTGATGGGTATTTGGGTAGTTTCCAGTGATGGGCTCTTTGTTCATCCTGGACCATGTCGTCCTCCTGACCCCCACCGGCATCTTTCCCGAACACAGGGATGGGCCAGCCCGCAATGGACAGTGATCCATTGGCCAGAGCACAAACATGGCACCCCTCCAGGCTGGGCGGTGTTCTCCACGTGCCCCCGTCTCCCCTCCCCTGTGGCTTCCCAATCGTGCCTTACCTGCACGGCATCTGAGTGTGCAAGGGGGCTCTGATCCCTGGCCGGGGCAGCCAGCTGGTATGGGGACCTTCCAGAGGAGTCCCCTCCCCCCGCCCCCACTGCATGCCCCGGGCTGCCCAGCTCGGAGACCAGCCGGGAAGGCGGGCCCTGGTCAGTGGCGTTGGCCCGCACGGACGCACGTGGGGGCCCCAGGAAGACGGCGAGAAGGGGGCTGGGGTTGAAACCAGAAAAGTGGGGGGTGGCGATGGCGGGAAGCAGAGCTCCGTAATTATAGAGGAAGAGGCAGTGATAAAATGATAATGGGCGCGTTTTGACCCGGGCTAACCAGTTCCCGAGCTGTGAACTAACTCGGAGGCTCGTGAGGAGGGCAAGGGGCCGCCGCCCGGGCTGCAGCTGAAATGGTGCTTTCACAAACAAGACATAAATTGGATGCAAACATCTAATTAACCTTCTCCCTCAGTTCCCTCTGCAGAGAGGGAGGCGGCCCTCCTAGGGCTCCCAGCCTTCCCTCAGGGGATGGATTTGGGGGATGGGAGGAGGAGGGGAGCCAGGAGGGAGGGAGAGGAAGCCAGGCTTTTTTTTTTTTTTTTTTTTTTTNATCCGAGATCTGCATTCCTGTTTAATAAGCCCCAACACGCTGGGCAAGCCCACATTATTTGCTGGGGCCAGGTATGTGGCCATCAGGAAAGAGGGAGTTTGGTTTCTGGTTTTCTCTGGGGCTGGGAATGTGGCAAAGCCTGTTCCCTGCGAGAGGCCCCCAGACCCTGGGGTCCCCAGGACACAGAGCCTGGGGGCCCTGGGATGCAGCGGGTGTGAGTTACGCAAACCTGGCCGCACCCAAACTCCTTCCCTGTGGACGCCTCAGCGCCTCTGCCTGAACTTCATGCATTCACTCAGCAAGTAATTATTAAGTTCCCACTGTATGCCAGGCCTCTCTCGAGGTGCTGGGAATTGTAGCAGTTGATAAAACAGAATAAATAAACCAAAACCCCAACCAAAACTGTTTTGTCTTCTAGAACTTTGAGGGCTGTGTTGGCAGTAGGCAGAAAGATAGACAATGAAGGACAAACTGGCATTCTATCTGTCCTTTGAGACGATGGTAATAACTGGCTACTCTTCAGATTTTCACTGGTTTTAGCATTACTGGATGATTCTGGCCTGCATCAATTGTTTTTTTTAAAATGTTTTGATTTCTTTTTGACAGAGAAAGAGAGAGAGACAGAACATGAGCAGGGAAGGGGCAGAGAGAGGGAGACACAGAATCCGAAGCAGGCTCCGGGCTCTGAGCTATCAGCACAGAGCCTGACGCGAGGATGGATGGAACCCATGGGCGGTGAGATCATGACCTGAGCTGAAGTTGGACGCTCAAACTACAAATGCGAATTTTCTAACTCTGGTCTTCTTTCTACACTTTAGTTGGCTTTCTACCGCAAACAAGAGAATCCCTTATTTATTTATTTATTTATTTATTTATTTATTTATTTATCCATCCATCCAACCATCCATCCATCCATCCATCCATCTATCCATCCATTCATTTATTTATTCATTTATATATTTACTATGTCAGGATGGGCTTAGGACTCTTACTTTATTCACTGGCCAATAATCCCTTACCATCACCTATGTATTTTGATGTTCAAGTCGCCCTAGCTTCGGCCAGTGGGAGGCCTTCACGCGGACCCCTATGCCCTTTGGACAGGGCCCCATCATTTTTCTGACCACTTCCAAGTATGTCAGACTCACTTCGCCCTTTCCCTGCTCCAGACCTGGAATCAGCCATTTCTTCAAGGAACCCTAGTTCCTCGTAGTGGGGGAATGGGATGTAGAAGCCACAGTCTGGGCTCCAGCTGTGCTCACGGCTCCTGGGGTGTCACTTCATGTGAGAGCTTCCAGAACACCTAGCCGGGGGCTTTGGTTTCTCTACATGTTACTGGGAAACAAAAATCCCTGCCTCCTAGATTGTATGAGGATTAAAGGAGCCGGTATCTGAAATGTGCTGAGGACCATGCCTGGCCCCTAGATGATGCTATACAAATGTTTGTTTAAAGAAGAAACACACACAGGGTATTAGGTAGATAAGTGCTCCAGAGGAAAAGAAACTGTGGGCGGTGTTCTAATATGATGTAGAATGATCCAGAAAGTCCTCACACGGAGAATGACATTTGAGGAGAGACCTGTAGAGGGGAAAGGGTGATATCTGAGGGAAGAAGGCAGAAGGAACAGCCAGTGCAAAGGCCCTGAGCACACCTGGGCCTGAAAGTAGATGCTTGCTCCCCGGACTCCAGAGAAAGCAAATTTCTAAGTCGAGGCACCATTTTTTTGGAAGGGGGGTGGAATGTGGGGGAGATCTGAAACCTATTATCTGGCTCAGGAGCCTTCAGGGACATAGTTATTGTGGATCAAACGCCCACGTTGTGCTGGGGACTGGCCCACGCATTTCCTGTGAATTATCTCGCTTAGTTCCCCCAACACCCTTAGGAGAGAGATGAGAAGTTTTGCAGCTTAGGCCGAGTGGTTCACGAGGCCAGGGTGTGGCTAGGAAGCGGGCACCGTGCAGAATTGGGAAGGCCCGCCTACCTGACTCCAAAGACTTTGCCAGAAGTGGCAAAGAGGCTCGGGCTGCGGTCCCATCTCTGCTCTGTCACTGCCTCCCTGTCAGACCACCGGCTGGGTGGGCCTCAGTTTCCCCATCTGCCAAGAGTGCAGCACCCCCTTCCCCGAGCGGGTCGTTGGCCTCAAACCACACTGGAAGGCGAGGTGTGCAGGGCGGGGGCATCCCCCTCGGAGAGGCGGCCTGGCTTCTCCGCATGGCTTCCCTGCAGCTGCCCCTCCCCCACGGCCCTTCCGACGGCGCCCCTCCCTTCCTCTTTTTCACCCCATCTTCCCCAGGGGCAGCCAGCCAGCAAAAAGAGTCCCTCAGCAGCAATGATGAAGATGGATGTGTGATTGATTCAGCCCCCCTTCCCTCTGCCCTTCTGGTAGAAAATTAAAAGACCATTTGTTAAGGGGCGAAAGTCCTCAGGTGCATCCTGAGGCCGGACAATTTGTCTCTGTGAAAAGGACGCTATTATGAGAGGCTGGAGGCAGGGGGAGGGCGGGCCGGAGGGGCGGCGGGGGAGGG
>NW_027532877.1:92217-96890 GCF_008692635.1 Crocuta crocuta
CCTCAGAAGCCAATTCCTTTTTCATGACCCTTGTCCTGGACCAGAAGGGTGTCACCCGGGAGCCCCGCCGCCCTCCATTAAGGAGGGTTTGTAAATGACCCTCTTTAAGGAGCGAGTTTCTCTTTATAGACCTGGTGCAGAGCGGGGGAAGGCGGAGGGGGGGCCTTGAGTGAGCCCCTCCGCCCTCTTGGGGGTCATTAAGTGATTAGAAAGAAGGGGCCGGTTCTCCAGCCGCCATTCAGATGAGGGGATGCATTTATCACCGGGCGCTATTATTTATTGTTTTTTAAAAGGTTGCATTAGGCTCCCCCCCCCACCCCCCCGTCTCCTGGCTCCCTTTGTGTGGGTGACTTCCTTCTGGGGGCCGCCTGCTCGAGGACCCCAGTGACAAGGTACCCCGTTCCCCTAGCACCCACCCGGAGCCGGCTCCCACCCACTCCAGGGCTTGCGGTCCACCCCACGGCCATGCCTGCTGCGCCCCTCTCCGGTGGCCCGCTCCCTTCCTGGTGGCCCCTGGCTGCCCCACCCCAGCCCAGGAACGGCCCCGAAGGCAGACGTCGCCATGAGGACCCAGCACACCCACCCGGGCCCAGCCCCACTCTTATTACAAGATGTTTGTGAACTTCATCGTCTGCACTAGCCTTCGAGTTTCTTGAGGGCCGTGTCTGCGCCTTGTTCACAGCTCTCTCCCCACTGCCCGGCCCACAGACACTGTGTTTGCAAGAGTGTCTCATCTGCGTCTCCTGGGAATCTGAAAAACATTTGCCCCGTTGGATAGATGGGGGAAACCGAGGCTCAGAGGTTGCAGACTTGCATAGATTGCTGGGGGCAGGGCTGGGATGTGAAGCTGGGGTTTAACGCTCAGGAGGAGGAAAAAAAGGCATCTGAAGGAAAGAAGGTCTGTCCAGCCCACGGACTCTAGGAAGCTCTCTGATTTGGGGACAAAAATAATCTGTGCCCAGCCGGGCCCAGAGGAACAAACTTCTCTGTTTGCTCATCAAGGGGGTGAAACGCAGCGACTCTTGAGACAGACGAACTTGAAAACCTCCCTCCGCTCAGGCTCAGGCTCCCGGTGTGTGGCCGCAGGACTGGATGTCTGACCGCTTTGGCCTCGTGCATTTTACCTCCTGTTACTCTCCCTTCTCTAGTCCCTCCCGGGGGCAAGCTCTTTCCAGCTCCCGGGCTTCGGGCTTCAGCTCAGACCGATCGCTCTGACTGGCAAGCTCTCCTTTCTCTGTTTGTGTGGCCTGCCTTTTCCCACACAGCCTGCATCCCCTGCTCAGGTTCCTGAAGGTCTCCGCTCTTTGAATCCCGCTCAGACCAGTCCAGGCGGCTTCTTTCCGGGTGGCTCCCGGGCTTGGGTATTTTTTTTTTTAATAATTTTTTAATATTTATTTATATTTGAGAGATAGAGACAGTGTGAACGGGGTAGGGGCAGACAGAGAGGGAGACAGAATCCGAAGCAGGCTCCAGGCTCTCAGCCATCAGTGCTGAGCCTGATGTGGGGCTCGAACTCACAAACTGCGAGATCATGACCTGAGCCAAAGTCAGACACTTAACCAACTGAGCCACCCAGGCGCCCCCAGGCTTGGGTATTTTTAAAGCATCCTCAGGTGATTTTGAAGCCCTAGGAGGGTTGAGAAGCTCTAAGCCAGTCAGTGGTGGCTCTTATTTCTAACCAGAGCCCAAAGGCCACCTCCTGGCTGCTGGCCGGGTAGAGCAAGGTGGCCTCGTATTGCCTCAAGTCTGTTCAGGCTCCTCCCCCTCGTGGCTTTGTGATCGCGGGCTCAGTCCACGGAGTATCTGACTTATGCGCCCCTCCGCCGTCGGCCGGTCTGTTTGGGTCTCGGCTGTGGGCTCAGTGGCCGGCACATCATGGAGAAGGTGCTCGTGAAGGTGTGGAATGAAGGGGTAAGCCTTGAGGGAAGGCGTGGGATTGAAAAGCAGGCTTGGAAAAGAATCTACAAGGGCCCTTTAAGTGTTTCACTGATGTGCCCCCTCTCTGTCCAGAGGTGGCACTGTCAGTGCCCGCCTGACCTCCCTGCCTCGCAGCCACTCACCCCTCCTCTACACGCATCTCCGCTGCCTCCCCAACTCTCTGGTCTGTCCCTGTCGTCACCGACACCTCCAGGCTTTTGCCCCAGGCTCTCCCTTCTCCAGAGCATCCCCTCCAGCTCCCAATGCCAGGGCATGGGGCTGGGCGCCACCCCCCAGTGCCCAGTAAAGAACCTTCCATGTCTGGGGCGCCTGGGTGGCTTGGTCGGTTAAGCGTCCTACTTTCGCTTAGGTCATGATCTCGCGGTTCGGGGGTTCGAGCCCTGCGTCGGGCTCTGTGCTGACTGCCAGCTCGGGGCCTGGAGCCTGTTTCAGAGTCTGTGACTCCCTCTCTCTGACCCTCCCCTGCTCACGCTGTCTCTCTCTCTCCCTCCTAGAAATAAATAAAAAAAAATTAAAAAAAAAAAAAAGAACCTTCCATGTGGTAGACGTTCAATGCCTTTCAGCTGAATAAATAAACGGGACTTGGATCTGAATTTTGGGGGAGGAAAGGGTGGGGCATGTGCGGTTTGATAAAGCATAGTCAGTATTATAGTGTGATTTTATGTTTGGAAAGCAAAGGAGAAAAACTGAAGTCGCAAAGCAGAAAAACTGAAGTCATGGGCACAGGACTCCGGCCACACGGGCTTGCCAGCTCCCGCCTTACGTGCGGTTACCACGGGCAAGTTACGACTTCATCTCTCCGTGCCTTCGTTTTCATCACAGAACTGTGGTCTGTGCCTTATAGGACTGTTGTGATTATGTACTACTACAGATGTGTTTAATAACAGTATATGTATGTTATATATAACACATTGCATTTATTAGATTATCATTGTTAAGTGGCTTAATATTTATTTGTTTACTTTAAATGATTATTTTTCAGGGGGGGAGGGGCAGAGAGAGAGGGGGAGACAGAGGATCCGAAGCGGGTTCTGCGATGACAGCAGACAGCCTGATGCGGGGTTCCAACTCATGAACCGTGAGATCACAACCTGAGCCAAAGTCGGATGCTCAACCGACTGAGCCACCCAGGCGCCCCGGATTAGTATGTATAAAGTTCTTGGGGTCGTGCTGTGGGCACCTGGGTGTGCTCAATAAATATTATCTGTATTTTTTGTATGACCTGAGGCTCAGTGTTGTCTTCTAAGCTCCCAGGAAGGACTTCTGCCTTTTTAAAAGTTTATTTATTTCTTTTGAGAGACAGCGAGCAGGCACACATGTGCACCTAAGCTAGGGAAGGGCAGAGAGAGAGAATCCCAAGCAGGGACAGCGTGGACGCTGTCGGCACAGAGCCCGATGTGGGGCTTGATCTCACGAACCATGAGATCATGACCTGAGTTGAGATCAAGAGTCATGCTTAACCCAGTGAGCCATCCGGGCGCCCCAGGACTTCTGCCTCTTATGGCTCAGTGGCCATCACGCTAGACACGGGTTGGTGGTGTCCTAGAGTGGGAGGGGAAGGGCACTGTGTCCTGATTTCTCCCTGTGGAGGATTTTAGGTGTATCAAAAGGGCTCTGGATGAGAAAGGGCTTCATCACAGCATCTCCTGGAGACCTGGGCTCCATCCCGCCCCTGGCCGCTCCTCTGACCTCCTGGACAGCTCTGGGGGTCAAGGGGGCACCGGGGCCTGCTGACGTGGCCTTCGCCCTCAGAGAAAATGAGCAAAGTCAGGATGAAAGAGGGAGCCTTGCACCAAGTTAACTCTATGGAATACAAAGCATTGCCCTTTATTCTGAGATTATGTCCTTTCTCCCCTCTCCTTGTTTTCTGGTGCTCAAATGTCCTCTCTGTTATAAAATTATGATGATGGGATCCAGTAGGGTTTTTTTGTCTTTTTGGACATTTGCAATCTTGGTGAGATCAAGGCTTGACAACCTCATATAACGTTCCCCCATTTTTGAGGTCAGGATGGGAGAGAATTGTTTTTCAATGTTTTATTTATTTTTGAGAGAGAGATAGAGGCAGCATGAGCAGGGGAGGGTCAGAGAGAGAGGGAGACACAGAATCCGAAACAGGCTCCAGGCTCTGAGCTGGCTGTCAGCACAGAGCCCGATGTGGGGCTCGAACTCACAAACCATGAGATCATGACCTGAGCCAAAGTCGGATGCTTAACTGACTGAGCCACCCAGGCACCCCGGGATGGGAGAGAATTTACTAGCCAGTAAAATCTAAGTGAATCAATGACAGCCTGATTCACTTGTTCAACCTAGTGCACGTTGCCACACGGCGGTCAGAGTGCAAACCCAGGAACAAGGTCATGTCCAAACCCAGGAACAAGGTCATGTCCAAACCCAGGAACAAGGTCATGTCCAAACCCAGGAACAAGGTCATGCCGATACACTACCTAAAGCTCTCCTATCCCTTTTAAGCTAACAGCCAATTTGTGACGCAGGCCTCTGTCATTCTTCAGACCTACCCAAGTGCACCTCACCTCAGGGCCTTTGCACTGGCTAGGATGCCCTTCCTATACCAAGTCTCCTCCCTTTACATCGTTCAGGACTCGGCTTAAACATCTCAGAGGCTTCTGTTGACCTCCCTATTGAAACTAGCCCTGTCCTCCTGATGGCTTTTGATTACATCATCCTGTTTGCTCCCCCCCCCTCCCACCTTCCTCCCTCCCCCCTCCCCCACATTT
>NW_027532877.1:96959-98749 GCF_008692635.1 Crocuta crocuta
GGTAGTTGTTTACTCCCTTACTGTCTGTCTCCCATGTCAGTCGTCTGTCTTGTTCCCCATGTTTTGTTGGGCTTCTGAGCCCCTAAAGCTCGCAGCATTGGGAGAGGTATATAACAGGTGCTCAGCGCGCTTTCTGGGGGTTGATTCCAGCCAGGAGACGTGATAGCGAAGTCCCGAGGTGGGCAGGATCACGGATCCCTCTGGAACCATCCCGGACCCGAGGCAGAAGGGAGCAGGGAGGCGAGGCCAACTTAAATGCACCCCGACCCTGTGCACTGTCAGGCACAGACGGCCGCCTCTTCCCTGCCAGCCCCTGGGTAGGCACCAGGGGTTGTCACAAGTGGCTGGTTAGAGCAGGAAGGGGACATAGAGGGCTGATCTTCAGCTCCTTTGCTCTCAGCTCCATCCCCGGCCCTTGCCTGCTACCGGAGGGCTGGCACCTGCAGCCTGCATTCCTGGGCTCCCGGCCGGTTGAGTTTGGCAACGGGAGACACCATCAGGGCCCTGGAAAGTGGGAGGAAGGGAGAAGCTAGAGTATTTCCCCTGCTGTCTCTTCCACGGGTGGCTTCCTGGTATCCCCTCTGTGGCTCCGGCGCCTTCTGGGGAGCCCCGAGTGTGCTTCTGGTTTCTTCTGCGGCCCTCCAGGGCCTGGCTCCAGCGACACCACCTCCTCCCCTGTCCCTCCTGACTAGGGCGGAGGCGGCTCCCGCCCTTGCAGACCTGCGGTGTCTCCTCACCCTCCCCTGTGGGGTATCAGCTTCCTCAGCACTAACATCACCAGTCCCTTGCATCAGCCCTGCCCCTGCGAACACTTCACGTGACCTCTCGGGTCCTCCCTGGACCCCGATGGATGCGCACGGCAGCTGTGGGAGCTCCACGGGGAGGGGCACCTCCCACACGTGGTGGGAGCCTGGAGTGGCTTCACGGAGGAACTTACAGCCGAGCTGAGGGCTGCTGGACCTTTGCGGGCAAGGTATCCCACCTGGATCTTTCCCCTGAGCCCAGCCTTGTTACGTCACTTAGCCACCCTCCTGCCAGCCTTCTTCAGCCTCGGCCCCGTGCATGCTTCGTTTGGGGGCTGTCCTGTGCGCTGTGGTGTGTTTGACGGCATCCTTGGCCTCTGCCCGCTGGGCGTGCCAGCGTCCCCCAGCACTTCAGCCGCGAGGACCCCATAATACCCCCAGACATGCCAAGCGCCCCCCCGCGGGCCACCTTGCCCCAGTTGAGAACCCCTTCCTGATATCTATGTTAAACATCCAGCCAAGTGGTTCCCAATCCTGGCTACACCCAAGTATTACCAAAAAAGGGGCATCAAGAGCCGACGACTGAATCAGAATCCCTGGGGAGGAGCCCTGGGCACTGGGTGGGGTCGTGGGGGGGAGGGTTTAAAATCCCCTGGGTGATTCTGATGCTCCGGCGAGGTTGAGAGACACTGGGCTAGTCCAATGAGATGCCGCTCCTACCCCGATTGCTTCCTGCTTCCCAGAGAAGGAACCTGAAGCTCAGCCCAACCGGTGCTTGCAATTCAAGTCTCCCACCAAGTGACAGGAGCCGTGCAAACCAGGTATGGCTGAGATGCCTTTGTCAAACCAAGTGCCAAATCTAAAGGAAAAGACACATGCTCTTCCAATCGACACACGTGTAAACTCACATCAAACGAAACAGCCACCATTACTTTTCAGGCAGGACCAGCTCTTTCTTAATACAGATGACGGGGACCCCAAGGTTGGGGGGCTCTCTCTCTCTCTCTTCCCCCCCCCCCCCCCGCCGCTCTTCCCCTCCCCCACACC
>NW_027532877.1:98885-127938 GCF_008692635.1 Crocuta crocuta
GATGTCTCCATTTCCTCCAACCCATTTCATGCTCTGGAATAGCATCTGTGTCCTGCTTTCTCTCCTGGGACCGTCCAGAGCACCAGTGGTCTGGAGGTATTGCCAGCCCACACAGCTGCGACAGCACGGGGGTCCCCACCCCTCCTTGTCATCAGACAGACACCGCTGAGTGGGGACTCCTGCTCAGCCTTTCCTCCCCGGGGGGCTTAGAGCAGGCCTTCTTAGGGGAGTGGAAAGTTTTCTGGCTTTGAGTCGATGTTGGCTGTTTCATTGCAGTGGGTGTGTTTATCTTCTCAACACACAGGAGTTCGGTCCCATTAACCTAAATCAGGTAAGAAGGTTATTTCGCTTTAGTAAGTGATTCCTCTTCGCTCACTTCTTCTGAAAGGAAGCCTTCTTGGCCCTTTTTTTTTTTTTTCGGTCAAGAGCCAGCAAACTGGCTCCTGGGCAGTCCCCTCGTTTTTATAAATAAAGTTTTATTGGCACACAGCCACGCCCGTTTGTTTCCACAGTGCCCTGAGAGAGCAGAGCTGAGCAGCTGCAATAGAGACCCGCTCGCCTGCACAGCCCAAAACATCGATGATCTGTTTCTTGGCGGAAAAAGCTGTACGGACTGCTGTTTTTTGTTTTTTTTTTTTTTTAAATATTTTTATTTATTCCTAGGAGAGAGAGAGAGAGCGTGAGCAGGGGAAGGTCAGAGAGAGAGGGAGATACAGACTCCAAAACAGGCTCCAGGCTCTGAGCTGGCAGTCAGCACAGAGCCCGATGCGGGGCTCGAACCCACGAACCGCGAGATCATGACCTAAGCAAAAGTCGGACGCTTAACTGACTAAGCCACCCAGGCGCCCCCGGACTGCTGTTTTTAAGATGATAAAAGACGTTTTAAGATGACTCCGGGCGCGGGAGGGTTTCTGCTGGGGGATCCTGGGTACTGGTACCAGGCCCATCAATTCACTGGGAAAACTTGGGCAAGTCACGCTTACTCTCTGAGCCTCAGTTTGCCCGTTTGTGAACGATGTGTTGCTTCCGGCTCCAAACTGCGTCCCACATCAAATATATCCCTCCCTCCATCCCACTGCTGCTGCCTGGGTCTGAGCGATGGTCGTCTCTCATCAGGATGAAGGAGCAGCCTTCTTACTGGCTTCTCTGCTCCCACCTCTGGGCCCTACAGCCCTCCCCACCGCCCCACACACTGCCAGAGGGATCTATCAACCAGGTCACCCCAGTCCCAGCTCAAACCCTCCACGTCCTACCTGCTCCCCGCGACTTCCAAGGACATGCCTGGTTGACTCCCTGCTGCCTCCCAGTCCTTACCTCCTACTAAGTCTCTTTGCTCATTTCGTGCCAGCCATACTGGTCCTTGGGCTGCCACTCAAACCCATAAGCTTATTCCCACCCCAGGACTTTTGCACTTGCGGTTCCCTCTGCCTGGATTGCTCTTCTCCTATCTACTTGTATCCTCAGTTCATTCAAGTCTCTGCTCAAATGTTGCCTGCTTCCGGGGCGCCTGGGTGGCTCAGTCGGTCGAGTGTCCAGCTTCAGCTTAGGTCATGATCTCGCGGTCAGTAGGTTCGAGTCCCGCATCATGCTCTGTGCTGGCAGCTCCGAGCCTGGAGCTGCTTTGGATTCGGTGTCTCCCTCTCTCTGCTCCTCCCCTGCTCGCTCGCTCTCTCTCAAAAATGAATAAATATTTTTTAAAAATTTAAATCCTTAGAGATACTTTCCCAATCAACTTCCAAAATAGTTGTTATGTATCTATTTGTTTGTTTGTTTGTTTCCCATCTTCCCGACTGGATTGTAAACTTCCATGAGGGCAGGGACTGTGTCTGTCTGGAAAGATGATCACCGAATCTTGGGGATGGAGAACAGGAATCAATATGTGCTCAGGAAATCCTTGTGGGAAAGAATGAAGGAAGGAACACTTACCTCGTGGGGGTGGCCGGGAAGATGTAGATAACGCACGCGGATATTTAGCAGCCTACTTGGTACGTAGTAGGTGTGCACTGGAAGGTAACTATGATTAATAATAGTCGTCAGAGAGATGGAGAGCTTTTCCAGGGCGTCCCCACCCCCCCCACCTGCTGCATGTCCTTGGGTGACCCCTCTACCCTCCCCTCCAAAGCAAGCAGGTCTGGAAGATTTTCAGGTCCTCTGCCTTCCTCCCTCCCTGGATCGCTGCTTCCCAGAGGCACGGCCGGAGGGGTTCCCATCCCTGCTTCTCTCCCTCTCGCCTCCTCCTCTCCCTGTCAGGTGTCTTGGGTCCTAATTGAGATGGCAAATTCCAGGGACAGGGCTCACAGCCAACTCTGCCAGCCTCTTCTGCCAGGAGCAGGAAGAAGAAAACAAAACCCCAGCAACGTGGCGAGAGCGAACCCCTCTCCATCCAACAGGAAAGGAGCCTCCCGCCTGGCCCGGCTGGTCCATCCCATGGAGGCGGGAGCCCAGGCTGGCTGAAAGCTCGCGTCCCAGCCTTCTCTCTGCTCCCAGCCAGGAAGCACCTGACGTCCCTCCGCCACCCCACTGCCGCTGCGCCAAGCCAAGGGGGCAGTTTTCTGCTAAATGGAGACCAGGTGGTTCCTAAGGCAATTAAAGCCCCCTGAGCTGGCAGTGGGCATTGATGTGCGGGAGTGCTGGTTCCCCGTTCTCTCTTCTCTCGCTTTATTTGTTTGCTTTGGATTAGAAAGGCTTGTGCAAAACTGAGCCCTCATCTCCATCCCGTTTCCACTCCCCCCGTACCTCCCCCCCCCACAGGCTGGGAAAAGACCTGGTATTTGCAGACACCGTCCCTCGAGCACTCCAGAGGGTCCCTACTCCCAAGTGGCTCATCCGTAAAATGGGGGGCCGATTCCTGCTGTTTTGCGATTGTCATGGACACGTTTCACAAAGGTGACTTCTTGTGCACTTGTACCTGAGTTCCTTATGCAACAAGGATGTGGGGGTGGGATATTCCGGGGGGTGGGAGCAGCAGAGGCTGAGATGAATCTGCATCTGAAATAGAAGGTGTTCATGGTGTGTTTGGGGTTTGGGGCATGCAGCCCAAACCCATACCCATGGGTTTTATGGCGAGAGATCTCCCAAGCTTGCATTTGGGAAGAAACGCAGGATGACGGAGGGTAGAGTTTTTCTTAAGACTCAAGGGCGACTTGCATCGATGGCTCACTTAGAAGCGTTGGCCTGGCCGCCGGACCCACAGAAAAATAAACACCTACTTCCTGCCTCCACAGTCTAGTTAGGGGACGCAGGGTTAACTAGACACAGAAAGAGCAGAACTGAACCAGTTCCCTGAGTCGTTAACTCACAAGTGTTAGAGAAAGGCTCAAACCTGCATACCGGTCCCAGCCCTGCCACTCAGCTCTGCAACCTCAAGCACGTTACTTAACCTCTCTGAGTTTTCTTTTCTCATATATAGATTGAGGATTGCAGGGCTCTTGTGAAGATCCAGTCAGTGTAGCTCCTTTGAGGGCTAGTATGGTGTCTGGCACATTGTGAGCACAAAAGCTTGCATATTATGATTATTCACAATAACAGTAGCAGCTACCCATTACACTTACCAACCTTTGAGCGTTTTTTCCAGATTGCAAAGTACTTTTCAAGTACATGCTCTCATTTCAAACACAAACAAGCTCATGTTATATTCCCTGGAGCTGTCCAGCCAGAAGTGGACAGGAGCTTGGTGTCGCCTGGTCCAGGTGGCCTTGAATCAGGCCAGAGGATGGGTTGCATTTGGATGTGTAGGGAGCAGAGAGAGGGTATTCCGGGTGACAGGGAACGGTGTGAGGAAGGGCACAGTGGGGAAGTCACGGTGTACGCGGGGGACAGTGGGAGATTGGTCTAAATGGAGTGGAAGGTTGTTGTCAGGGGAACTGAAGATGAAGGTGGCCCTAAGTTCCGTGTGCTGTGTCCTCTCCTTCTCACGGGTGTCCGTCCTATACAAACCCTCAGCTGTCAGCAGCTTCTGTAACGTATTGGAACCTCCTGAGAGCTAGCTTACTGCCCAGCACTCTTCTCACTTCCCTCCCTCCCTCCCTTCTTCCCTTCCTTCCTTTTTCTTCCTTCCTTTTTCTTCCTCCCTTCCTTCTTCCCTTCCTTTCATATCTGTCCTTCTATCCACACATCTTTTATTCTTTTTTTTAAATTAACCATTTAACCAAATATCTATCATCCATCCATCCATCCATCCATCCATCCATCCATCCATCCATCCAATCAATTCACTTAAGTCATTCATTCATTGATTCCTTCCACAAATATCTGACTGCCTACATGCCAGGCTCTGTGGAAGGTACAGAGGGGATGTCAGAGACGAGTTCAACAAGGCACACAGTAGGTGCTCAATAAATGTGGATTTCCTATGAGGGTTCCAAAACTCCTGTCGAACATTACTGACCTCATGCGGGTTTCCTGAAGCAATCCAGTGATAAACGGCACAGATTCCCCTCAAGGTACGTGGACGAAGGAGTGGGGAGATGGTAGAGATGAGAAAGAACAAATATATCCGTGCTAATTTCCCCTCATTTTATCCTACTGCCTGACTGCTTCCCTTCTCTCCCACAGATCCCGGGACACTGACAAGCCACCAGCCCTCACTTCTTCCTTATTAACCTGTTGGAACTTTAACCAGCCAGTGACCCAAGTAGTGCTCTCTTCTTCCCAACTACGAGCTGGTTAAGAGAAACATGCAGGGTTCGTGATTTCAGCAGCCACAGGACGATCTGCTTCGATGGGTGAAAAAAGACAGGAGGAAAGCACTGCATCCATGGCTTTTGATTCTTTGGGAAGCCAAGGTAGAAGCGTATGGGAAGTGGGGGTGCTGCCGAACCCCGAGCCCTTGTCAGTCCTTGGTACTATTCAGCTCCCCCCAGCCTGTGTGGGAAAAACCCCTGCTTCTTCTTCTTTTTTTAAATGTTTATTTATTTTTGAGACAGAGAGAGAGTGTGCAAATAGGGGTGGGGGCAGAGAGAGAGGGAGACACAGAATCTGAAGCAGGCTCCAGGCTCTGAGCTGTCAGCACAGAGCCCGACGCGGGGCTTGAACTCACAAACCATGAGATCATGACCTGAGCCGAAGTCGGACGCTTAACCCACTGTGCCCCGAACCCCCGCTGGTTCTTGACCTCAGCAGCGGGCTGGGCTCGCTCATCCTGAGACCTAGAGGTACCAAACAACCAGAAGTCAGGGTGGAATGTCCCTAGAATGACATGGTGCGCTGGGTGGGGTGGGAGGTCAGCCCTGCAGCTCCAGAAGAGGGTTTTCACGACTGTGTGCAGGACCCTACCTGACCCTGAACCTGATCGGGAGAAAGTTATTCCTTTTTACATCTTCTTTCAATTCCACCATGTAAAAGTCTCAGCTAGGTACTACTTCATCTTTAACACCATTCCAGTACTAATGAGTTCTAGCCAGTCTCCCTTTCTCACGGGGGAGAGCAGGCTCAGACATGAATCCTTCCGCAGATCACAAGGACTGGCTAGAATCTAAGAACAGGGCCTTCTTTCTGTGGTATTTATTTTTCCAGTTAGCTTCTCATTATGACATGTGAGCGATGTCCCATTTGAGATCAGGATGTAAAGTTTTCTTCCCGAGTAAATTTCGGTAAAACCAGAACGTGCTCAATCAATCGCGTTGGGCTTAATGCTCAAGATTCACGCTTGCGGCCTGGCGACATTTGCAAAGGACTCAAGGACGAGAGGTTCTCCAGCCTCATAAATGTAAAGAGTAAAAGCTAAGCCGTCTACAGCAGCCGCGATGGGCGGGGTATGCTTCTAAGGTTTTAGATACCTAAAACAGAAGATTTCTAACAACCCTATGAGGCGAGTAAAATCATCAGCCCCATTTAACAGACGAGGAAACTGAGCCCTCAGAGGGGTTAAGCAACTTGCCCCAAGTCTCAAAGCTTGCAAATGGCTGAGGCAGGACTTGAACCCAGAGATTCTGGCTCTTGGGAACTGTGTATGCAACAACCCGCTTATAATTCCAGAAGAGGCCGGAGAGACTTAATATACGTTCTGTATACTCCCCGCCCTATTTTCCCTAATAGGTTTGATCCAGAATCCTGGCAATTCAGAAAACAAAATAGCCCATGAGGCCGTTGAAACCCTGGCCTGACTGTCCAGTGAGATCCCATTTTGTCCCCCCGTGGGATGTTGGCATCCACTGACCCCAACTGCTCGACCTCTTCTAGTCTGCCTTGGCTGTTCCCTTTTGCTAACGGCTAGGCTGGACACACTGTCACCCAGGCCCCCTTAGCCTGCGAACCCTGATCCCCAGCCAGCCTGCCCTCTGACACGGCCCCCAGGAGCAGGGTGCCTGGGACAGTGGGCCAGGCCCGGGCTGCCCGCTGCTCTCCTGCACTTCAGACCTGCCTCTTTGTCTCTCTACCCTTGGGACAAATGTCTCATTCCCCAGGGTGTCAAGGGGAAAATTAATCACCCGGGGGAGATCAGTCAGCCTGCTGACTTGGCAGGGGAAGACAAAGAGAAATAGGGTGTCTCGCGGATTGGTTGGGTCCCCCATTAAGAGGTGGAAAAATGCTTGCTTTGCGATTACAAATGGGCAGCATTCGGGCTGGCGATTCCCGTCCCCGTCACCTCGGGAAATTGCTGTTAATGCGGTTCTGGAGAAGGTGGCTGTCTCCTGGTGGCTCCGGCGCTGTCCTTCTGCAGGTCAAATCCTGGCCCCTCTGCCTGCCTTCAGGCCGGCGCCTGGGTTCTCTCCAGCAAGACGTCGCTCTCTTGGCCCGGCCCTCTCCCTCCAGAAGTAGGGCTCCAGTCAACCCTGGCGTCTGTAAAATCCGTTCTTGGCCCCCCATGTGGGAGGAGCCATCGCGTGGGGGACTTTAGGAACACAGGCGCCTATTGGGTGAGGAGGGGCCCATGCAGCCCCAGGCAAGTTGCCTGAGTTTTCTGCATCTCAGTGTGATGGCGCTCACAAGTCCCCACTCACGCTGGTCATCAGATCCCTGTCCCGTTTCCCCCTCCCCCACCTCAGCTCTGTTCTAAGCCTGGGCGCCTCTGTGTCAGCCGGGCTCCACCAACGAGAGTTGGGAGGAAGGGAGAAGCCAGGCAATTTCTCCCTCTCTCTCCCTGCCTTGGGGAGCTTCGGGGGTTAACAGCCTCCCGGAGGGTCCCCAGCTGTGAGTCCAGCTTCCCTCAGAAGGTTCCCTCAGAGGACTCCTGGCCGCTGGGCTCCAGACACTTCGCTCCATCCCTCTGCCCCTCCAGCCAGCCTAGAGGTGGAAGTGTAACCCACTCTTGACCTTCGCTTTGCCTCTGGGTTCATACTTACCATGGTGTCTGTCTTCCTGCTCAGATCCCGGAGGATACACCGTCTCATAGGGCAGTTGCAGAATCAGACGAGTCTGTGGATGTAGCAGTGAGCAAAGCAGCTTGCAACGTGCCTGACACAGAACAGGTGCCACATAAGTGCTCGTTTAGTTGCCTAAGAATGGCTGTTGTGAGCTGAGTGCTCGTACCCTGATAGACATTTTGCCTGCGCTGTGTTATCTCAATGAATCACTGCAAAGTTGACATTCTGATCACTCCCAATTTATAGGTAAGCAAACTGAGGCTCAGAGAGGCTCAGGGACCCGCCCGGTCACACGGCTTATATGTGACGGAGACTCACTTTGAACCCAGGTCTGTTTCCCCGACTCGTGTCCTTAAGCTTGCTTCTAGGCTGTGCTACGATTCACGAAGACTTTCAGGGGCCACTGTAGGGTGAGTCCCTGGTTACAGACGAGGGAACCCAGGTCTAGAGAGGGTTGGGGGCCCGTATGTGCTGGAACTGGCATCTCATTGTGGGTTCGCCGACTCCGCACAGCGCCATTCCCCTGCTTGGGCTTACCGTTGCCCTGCTGAAGGGTGCCTCTTCCTTCTTCCAAGGTCTAGTCGAAGCCTCTTCCTCCAGGATGCCTTCCCCGGTCCACAGTGGCCAGCCGCGTGTCTACCTTCAGAGTGGCGTAATGTAGATGGTTCTGACACTGTTTTCAGGCTTCTGTGTTTCCAAGGAGTCTCACGTCTTTGTGTTTCATGGAGGAGCATCTTGGGACTGTCTCTTTCGGGCTTTCTCTTGAATGTCCGGCACTCCATATTCAGCTTGACATTCAAATCATGGAGCCAAATCCTGGTGAGTCCCCTTTGCAGTCTGACCTGCCTCAGACCTCTCTGATCAGCTCTCGATGCCCCATCAGCACAGGAGTGTCAGGAACCAGAAGCCCGGAGCAGGGGCGGGGCTGAGTCCCCAGGCTCACCAGTGGCGAGCTGTGTGACTGTGGGTAAGTACTGGCCATCTCTGTGCCTTGATCACTTCTTCAGCGATACCAGTACCCTCTCCCAGGGCTGCTGTGGGGAGTCGCGGAGTTAGCACAGGTGAAGCGCTCTATCAGGGCTGTGGGGCTGGCATGACCTGGGAGAGCCCTGTGCGTCTGTCCTGCGTCTGGGTACCCAGAGCCCCTTCTTGCTAGGTTAGCGTCAGCAGGCTCTGACCTCCATCACGGTCCCACTTGGCGAGAGTGCAGAGCTTGCGCCGGGGGCACGAACCCAGGCTCCAAGTCCTCACACTCAGGCTCTCATTCTCACTCTGCCCACGGGCTGTGTGACCTTGGATGAGCCACAGCTCACCTGTGGGTCTCAGTAGCCTCAGCTTCAAGTTGGGCTGTCTAATCTCTGTCCCCCTCTGCCTCAGAGGGAGGTAGGGACAACGAGATGAGATACGACAACCTCTAGGGACTGTTAACCGTGAGCTGAAACCACACATCACAGAACAGACAAAAGTTAAAAAAAAAAAAAAAAAAAAAAAAAAAGGAAAAGCTATCACATTTTACAGATTGGCAAACTGAGACTCAGGACAGCCAAGAACTTTTGTGAGATCGGGTGTCCAGTCACCATTGTTTGCCTGTTAAGTCATGTCATTGCCTCTGTCGGTCCTGCCTCCCTTACTTTCTCCCCATCTCTCTGCCTCGTTCTCTCTCTTTTTTTCAGGTGTGAAAAGTCAAAAGCAGACAGATCAGTGCTCTCAAGAAGCTCATGTTCTATGTTCTCATTTCCTTCACTCCTCAATCCAGTTCTCAGAAACCCTCTTTAAGAATATAAAGGATCCACCTCGCTCAAAATGGCCCTGAGCTGCTCTAGTAGGCTGTGGCTATTTAATTTTAAATTAATTAAAGTTAAATAAAATTGGGAGTTCAGTTCTTTAGTTGCAGTAGGCACATTTCGAGTGTCCAGGAGCCACCTTGTGCCTGTCCCCTCCCCCTCCCCCCCATCGGGACAGCACAGATATAGAGCATTTCATCATCACGGAGAGCTCATTGATAATGCTGACATTTCGGCTTGGATAATTCTTTGCCGTGCAGGCAGCGTCCCCTGGCCTCTACCCACTGGATGCCAGGAGCACTCCTCCCCAGCTGCGACGGCCAGAAATGTCTCCTGGAATTGCCACATGTCCCCTGGGGCGGGGGTGTCAGACCTGTCCCTTCTTGGGAACGAGTGGTCCAGAGGATTAATGTAACGCCCCTTTCCTGCTCCGAACTCTGGACGCTGGGAGTGCTGATGCAGCAAGAGGGGCTGAGGTTTCCACCAGAAGAACTTTCTTGTTGCGATGGTAATGGCAACGCGGATCTGGGCCTCGGCTGCACCTGTGTTCAAAGCCCCGCTCGCCACCTTCCCGCTGGGTCACCTTAGGGAAGTCAGTGTACCTCTCTGGGCCTCCGCTCTCAGCTGTGGGAATGAGGGTCGTGACAACCACTTTACAAGGCAGTGACGAAAATGAAATCAGGGAAGGCATTTACAGTGTCTGGAACGCAGTAGGCACCTGGGGAAACGTGGCTTCCCCCTTATTAGAGCCAGGGCCTCTCTGGGGGCGCCTGGGTGGCTTAGTCGGTTAAGCGTCCGACTTTTGCTGAGGTCATGATCTCACGGTTCGTGGGTTCGAGCCCCGCGTCGGGCTCTGTGCTGACTGCCAGCTCGGAGCCTGGAGCCTGTTTCAGTCTGTGACTCCCTCTCTCTCTGACCCTCCCCTGCTCATGCTGTTTCTTTCTCTCTCTCTCCTAGAAATAAATAAAACATTAAAAAAAAAAAATTTTAGAGCCAGGGCCTCTCCAGCAGACAGGAAGTCCGGTGCCTGTGCTCCAGGAGGTGGAGGGGCCGGACTGCCTGCTGGGAGGCCCCTCCGCCGGGAGCCAGGCACACTCTCTCCCTGAGCTCCAGAGGGACGCTCTGGCGACCTCGCCCTCAGGTTGGGTCCGCCCAGATGGGGGTGGGCAGTGGGGGCGCTGCTGTAGAGACTCGAGGAAGGCGGGAGGCGGGGGTGGGGGGGCCCATCCATCCAGAAACATCCATCAGTGCAGAGGAAGAGGCCAGGCAGCTCAATACCGGAGGGGTTGGCTAGCGAGGAGTGAGGAAAATTGATGCCTGCAGGACACAAAAGGGAGCCGGGAGAGTGGCCCCCAGGCCAGCTCCTTCCACAGGTGATAAGATTGATGGGCAGACCAAGGAGGCAGGCTGAGTGATAGATAATTTCAAGTCGGCGGTAAACACGGCTGTGGGGACTCGTAGCTTTTCTAACAAGTGTGACACCGGGGTGGAGGGGAGATGAGGTGACTGATTAGGAGACGAGACAGCCAGAGTCCCTTCTGAGACGCAGCTGGGCTCGGCGGGGCCGCCTCGAGAGGGAGGCACGTGGGAAGGGAGCCCGAGGTGGACAGAGATGTGAGCGCGGGGCCTTCGCTGTTGGCATTCGTTCGCTCAGCCAGCATTTGCTGACCACTTAGTACGTGCCGCGTGCTGGGCGGGGCGCTGCGGGCCCACAGCCACAGGCCCTGTCCCCAGGGGGCTTCTATTCCTGGGTGAGAGTCAGTAAGCTATGAAATGAACAAACAAGTCAACTTTTTAGTTTTTAAAAAATATTCAAATGTTTATTCCTTTACTTTTGAGAGAGAGACAGAGACGGAGTGTGAGCGGGGAAAGGGCAGAGACAGAGAGGAGACAGAGGATCCCAAGTGGGCTCTGCACTGACTGCACAGAGCCCGACCCGGGGCTCGAACCCATGAGTCGTGAGATCGTGACCTGAGCCGGAGTCGGACGCTCAACTGACTGAGCCACTCGGGCGCCCCAAACAGGTCAACTTTTAGATTGTCGTGGCTTTTCTGGTGAACATAAAGTGAGGCACGGGCAAGTGGGGAGGCTCCCGGGCAGTCCCCCTGAGGACACAGCGTGGGGCCGGGATCGGAACTGTGGGAAGGAAGCCAGCCATTCCAAGAGCAGAAATTTGAGGACAAGCCTTCTCGCAGTCCCTGGGGTCTGTGCTTTCCCTCCTTTGTATCTTTCTTTTCTTCCCTCCCTCCCTTCTTCTCTGTTTCCCCACCCCAATCCTTGCTGAGCATGCATTTTTGGGCGAGGTCAATGGAAATAGACCCTCTCAAAAATAGCATAGATTTGTTTTGTCCTCTCCATTTTACAGACAGCAAAACTGAGGTCTAGAAGTAATAAAAACCATTTGCACAAGGATGCTCCAGAGGAACTGTGGGCTAAACCAGAGAGTGTGACTCCAGAGCCCAGGGAGGAGAGAAGCCAGCTCTCCGAAACTGGGATGGGGGGTTATCTAAGGGGCTTCAGCCCTGGGGTCGGTTGCTGCAGAAGAAGAGCAAGAATTCACCTCCCGTCAGCAGGTGCCATGTGGGTGATGCTGCGCCAGGCAGTCTGTCCATTGCAGGATTAGCAAGAAGCCACCCAGGGCCCCGGTGGGTCCAGCCACTCCCATTTCACAGATGGAGAACGGGAGGCTCTTAGAAGGTAAAATCCCTTGTCTGGGTCTCACAGCAGGGTTTTTGGAAGAGACTAACTTAGAAGTGGTGGAGCTGGGCTTCAAACCCAAATTTCTGCCTTCATCCAATTCTCTTTCCATTGAATCCCAGAATGGGGGCCACTTTCCCGAACTGACCAGTGACTACTTCCTGAGCATGGAGAAGCAAAGCCACTTGTCATCCCGAGAGGCACGCCAGTCCCATCCAAGCCCCTACCAATGACTCTGCCAGTGATACTATTACCATTGCCCAGCGGGTACATACTTAGATGCAGGAGCTGTGCTCTTCATTTCATTGTCACGACAACCCTTCAAGGCAGCTATTATCATGCCCCCTTTACAGATGAGGACAGTGAGGCCCCTGAGGTTAAGCAGTTTGCCAAACTGCACATAGGGAGTCCATGGCAGGGCTCCAGTGAGAGTCTAATGACTCCAAAGCCCATGCCCTTTCCAGGACTCCTGTATCAGTCAGCTAATGCTGCGTAACAAACTACTGCAAGATACAGTGGCTTCAACAACAATTGCTTATTATATTTCAGGTCACTGTGGGTGGCTGGGATTCAGTTTGTCCTAGCTGTGCTAGCTCATGGTGCTGTGGGTCGGTGGCTTAAAGGGGCGACACTAGTTTGGGTGTGGCCAGGCACCTTAGCTAGGGACACCATGCTCATGTATCTGTCACCTCCTTCATGGACCAGTGGGCATGTCCTTCTCATGGCAATGGCAGGAATGCAAGAAGGTAAGTGGGAACGGCTAGAGGCTGGGAAAGGGACCGTGTGACCTGGCAGTGTGTACGTGCATGTGCGTGTGCAATCGTGTGTGTGTGCGTGTGCATGTATTCTTATTGTCTGTCTCCTCTCGTTAGCTTGTAAGCATCAGAGGGCAGGGATTTCTGATATTTTGCTCACCACTATATCCCCAGTGCCCAAAATAGTGCCTGGCTCATAGTAGATGTTCCATAAATACTTGTCGAATGAATGAATGAGTGAGCGAGTGAGGGAAAATTAAATTCTGACATACCCCACTAGGTTGGCACTATTACTAACCCCATTTTGCAGACGAGGAAACTGAGGCTCAGAGTTCTTTGGGTGATGCCCTTGGCTGGGGTCTTCCTCTTCCCTCGGCTTGCCCCACAAAATATCAAGTTGGATCTACCCAGGTCGCTCTGCAGGAATTCTTTATACCAGAGCCTTTGCCAGATGCCAGGGGGCTTGGCTACATTACAAGAGAGGATGTCCCCAGAGTCGATAGCAGCCCAGACCCTGGACATTCAGCCCAGCGCTGGTCATTCAGACTTGCATAAGAGCCTATCTTGGGGAGCAGCTTCAGCACACAGGATTGGTGTCCGTAGATGTCTGGTGAAAAGAAGCGTCACGTTTTATCCCTTACTACATCCTGGTGGAGGGACCATCTCCATTCATGCCTAAGGCGAACCAATCGGGGCTCAGTTTTCTTCTCCCTACAATGGGGATGAAAGTACCCCCATCATAGCATGGGCTGGCACTCAGGGGGGCACCCAGCCGCCTTAGTGCTGATCAACCTCTGTCCTGGGCTCTGTGTTTCTCATTGCGTCTGCACAGCAACTTTACGGGCCATGAACTGTCCTTCTGCAGACGATCTTCAATACTAGCAAGACTGTGCGTAATAATTCTGATGCAATTAGGAGTGCCCATCCCGTGCCAGCTGTGTGGGGCTCAGTTCTGTACAGCTATTGATTCATTTAGTCCCCCAACCACCCAGTGCAGTGCATGCTACCAGTCCATTTTACAAAGGGAGAAACTGAGGCACAGAGAGTTTCAATGACTTGTCTAGGGCTGGGCCCAGTGCGCATGCTCCTGGCTGTCCCTCTATGCCGTTCTACCCCCTTATAGGGACGCAGCCCTCAGAGGGGAATTAGAGAGCCCAGCCCACGCTGGCCCAGCATCCCTCCCCAGGCCCCAGCCCTCTGCCCTTGATGTCCTTGACCCCGCACGGCAAGGGGTCACCGTCTCATCTGTATGACTCCCACAGAGAGCCAGGACGGCTCCCAATGCATCACCGGGTGGCAGTCACGCAGGAGCCTGTGTGTCATTTCCATCCATCTTTCTCCAACCGCTCCCTGTCAGGAAGCAAGGGAGGCCAGGCTGGTGGGGGTGGGGGGGAGGAAGAGGGAAAGATGGATGGGGGGGAGGCTCAGAGGCCTGGATGGGAGCAGGGAGAGGGAGGGCAGACAGGGAGAGGAAGAGGGGAGAAAATAGAAGAGAGAAGGAAAACAGAGAGGAGAGGTCCCGGGGAGATAATTGCAGTGGGAAGGAAATGGGATGGAGAAGGAAGGGGTGAGCAACAGAGAAGGCAGAGGCGCCCAAGAGAGGATTGGGGAGGGGGGAGCCGGGCGAGGAAGGGAATGCTGAGGAAGAAGGCCAGAAAGGGGGCAAGGGAACTAGAGGCGTCAGAGGGGAGTTTGGGAAGGGGAGACCCGAGAGAGTGAGTGGGCTGAGAGGCAGGGAGGCGAGGGGGAGGGCTGGAGGGCTGCCAGCCCTTTTGTTGACTTGTTTTCTCAATCACAGAGGCCCTGCCTCTACTCTGGGTGTGCACTGGTGCAAATGGCTCAGGGGGCTGGCTGGGGAGCAGGGGCTCCTAGTAGGTGCCCCTCGGGGGAGCAGATTCATCCCAGACCCAGGGAGCCCCTGCAAAGGAGCCAGCTTTGAAGGCTTCACTGGTCTTGGACCTTCAGGAGGACATTGGTCCTGGGGAAGGGAGATTGATGCCTTCATGTGGCATGACTGATACTCTCTTCCTCTCCTTTCCAGGTCCTTCTCATCCCTTATTCTCTCCCTACTCAGGTCTCCTCAGGTGGGATCCCTCTGGCCTCAGGGTTTAGCACCTAACGTATGGCTGGGGAGCCTCAAACTGAAATGAACAGAGCATCCAGGCTGGTAACAGACATGGCACATGGCGGTGACCAGTCAGGTTCCCTTGGGGACAGTAGGGAATGGTGGGGACTGTAGCATACTGGTGAGTGTCTGAGAATCCCGACAGGGTCCCAACAGCTCACAAGAGCACACAGTTGGCACATCCTCAAATTAGGACAAAATCCAACATTGTTTATTTACGAGGAGCGAACTACAAAGGTGTGGGAGGGTAGAGAAGAGCCGAAAGTTTAGAGGAGAAACCTAACAGGAGCAGCAGAAGAGCCATCAGCACTTCCAGGCCAGGGGGGTGGGCAGGGAGACCGCAGGGAGCCGAGACTCAGGGGGAAATGTCCTGCTTTTCTCACCCTCCAGTCTCCTGCTGGGGCCTCCCCTTGGCTGACTCCACCTGTGAAACTGAGGGACGGGAGCCCATGGGTCAAGTTCATGGGACCAGGACAGGGTAGAAAAAAAGGTGGGGCGTGGATCTGAGGGGACAGATAGAATATATCTGTGTCGTCTAAGCATAGGATAAAGTTCAGCCCTTGACTCACCAGTTTGAGGTTTTTTAAAGGGCTCTGCACTCTTCCCTAATCCCTTCACTCCACCCCATGAATTAGTGTCAAATCCTTGAAGGCAAAAATTGAGTGCTGCTTGCTTTTTCCATATCCCCAGAACATCTTACTGAAATAGGCACATCGTAGGTGCTTAAAAGGCTGGATCTCTGGAATCGGGAGATCTATTAGCAGACTCAACTGAGTGATCAGGGGCGTTTGGACGACACAAGTAGCAACTTGTAATTTAATCAAAGTAGGGATTGAAATTTCACGTGCATATAGGCGAGCATCACTTAGCTGCTGAGTGAGCCAGGCAACGACCTAGCACTCATTTCATTACCTCTGTTTCTTGCTTAGAGAAACTGGTTAGGGGTGAAAGCTTCCTTTGTGAAAAATTACTCTAAAAAAATTCTTTTTTTGTTTTTTAATTTATTTCTAGGAGAGAGAGAGAGAGAGAGACAGCGTGAGCAGGGGAGGGTCAGAGAGAGAGGGAGTCACAGACTAAAACAGGCTCCAGGCTCTGAGCTGGCAGTCAGCACAGAGCCCGACGCGGGGTCCGAACCCACGAACCGCAAGATCATGACCTAAGCGAAAGTCGGACGCTTAACCGACTAAGCCACCCAGGCGCCCCTACTCTAAAAAAATTCTAACCCTGGGAACTGGTAAGATGGGTGTTATCAGTTAGTGTTTGCTGTGTAACAAGCTGCCCCCAAATGTAGTGCCTTAAAACAGCACCAGTTGCATTTAGCTCTTGATTCTGTGGGTTGTCTGGGTTGCCTGGGTTGTCTGGGTGGCTGCAGTAGCTTTTCTGGGTTGTTCTAGCTCAACTGGGGCTGCTTAGTCCAGGATGGCCTCGCTCACATGTCTGGCTGCTGATAGGTACAGGGGATCTCAGTTAGGACTGTTCATTACTCCTCTATGTGGTCTCTCATTTTCCGGCAGGCCTGTCTGGGATCTTTTTCATGGTGATTTGATCTCAGGATTCCAAAGAGCAGCACCACACAGCAAGTCCTAATGCACAAGCACTTCTAAAAATCTCTGCTTGCATCATATTTATTAAGGTCGCGTTGGCCAAAGCAAGTCACACTGCCAAGTCTAGATTCAAGAGAGGTGAGGAGAAATAGAGTCGATCTCTTGGAGGGAGGGCAGCAAAGATTTTGTGGCCACTTTCGCAACTGATCATGGGGTGTGAGCAAATAAAAGAGGTATATACTCGATTGCTCCAGTTACACTGGCCTTCTCTCAATTCCTCTAAGCATATTAAGATGTCTCCTGCCTCAGGGCCTTTGCACCTGTGTTCCCTTGCCTGTGAATGCTCTCCCCATGGTTCCTGAAAAAGCTGAATAATTCTCAGACAGTCCTCCCTGACCTCTCTCTAAAAACAAGCCTCTTTTGGGGCGCCTGGATGGCTCAGTTGGTTAAGCATCTGACTTCAGCTCAGGTCATGATCTCATGGCTTGTGGTTTTGAACCCTGCGTTGGGCTCTGTGCTGACAGCTCAGAGCCTGAAGCCTGCTTCAGATTCTGTAGACACAGACTCTCTGTGCCTTTCTCTCTGCCCATCCCTCCCCGCCCCCCACCCACTTGTGCTTTCTCTGTCTCAAAAATAAACATTAAACACTTTTAAATAAGCCTCTTTTATTAGTATCACTCAAAGCATCTCGTCCCTTTCCTGCCAGAAGTACATATTCCATAATGATTTATTTTTTGGGTATGGAAGCCTCAAAGGTTAAGAGCACATGGCCTGGGGATAGAGCCCCAGCTCTGCCACTTTCTAGCTGTGTGTCCTCAGGTTGTGACTTAACCTCTCTCAGCTTCATTCCCTCATCCATAAGGCAGGTGTAATAACAGACCTCTTAAGGCCAGGATGAAGCTTAAAGAGACAGTGCATGTGATGTGGGCAGAGTACCAGCTCGCTTACTGTTAGGAGTCTGCCTGCCCTGGTTTTGCAGCCAGGAGATGCAGGATCCTCCCCCACGCGGAAGAGAGGCGCCTCCCCCAGCACGGATGGGCTCTTGCATCCCAAAGCTTAGGCATGGTCGGCACTGTGGAGCTCGAGCAGTTTGCTTTGTCTCTGTTCAGTGGCTGTCCTGGAGAGAATGGAGGGAAGCGGAGACCCCAGCTTTTGTTTCCATCTTCACCTTGCCCTGTGCTGGCAACCATTCAACAGGAGATCATTCTTCGGAAAGTTTCCCAGCCCTCCAGAAGCACATGTGACCTTAGTCTCCATGCAGCAGCTTTGGGAAAACATCCCATGGACGAAGCTCTGGAATCAAAATTAAATACATCTCTGTTCCTCTCCCAGGTCTGAGAAACTCCAGGGGTAAGCGGGGCAAGGGACAGAGCCTCTTTCTGGAGCAGGGATGTCCAGGGCGTGGGGGGAGGTGTTATATGATAGAAAAAGCACTAGATTGCGAGCTTTTTGCTTCCCATGTAAATTTGGGGGCTTATAGATAACACTACACGAACATCTCTGCGCATCTACCTTTCGACTTC
The DNA here is from genome assembly GCF_008692635.1 of Crocuta crocuta. Lineage (NCBI taxonomy): Eukaryota > Metazoa > Chordata > Mammalia > Carnivora > Hyaenidae > Crocuta > Crocuta crocuta. Next base: position 116,618 of record NW_027532877.1, read on the forward strand.
CGAGGAATTGTTTTTCTTAGAATGAATTTGCAAGGGAGGGTTTAATGCATTGAGGTGGTGCTAGTTATTACCTGTTGAGCCATTTATTCTGTACCTTCCTCTGCCATGCTCTGTGCCTCGGGAGGCTGACCCCTGCTGAACTTACATCCTAGGCCCCTTGTTTTTGTCTTACATTGAGTTTGGACAATGGAAGTCTCCTGGAGAAGACTGTAGGCAGGAGAGAGGTTGGGGTATTTCTTTCCACCTCCTCCCTGCTTCTGCACTGTGTCTTGGACTGTGGTTGTCTCTCTAGACTACAGGATCCATGGTCCGTCTTCAACCCCCTCTGAGCTTGCCTAATACCAGTTCCTCCTCTTCAGCACTGGGGGAGGGACAGCACCCCACTGCTGCCAGTCTTTGGGTTCCTCAACCTTTCTTGTTTGTTCTCTTTATTCTGCTCGCATCTCCATAAGCAGTCCCATCATTAGAATCTTTTTATTGGAAAGATCTCGGGAAGAATTCGATTTTTAAGACCTTGACTGGTACATGGGTTTACTCTATTGAATGACATAAACATTTCCGTGATCGTTGCTACAAATGGATTTCCATAAGCTTATACCAATTGATCCTACTGTAAATGAAGCTTCCTTGGACCACTCATCAGCAACATTGCAAGCATTAATGGTTATGGTTTTTTAAAACAGTGTAAATTTTTTGTATGTCATCTCAGAGTTGTATTTGCTCTTCCTTGATGATTAGTAAGACTGTACCAGTGGTTCTTAACTTGTGATAATTAGGCCCCCAGGGGACATTTGGCAATATCTGGAGACAATTTTTATTGTCTCCAAAATAGGGAGGCATGGTGCTACTGGACTCTAGCGGGCAGAATCCACGGATGCTGCTAAATATCCTCCCCTAACAGCACGGCCTCCCCTAACAACAACAACAAAAATGAGCTGGTCCCAAATGTGCCAAGATTGAGAAACCATGGGCTACACATTGCCCACAGACTACGTGCCAGGTCATTTGTCTTTTCTTTGTTGGAATCATCTGTTTGCATCCTTTGGCCAGTGGCTTAGGATTTGGCAAATCCAAACTCCAGGCCCAGCTTGGCCATTCACTTGTCTTGCGATCCTGGCTGATGTTTCTCATCAACTCAGAAAGGCCATCTCTCCTTGTCCTGCATCTCCATTGAGTTTTGGTGACAGCCAAATGGACAACAGGGAGGAATGGGTTTGAAAATTATAAAATGCCTTACAATTTAACCTAATCTATACTTTCTGAGCACCTACTATGTGCTGCGGGTTCAGATCAAGAATTCACTATTCTGGAAAAGTGAGACAGATATACGTGTAATCCAGGAGGGACCACTGGACACATGGCCAAAGGCTGCTATCCATGATAGCATCCTCAGAGCAGGCTAGGAAGACCTCCTGAAGGAGGAGGAATTCATGCTTGGCCTTGGGGCTGTACGATATAGTGTGTTTAGATCTGCAAGAGTCAGACTTTCCGGGGTCAAACCCTGGTACCATCTCCAGTAGCTATGTTGCTTTGGTCAAGCAACCTCATTCCTCTGAGCCTCAGTTTACTCGTTTGTAGAACATAAAATAAAATAGTAATTCCTGTTTCAGTTATTTATTGCCATAAGAGAAACCACCCCAAGACTAAGTGACTGAAAACAATGATTTATTATTTATCACCAGGCTGAGCTGGGCAGTTCTTCTGTCTAATGTGGAATCTTCTGGGGCCACTCATGTGGCTGTGTTTGTAGGGCAACTGGACCAGGTAGGGAGGTTTCACTTAGATGTCCAATGCCTCAGTGCCCCTTCATGTGAGCTCCGGCTCATCATGGCTGGGCTTCCTCACAGCATGGTGGTCTCAGGGTGGTCAGACTTCTTCTTACGTGGAATCTCCTTCAAAGAGAAAAAAGTAGAAGCTCTCTGTGTTCTTAGGACCTGGGCTTGAAACTCTCAGAACATCCTTCCCGTGAGTCATTCCACAAGTAAGAGCAAGTCAAGAGGCAAGACCAGGAAAGAGACTCTTCACCTAGCTAGTTGTGGGCCAAGCTCCTTAACTAGCTCTAATCTTGGAATTTCTCTAGCTTCAAGGGAGGACAGGGTGAAGTGGGGGATGGAACACCACCAGCACGGCCTGCAGGTATTCATAATAATATAACAACAACAGCTAATGAGTACAAACCATGTGTCAGGCATGTAATTCTCACAGCCTTTCCCTGGGAGCAAGCATATTGCTTATTATCCCCATTTATAGCTAGGGAAACTGAGCTACAGAAAAGGGCAATGATTTGCTTGGAGTCACACAACTTTGAAGCGTCCGAGCGAGAATTCAAACGTGGCCCATCTGCTTCCAGCCCCAGTGCTGCCAACCACTGGGTGCATTTCCTGGGTCTCATTCCTCTCATGGACATATTTTGTTGGGATTGGTCAGTTTGCCTACAAAGCTCTCTGATTTTGCAGAAACGTATACTCAGCCCTTGCTGTTTCTGCTAAGGGCCGGGAGCTTCGATGGAACCGCATTGTTCCTGCCACAGCAGTTAGAGTCTCTGGTCTCCAGGTTCTAGACTCCCTTCCCCATTCAAGGGGAGGGGCCCTGTTATGAAAGTCAATGTCCTCAGCACAGAACAAGGCCAGGCACAAACGCCGTGCTGTGCACAGATTTTCTCTTTGGTGCTGGTGAAAATATTGCTCGAGGAGTGAAGGGAAGGCACTTGCTTCTATCTCAGGATGGGGGCATTTTTGTCCTTACGCTTGAACATAGGTTTATTTTACGCAAAGGAGTCTTCTTGTGCTGTGAGGGTGGGCATCCCACATTGATCCCCAGTTTGGGTCCAAGCTCCTTGTCCCTGCACGTCGCTCCCTCCTTCCCAGCCCCATCCTGAGACTAGGGTGCCCCGTCCACCTGCGACACTGACACTTCCCCGCCTCACAGCCCTCATAGGTGAGTGGCGCAGATGCTAGTGACCTAAGGGTGAAGGATTGGGCCTTTCTTGGTGGCTCAGCTGGGCTCTAGGGAAGGGACTCACACTTCTCCCCCTTCCCCCAGCTCCTTCCTGCTGGGCTGAGAATAGACTTGGGGAAAAGGACTGTGGAGATGGTGAGAATATCAACAGAGGCCAGATCCACGTGGTCCCAGTGCAACCTTTTGGTGAAATGCTGAGGTTTGCTCACACACACACACACACACACACACACACACACACACACACACACNTTTTATCTCTTCTCCTAGACTGTAAGGCCCAGATATTCTCCATGGACATCGACTGTACGTCTCACAGGGCCGGCAATACAGAACCTTCGAAACCAAAATGGCCCCGGAGGATGTGTGTTGTGTAGTTGCTTTTCAGATAGAACACAGATACGTTTCCGGAGGAGTCATCCCTGTTGACAGTATTTCCTTGTGCTTTCCTCATGGGCAGTCACCGTCTACTTCCTCTCCATCTCCACCTACACCAGGGGGAAGAAAATCAGATCGAAACTTCAACTGGTTTATGTGCCTCAGCCCCCTGCCCAGAGATACACAGGCACGCCCACACAGTATCCACAGTGTAAGGGCACGCGTGCACATGTGTGCACTCCCGCCGACGGAATATACACACAGGCACAGATATGCCTCTCTCTGGAAACACACAGCCAAACATTTGTAAACAGAGTCGTGACACACAAAGACACAAGCCACACACACGATAGCCATACACACGCACACGCTACAAGTAATCCTCACATGACTAATCACTCCGCGTGTGTGTGGGTGCATGTGTGTGTGTGTGTGTGTGTGTGTGTGTGTGTGTGTGTGTGTATCCCAGCATCCCCCTGGCAGGCACACGCCGGCCAGCCACCACTTGAATTAGCACCAAAGGATTATGGGACCCTGGGCCATTAATCTAGGTGACAAACAGGACTCAGAAGGCATATTTGCACCCCGAAATTGAAAAGATTAGGCCATATTTGTCAAGGATTGGTAGGGCTTTATCGCCTCCACGGCAGATGCTGTTAAATATTCATGAGCCGCATAAGTGGTAGAAACCCTAGCTAGACCTGCCGACTTTCAGCTGTAGAGGGAGAGGAGGGGGGGAGATCTATCTGAACTCGGCAAGGGATGAAAGGTATGAGATCATGTACCCTGGCTTGCTGGGCACAAGACGCTGGCCGTCCGTCAGGGGGAGGGGGCCTCCCGGTGGCTTTGTGAGGCTGGGGGCTGTGCCGGGCCGGGCGGGGGTGACAGGAAGGAGACAGAGGGTTGTTTTTCGCTGGGCTCTTATCTTGCCGTGTTGTGGGTAACTGTTTACTCGCCTGATGCCCTCCAGTGGATAAGGATCTCCCCAAGGGGCACCCCTGTGACCTCTGAGGCTCCCCACCTCCCTGAGTATTATGCAGGGTCCAGTCCAGTGCTCACCACATGGTCAGCAGGCATTTAAAAATGGTGGGGCAAGTGCCTTCTTAGCCTGGACATCCCCCTTTGGAGGAAGGAGAGGTCTCACCGCTGGGTCCTCGAGCTGGTGCTGAGGGTTGTTCTAGAAGCCAGTCTGGGCTGTGCAAACACCTATGGGACTTGAGAGTCACACAGACCCAGGCCGAATCCTGGACCCAGGATCACTTCTTGTTGTGGGAGTTTGAGCGAGTCGTTGAGTGCTCCCCATCTCCGTGTCTTCATCTGAAAAATGGATTTGATAAGAAGAGTACCCGCCTCCCTGGGTTGCTGGAAGATTAAATTGAGCTATTGGTGTGATGCCTGGCATACAGGAAGTGCTCAATAAATGGAGACAGACCATGATTTATGGAAGGCTCCTTCCGCACCAGTCACTGTGTCCAGTGAGCCCAAGCATCAGGCAAAAATTAGATGGTGGAGTCATGCTGTTCAATAAGTTAACTACTAGCCCCGTGTGCATTGTTTATGGTTAAATTAAGTAAAATTTAAAAAATCAGTTCCTTAGTCGCAGTAGCCAGATCTCATGTCCTCAAAAGCTCTATGTGGCTACCATATTGGATAAGCCAGACATAGACCATTTTCAGCACTTCAGAAAGTTGGATTGGACGGTGTCACACGTGATCTTCCTACAGCTCAGAAGGGTTAAGATTCTAGTGACCTGCTCGGCCCTGTTCTGCTGGATTGCATTTGACAAACCCTGGGCCAAAGAAAATGAAACCCATTTTTTTCCTGCAGGACTTACCAAGCCCTGGGTATTGTGAAGAGTATATAGGTATTTCCCACGTGCTTCAACCACAACATTCTTTTTCTCCCCATCAGAGCGTCTCACAGGAGTAGGGTTCCCTGGAATATACTTTGGAAAACAGTGGTAACTCTAACCCCCCACCAGGAGGCTGTGACTGAAAATGGGTGAATGTCTCTGATGGCATTTGTGCTAGAATATGTCATGATGAATGTCGTGTGAGCGTGTGTGTGTGTGTGTGTGTGTGTGTGTGTGTGTGCACATCAGCCTTCTTCCCCTACCGGCATGAGGCTGTGGGGCTCTAACTTACTGCTACACCTTCAGAGCCCAACACATAGCCAGGTACACGTAATGTCATTGTTCGTTCATTCATTCATTCTTTCATTCATTCATTCGATAAACTTTTAGTGCATGTCATAGCAAACAGTCAGGGTCCGGTCCAGCCCCACTGAGCCTTTTCCTCTACTTGGCGATGCATGTTTACTTTCTCCGTGGTCCTAGAAGGAGGCAGGCAAGCAGCCCTGAGCCAATGGCACACAAGCACTTGGGCCTCTCTGGCCTGGATTCGCCCTGAGGATTCCGCACGGCCTACGTAGACCCAGGCACCCCAGTGATGAGCTTCAGTTGGACACAGTGCTCACTGCTTGGGTAATAGCTTTGATTGCCTCTGTCTCATCCCTTCTCACTCTCTCACCCCCCTCCCCGTTGGAATCACCTCCCAAATAAACCTCTGGCATGGCATTCGAGTCCCCTCACCCAGGGACCCACCCTGAGCCGGGTGCCTGCCATGCTTTTCCATCATCCTTAAGTGAGGCCCCAAGGCCTCTGCTGAGATCCTTCAATGTTTCCTTGATTCTTTTCTTTTTAAAAAATTTTTAAAAAATGTTTTTTATTTATTTCTGAGAGAGAGACAGCATAAGCAGGGGAGGGTCAGGGAGAGAGGGAGACACAGAATCTGAAACAGTTTCCAGGCTCTGAGCTGTCAGCACAGAGCCCGACGTGGGGCTCGAACCCACGAACCGTGAGATCGTGACCTGAGCCGAAGTCAGATGCTTAACTGACTGAGCCACCCAGGCGTCCCCATGTTTCCTTGCTTCTATCAAACCCACACACCCAAGCCTGACCTGCAAGGGCCTCCAGACGTCCATCGGGCCGCGTCCCCCACACACCCCTGCTCGGGCTGGATTGTGAAGCGCGTCCCCCAGCTTTGGATCATCACCCAAACCTCTTCGCCTGCCAGGCTGCTCTGCCTCACCAAGGACCACCTCTAACGGTCGCTCACATTCCTCCCAGTGGCAGATACAACCCCCAAACGCACACCTATGTCCGACCCACTGAGAGATGCAGGGTGGGGAATGCATTGGGCTGGTTGTGGGGCGTCGGCGATTTATTGGGAATGAAAATGTAGCCTGGAAAAGAAATTGCTGAGGTTTAATGATGAGGCCATTTCTCATCTCCGGGGCGGCACGAAGGTGCTGAGTCAGCAAAGTTCTCTGCTCAGAGCCTAAAGAAGGATCAGCGTAGGGGAGGGTTAGGACAGCCCCGGGGAATGTTGCCCCAAAGCAAAGGCTTTGAGTGAGAGAGACCTCTGGGCCTCTGCCCTCTCATGCTTTTTATGACAAGAGATGCTACCTATAACCTTGACCCATGACAGGCTCATCATTCCCCAAGGAATCAGGACCAGTGGGACCCTTAAGGGTAAATCTGAACACTTCAGCCCCATGTCAATGACCAGAAATGGCTGGGTCATTGGAATAGGAAAAAAAAAATCCAGCATTTATTGAGTGCCTGCTGTATGCACCTGGGGCACTCCGGTTGAGAGCTCTCAGTCTGCAACCAGACTACTGGGTTGGAGTCCTAGCTCTGCGTCCCCCAGCTGCCTGACCTTGGCAAGTGGCCTGATCTTTCTGCACCTCAAGTTCCTCCTCTGGAAAATGCAGATGATACTAGGACCTTCTTTATAGGGTTCTTGCGAAGTTTAAATGAATTAATCCATATAAAAGTATTTAGAACGATGGGTGGTGCACTTCAGTAAATGTTAACGATTATTATTTTCTGGGTAGCTAATCTACATGAATATTCTCATTTAACCCTCTAAGTCTTGGGGGTAGATGATTGGGCTTTACAGATTTAGAAACTGAGGCTTGTGGAGGCTTAGCAACCTTTCCCAAAGTCACACAGCAGGCAGTTCCACATGCCGGTGTTTAAACAGAGTGTGAAACCCTTCTTCCCACTCTCTGGCTGGAGGGGACGCGAGGGGGAAGGTGGGGAGAATGTTAGCAGAGGCCAGAGGTGTGTAGATCTTTTGGTGAAATGGAGAAGGCTTGCAAAGACGGAAATGGGCAAGGGCGGCTCAGTCGGCTAAGCATCGGACTCCTGATTTCTGCTCAGCTCATGACCTCACTGTTCATGGGATTGCGGGATGAAGCCCCGTATCAGGCTCTGCACTGACAGCATAGAACCTGCTTGGGATTCTCTTTCTCTACCCTTCCCCTGCTTATGCTCTCCCTCCGTCTCTCTCTCAAAATAAATTAATCAACTTTAAAAAGAAAATAGGCAAAGCAAATGATCCACTGTAGATCTGTCTACACTCGAGCGGAACCAGTGTAAGAAAGCCACCACCCCCATCCCCATGTTATCTCCCTTCCTAGACTGTAAGCTCTAGATATTTTCTCTGGACATCTGATTGTACGTCTCTTACAGGGACAGAAATAGAGAAACTTCTAAATCAAAATGGTGCCAGAGGATGTGGGATGTGTGCTTTTCAGACAGAGCACAGACATCTACGCAGAGGAGTCGTCCCTGTCCATGAAATTTCCTTGTGCCTTTCTCATCTGTAGTCACCATCCACTTCCGCTCCGTCACCACCTACACCAGGGGGGAAATCAGATTAAATCTGTAGCTGGTTGACCCCTACCCCGCCCAGCCCAGATCTGCACAGGAGGGAGGGAAGGGGGATGCAGGGGAGGAGAAAGGAGAGCAAGTTAAGCCTTCCCCGCGCCCCCTAGCTCTGTCCAGGGCCCCCAGCTGCTGGCCCCTGTGAGCCCAGCCCTGCCTGCCCCCCCCCCCCCCCCCCCCCCCCNCTTGCCGGCAAAATGTCCCTTGATCTATTTCCCCTGGTAGTGATTTCAACAACAACAAAAACAGAAATCCATCATTTCCGTAGCGGGGAATGGGGGACGGTGGGGGTTTGTTTTTCTTCTAGTGTGGACAGAAAGCTCTTCATTCTCTCCTTGTTTGGGAAGACTTCACGCCAGAGGAGCCCAGCCCGGGGCCCTGGGAGTGAACCGGGCTGGACAGGCAGCAAGAACGAGTGAGCCCTGGCTGGGCGTCCGACCTTGGGCAGGCCGCTTCCTCAGTTTGCTCTTCTCAAAAATGGGGAGAGCTCCCCCCCACACCATCCCCAGCAAAAGAGAGGGAAGTAGACAGCACGAGGTGGCCTTGGGAGTTGAAGATAATGTGCTGACCGTTACCAGCAACGAGAATAATGAGCTCATGCATGTGCAGCTGGTAGCATAGCACGTGGGTATAATAGCTACAGATTTCATGCTCTGCACACTGGTCTCGTGCTCGATGTTTTCATGTTCATGACCTTTCGGAACTTCCAGTTAGCCCTGCAAAGTAGGTCCCTCCACCTCCATTTCCCACATGAGATGGAGGTTCAGAGAGGTTAGGTAACTGGCCCGAGATCACACAGCTTGCAAACAGTGATGTCAGGGCTTACGTGCATGTCTCTTTGAATCTACACCTTGTGCCTTTGTCCATTCAGCTCATGATTCTGAAAGTGGGGTTCCTGGACACTCTCTTTGTTTTAGCGACCAGGTGATCCTGGTAAATGTCCGAGTGTGGGAGCTCCTGCAGCAGGCTAGCCTGGGGAGAACATCACATGCCCATTGCTATGATGTTTTGCACAGGTTATTTCCGTCCATCTACAGATTGGACTAACGTTGGGGGTGCACCCAGCCACGCTTGCATTCTGGGGGCACGTCCCTCTGTCCTCGCCCAAGGAAAGGCAGGGAGGGCCCAGGGCCTGCCCGGGGCTCCGGCACTTACTAAGCGGGTGTCTCAAGGCAGGTTTTCTGGAAATGGACCCTGAGACAGAGATGAACACGCAGGTGGTTAACTGGGGAGCGGTCTTCGGCCCAGCACGTGTGACTAAGAGGGAGAAGCCAGGCTGTAGTCACTACGGTGGCCTCAGCGCCTCCCAGGGCAGCCCTGGAGCTGAGATGGCCATTCAGAGGTGCCCAAATGCAGGCAAAAGGGGCTGGGCCTTGGTACCCCTGCATCAACCGGTCATGACATTGCTCGGGGGGGCTGGGGGCAGGGGAAAAGCCCTAAGTGAGATGCGTCCCTTCAGCCCCGGGCAGGTCGTGGGGAGGGCTGACAGAAGGACCATCAGAAGCTCTCACTCCAGGGGCACCCGGGCAGCTCAGTGGGTTAAGCATCCGACTCTTGATTTCGGCTCAGGTCGTAATCTCACGGTTCATGAGTTCGAGCCCCGCGTTGGGCTCCGTGCTGACAGCGCAGAGCCTGCTGAGGACTCTCTCTCTCCCCATCTGTCTCTCTGCCCCTCCCCCACTTGTGCGTGCACGCTTTCTCTCTCTCGCTCTCAAAATAAATAAACTTAGAGAAAAGAAGCCACCATCCCAGCATCTGGGGAGTGAGGGGCAGTCTGGAGTCTGGGCTGCACACACAGCATCCCCTGCACTGGGCGTCTGACTTTTCCTCCATGTCTTCATCTGTAGAACGGGAATGAGGGCACATCTCTTTTCCACCTGCCGCTTGGAGCGTTTTGATCAAGTGACGTGACAACGGTATGATGACAGATGTTTGCTGGCTGTGCCTCTTCCCAGGCTGAGCTTCAAGACTCCCCCATGCAGCCACTGCTGACCCACCTCCTTCACCAGTGCACTACCCTCCCCCCTCTCCCCCACCCCAGCATGGACGACTTGTGTTCAGAGCGGTGCAGTGCAGGTGTGAGAGGCACCATCCTGGGGATTCCTAGTGGGGGATGTGAGCTTGGCACCCCTGTAAACACGATCCCAGGGAATTAAACAAAAGGAAATCAATAGAGCTTTTGGCCAGGAGAAACCTAAGAATTGGGAAGCCCCTAGACTGGGAGGCAGCAAATTCGGCCCACGGCCTGTTTTTGTAAATAAAGTTTTATTGGAACACAGCGATGCCCATTTGTTTGTGTCTTTCACATCAGGATGGCAGAGTTGAGTAGTCTGGGCAGCAAAGCAAAAATATTCGCTATCTGGCCCTTCGCAGAAGAAGTTTGCCCATCGCCGGTCAAGTTGGAAAGCTTTCCAAGGACAGAGACTGTGCTAGAGGCGTGAGTTAGGCTGAATCAGGCGATCTAGGTGCTTCCACAGGGCTGAGGCTTGAGAACCCAAGAAGCAAGACTTGCACTTCCCCACAGGCAGGTCTTTGTCCAAACCAGGCCCTCTGGCTCTAGTGCCTTCTGTACCCCAACCTGCCCTCCCCGCCTCCCCAGAGCTCTCTTGCTCAGCGCCGTGGTGTTGGGGTCCAGCCCAGCGCCTCACACTGTAAAGACGACCGCATGCATCTCTGGCCAGTGAATGCATGATGATTCTACAACTCATCCTTCGACGCTGGGTGAGTCCCAGCCTCTCTGGGCCTCAGTTTTCACATCTGTAGGACGACCATGGTCAAGGTCCGTTTTCCAGGTCTCGGGCCTGTGAGTCGTCTGAGTGGGGAGGCACAGGGGGGCTCAGGGCTCAGGGTGTGATTCCGGAGCGAGGAGGAACAGGCAGCTTGGTGCTGCCAAAGGATCCTGGGAGGGAGGAAAGGAGGATGCACCAGTGAGGACAGGAGTCAAGAGGGGCGGCGGGGAGCAGACAAAGGGGGAGGGTTCCGAGCGGGGAGGCAGATGGGAAGGAGTGGCCCCCGGGTGGGATGGCGGGGAGGCACCGGCCACAATCACAGACCCAGCAGTAGAGAGCGATACTACAAGCAGAAATGCAGCTTTCCGAGGAGAATGAGCCCCAGGAGCTAATGAGCTCAGGAGGTGCAAAGGACGCCTCCGCGTTAATTCCTGCTCCCTGGGAGCAGCCGGGGAAGGGAGAGGGGGCCGGGCCCGGGCTGGGCAGCTGGGCCCCACGCAGGGGCTCAGCCAGCTGGGCAGCGG